>NC_136492.1:118872018-119387018 GCF_053919585.1 Euprymna scolopes | reverse complement strand
ACATTGAGAATGGTGCGGAGATAGTGCTTATGAAAACGCTCGAGGAGTCGTAATTGGTGACGGTAAATTATCCAGGACTCAGAGCGGTACAGAAGGATGGAGAGTACTACAACTCTGTACACTCTGATTTTTGTGCAATTGTTTCAGTGTCTGTTTTCTAGTATATATATATATATATATATATATATATATATATATATATATATATATATATATATATATATATATATATATATCTGTCAATTTAATCTACAAAGTCGAAATTGGATATACACTCTACTGAGATTTGGGAAAATCTTTGTTATCCTTTTTCGGCCAGAAATTTGGCTGTTAAGGGGTCAAAGTTCAACGATTTGACTTTTGAGAACTCTACCAAACTCCTTCGCCAATTTTGGGTCTGATCACTTGAAATTTTAGATATAGGTTCCTTGGACATGGATTTAACGTAATAACTTGATTTGAGCCAAAAACAATAAATGTTAAGGGTCATAAAATTAACCACTTTTTTTTGTTGCTCAACATACACCACGCAACACCCGGGCAACGCCAGGCTGAAATGCTAGTATATATATGTATGTATGTGTGTGTGTGTGTGATTTGATATGTTTTTATATTTATTGGTAAAGACAAATATGAATAACAGTTCTAACAGTTTTTTTTTTCCGAAACCAACCAAACTAAACACCTCATAGAAAATAATTCAAATAAAATTAAGTATAATAAATACTATTCAGTTTAATCCCAATACTATATAAATATCTCCAGGGAGTTTTGTAGAATACTCCTTTATTACTTCCAAGCAATACAGGAGTATAATAAAGTTTTAAATAAAATACAAGTGGATTACTTATTCAACTGTCCCTACTCTGAATCCAAACGTAATAAAATCTAATAAAAAATCATAAAGCATTGAATATATAGCAATACTTATATCTAATAACTATAACTAAGAGTATAATCGCACTAGCTATACCGCAAAAGATATTGTACAAATGTACGTTATAGTCAATATTTAGCACTGGCTTTATTTTAGATGTTCATTCGTGTTTTGTCTTTAAAATGCATTAAAATAACTAAGTTTCTATTCACAATGGAGTTGGATGCGAATCTCTCCTGAAAAATATCTTTCATCATGTTAAACTTCACTTTAAGACTTTCGAGTTTCTAAATGTCATTTTAACTATATGCTATGCATGCGGGTGTACATTAATTGTCGATTCTTGGACCTTTATTATTTCTGGTATTCATAAATTACCTCACTGATAAAATTGGATGTGCATATATTTTCTGACGGCACAACGCTCTATAACAGATACGAGGGGAAAACGAATGAACACGCATCCAAGCAATGACGGAAACCATAGGTCTGTGGTGAAATTGAGACAAAAATGGATAGTAACATTCAATGCTGCCAAGACTAAGCTTCTTTCCTTTAATAATTACAAGAAACCAGGCTAATGACTAATGATACATTACCCGAAAGTACTTAACATTCACGGGGAACATAAGTTGGAACAGATACATTGAAGGCATTGCTAAGACTGCTGCAAAGAAGGTGGGATCTTTCTACCATGCTAGAAAGTTTCTTATGCGTGAGAGTATCCTGTACCTCTACAAGGTCACTGTTTGCCCGTGTATAAAGGAAGCCAAGTGTGCAAGTGTTCAAGTGTGCAAGTGTTCAAGTGATCAACTACAAGGCATTCGGCCAATATGTATTTGCTCGCTCTTAGATACGGTTCAAAAAAGAGTCGCCAATCTATTAGGGCCAGCATTGTCAGGTAGGCTTAAATCGCTGTCTCATCCAGGAAATGTTTCATCTCTCTGCCTGTTCGACAAATATTTTAATGGTAGGTGCTCCGACGAACTACAAGCAGCTGTATCCCATCGACGTAAATAACCCCAACAAACAGCAAAATCCCACCCCTACACAATAGAAATCCCCAGATATAAGAAAGCGTTCTACTCTAATAGTTTCTTCCCTAAGACTGCTAGACTTTGGAATTCCCTTCCGGGTTCCTGCTTCCCTGACTCTACGAACGTGCAGAAGGTCAAGTGTAATGTAAACATAGATTTTGCTGCTCAACTCCCTGCAAATTATGTCCCCGATAGTATCCCCCATACATCCAAGTGCCACTGTGCCTTTTTGGGGTGAAAATGCAATAAAAATCTAAATAATAGCCTGTCTCCAAATAATAATGATGGGCATGGCCAGAGCTGACCTCACAGCATAAATCGATGAAACCACGTAACTTCCGTTAGGACGGAGGTCGCATTCTCTGACTGAATAGCAGTTCAACAAGCGAAAGCTTGTGGCCGTTTCACAAAATGCCTCATCGAAAATAGCTGAGATCACGGGCAATATAGCTACGGTTTGCGAGACATACTATCCTTGAAAACATAAGACGGCATCAGGAACTTCAGAGAAGAAGTTTGAAGTAGCTTTATTCCACGTCAAATGCAGCGGTGCTTGCCAGTTTATAATTGGATTACAATCAGAGTCTGTCTTCGTTTTTCTCTCTCCCTCCTTTCTGATGCGTGTACAAGTGAACTGTCCTCTGATGTTATATGTAACTGTCTTCCTTTTCAGATAAACATTTTTTATTAAGTGAGATAAGTGTCTGAATGTTTTGGCTACATACGATGATCAAGGAACCGGGTTTATAGCGTCAAGACGATGGTTGGTTGGTTGGTTGGTTGGTTGTCTTTGTTTTACGGCATATCAATCCTTTTCAGGTTATTTAATGCCGAATCCGGTGATTTTGAAAATTTTTTAATAGAATATATTTGTTTTTTGCAAGTCAGTTTCTATTTAACCCATAGTTGGGACCCTAACAGGTACTACCACTCCGGGTCAGAGTAGACCTGGGAGCAATGGTAATTAAAGGGTGGCTCCGCACTCCCCAGAGCCCGCAAGCTGGGGCCTCACCATCGGATATAGTTTAAGGTCATATCCAGGACCCCCATTGAGGGACTTTTACCCTCTGCAGGGGGGCAGTCGGCGTATTCTAATGCCCCACCAACAGGGCCCGTCAAGACGAGTGTATAAAGGAATTACATACTTATTGGTAAGTAAAAATACATAGAATAACAGATGGCCGTATTGATTTTGCATTAGGTAAGTTATCCAACACCTCAGGTATGTTAGTAAATGGAAATAAATGTAAGAATAATGAAGCAATCGGAATGAGAACTTGTTACAGACAACTGCATCAAATAAAAGGTGATTCTAAAGCTATGGGCAGTGGAAAATAAAGAAGATAGATAGATAGATAGATAGATAGAGAGAGAGAGAGAGAGAGAGAGAGAGAGAGAGAGAGAGAGCGGGAGACGAGAATGATCCTTGAAAACATAAGACAGTATCTGGAACTCCAAAAGAGAAGCTTGAAGTAGCTTCCATCCATGTCAAATGCAATTGTACTTGCCAGTTTAAAATTGGATTACAATCAAAATCTGAAAGAAAATTTAAATCAGGCTGTGAAATTCAGTTGCCTTATGTGCCTAATAATAACGAATTGATTTTCACTCGAAGAATTGACGTTAAGCAACATTAGATATGGTCACTACGTAGATGTTTGAATATATGTAATTGTCGTAAATATGTTTACATATTTACGACAATTACACTACGTAGATGTTTGAATATTTGTAATTGTCGTAAATATGTTTACACGAAAAAATATGTGCAAGGTTTATTTTTTTATGGAGCAATTCTGGTTTCTGATTAGTGGATAGCTGAACGTGAATTAATTTGATACGTCAGTTCTTAACAGCAGCATTTATAAATAGAATCTCCAAATTCTGAGGGAGCATACCCCAAATATGAGTAAAAATATTACACCCCCCCCCAATTTTTATATAATGGTAAAGTCCTTTTAGGTCATTTTTAATTCTGTTCGAAAATAAATATTAATTTTTATATTCAATTATCTAAAATCAAACCAGAAGTCATTTAGATTTTAAAATTTGAGCATGTAAATGTGAAGCCATTTTTAATTTTGTCTAAATATCAAATGATATATGCGCGTACAAAAGTAAAAATACGGAAATTTATTTTTATTTTACCTTAAAAAGGTGACCATACGAAAAAAAAAATTTTTTTGATTTTGATTATGTATTCTCGTTCCAATAACGTATATATGCATATACAAATAAATAAATATGCATGTAATATGTATCTTTAAAAAAGAGAATTTATTTTTTGTTAATTAAAACAATGCGAAATGAACAGGAAATGTCCAGTAAATTATAAAGAAAACTATTGTGCATAAAATAAACGTAAAAAAATAGCTGATTGTAATTCATGAGCGCCTTAAAATAAGAATGCAAAAAGTATTGGTAAACAAAAAATATATACAAAGGAAATTTTTTCAAAAGCTGATTTTTTATTTTATTTTAGTAAAAGCATTAGTTACACATTAGTATGTTAAAGTGTTAATACAAACAAAATGGACACAGTTTAATATCTTACCCAGGACAATTTTGAATATATATATATATATATATATATATATATATATATATATATATATATATATATATATATATATATATATATGGGCTTGTGAAAAGTTATTTAAAGTCAAATCCCGACAAGTTTTAAGGCAAAACGCTTTAACTTTATTTTCGACGTCGGTTTTGTGAATATATCAGCGATATTTTGTTCTGATGCAATGTAAGTTACAATAATGGATTCTGTTTTAATTTCATTACTTATGAAGTGATATTTAATATTTATATGCTTATGCTTAGATCTTTGGTGAATAAATGTGTTCTCTGCTAAGACTATGCTGGCTTGATTATCGCAATGAATTACAACGCGTGTTTTTAGTTAATTCTGTCTCTAAAATAGGCTTTAAGATATTTTTTAGGTAAAGTGCTTCTTGCGCGGTATGCGTGAGCGTGCAAAATTCCACCCCATCCGTAGAGATAGATGCCCTCTGTTTCTTTTTAGATTTCCATTAAATAATAGGCACCCCCCCTCAAAAAAAAATTTATATTGTGGTCGTTTAGTTAATTGAATCCAGTGTTTACATAAAATTCGACGGATCTTATTTGGTAAGATCACGTGTAGACTGATAGTCCTCGGCCCCGCTAAAAAAATAACACATTTCAGATGTCATAAGAAGATATGCCCCTCCCCCCAAAAAACAAAAAGTAAATTATGTTCGTTTACTCTATTTAGCAAAATATTTCTGCTAATGTAATTATTTATAAGACGACAGTCTGAAACAATATCTAGATATACTTTTTTGATTCTCATTGTTTTCCATTCTGAATCTGAACTCCCCTCTAATTTTAGGAAACTTGTTGATTTTCTAAATACTAAATTCTGTTCCTTAGTTCCTCTTAAATAACGATGGATTCGTTTAGCTCTGTTTAAATCATTCATTATCGGTGTTGATAATTTTTGTGATATTTTTGTTACTGTGTAGCATATGTCGGTCTAGTAGCAGTCATTAAATAGATAAGACTTCCGGTATACTTCATCGTCGATCATTTCAGATTCGGTGTCTATATTTTTATTAATATCATTTTCGATCAGTGTAGAGCGTTTCTTGCATTATTGCATTCCAAATTTTAATAGGATCTTATAAATGTACCTCGATTGATTAATTTTAATAATTCCTTTTTCATGAGTAAATTCTATGCCCAAAACTATGATATTTTGCCAAGACCGGCCATCTTGAAATTTTATTTAATCTGTTCTTACAATCGTTAAAATTATGTCACAATTTGATGCAATTAAAATGTCGTCAACATATAAAACCAAAATCAGTAGTTTATTGTCTTTATTTTTGGTATACAAACAGGTGCCAACTGGGCATTGTTTTAATTTTTGTTCAATCATATAATCACCGACCACTTTGTTTTAGACCGTACAGTGACTTGGTAAGCCTTCACACGCAACTTTTATTTTTCATTATTAATCCCTCTGGAGGGGTAATGTAAATTCCACAGTCTGTTGGATTATATAAATAATCATTTTTTTACGTCCATTGGATGTTAATGCTATACTGCGATCCGATTTGAAATAAAATTCTGATTGTAGTTAATGTAGCCGTTAGTGTGGTCGGTGAAGACGTAGAAAAATATTCTATACTGCAAATCTGAGAGTATCCTTTAGCAACAAATCTACCTTTATACTGTTCAACGCCTGACGCTTTAATCTTTTTGTAAAGACCAATCTTGTAGAAATGACATGTTTATATTTTTTATGGGAAAGGTATTACCGAATAGATATTATTTTCTTTAAAGCATCTATTTCGTTTTTCATTGCTACTTTCCATTACTGACGATGTGCTGAATTGATTGCTTTGTTATCGCTTTTTGGCGTATTATCCATGGAATAGTGATAGTCGATTTGATAATTTTTCAAATTGTAGACGACAAAAATTGGGTCGTCTTCTACTTCTTTGTCTTTGTAAAAATATATGCACTTATTACATAGGTGTCTTTGTCTTTGTGAAAATATAAACACATATATAACATAGATGTTTTTACTTTTGTAAAAAATATATGTAACTATCACGTAGATGCTTTTTACCTTTATGAAAATATTTGCACATATTACATATATATTTTTAGTATTGTGAAAATATATGCACATATTACATAAATGTTTTTTTTCCTTTATGAAAATATATGCACATATTACATAGATGTTTTTTCATTTTTGAAAATATGCACATATTACATAGATGTTTTTATCTTTGTGAAAATATATGCAAATATTACACAGATGTTTTTACTTTTGTGAAAATATATGCACATATCACATACCTGTTTTTATCTTTGTGAAAATATATGCACATATCACATAGATGTTTTTATCTTTGTGAAAATATATGCACATATTACATAAATGATTTTTCCTTTATGAAAATATATGCACATATTACATAGATGTTTTTTCATTTTTGAAAATATATGCACATATTACATAGATGTTTTTATCTTTGTGAAAATATATGCACATATTACACAGATGTTTTTACTTTTGTGAAAATATATGCACATATCACATAGATGTTTTTATCTTCATGAAAATATATGCACATATTACATAGATGTTTTTATCTTTATGAAAATATATGCACATATTACATAGATGCTTTTATCTTTATGAAAATATATGCACATATCGCATAGCTGTTTTTATCTTTATGAAAATATATGCACATATCACATAGATGTATTTATTTTTATGAAAATATTTGCACATATTACATAGATGTTTTTATCTTGATGAAAATATATGCACATGTTACATAGATGTTTTTATCTTTATGAAAATATATGCACATATTACATAGATGTGTTTATCTTTGTGAAAATATATACACATATTACACAGATGTTTTTACTTTTGTGAAAATATATGCACATATCACATACCTTTTTTTATCTTTGTGAAAATATATTCCCATATTTATATAGACGTTTTTATCCTTATGAAAATAATTGCACATATTACGTTGAATCTTTTTTCACATTTATGAAAATATATGCACCTATTCTATAGATGCTTTTTACCTTTGTGAAAATATGCGCATTGTATTACATAGATGTTAATTAAAAAAAATGAACAACTCTGTAGCTTCACATTTCAACAATTAACAAGAACCGAAATCGGTAATTGTTTTAAACTTATGGAGTTTGAACAAAATCTTATTCTGGAAAATACTCTCTTATTTATTAGTAAAACTGTATTCATTTTATGTAAAATTCGAATATATAATAGTTTTTCTTTCTACAAACATTTTATAACTTCGAGGACGTCTAAAATACTAAAGCTATTTTTAAGTCTCTAAAACCATTCGTGTCTTCAGTTTAAGTTTAAGGACAATTTGGTAAATAGTATATGTTTCTAAACTAACGGAATAAATGACTTCACGAATGTAACTCTGTTTTATTCAAGAACCAATTACTTAGTTCATATATGCACATACTTAAGTTTATTTTAGGCTGTCAGTGTTCAAGAATGTTTATGAGTCAATATTAATATTTATGCGTTTCCACACGATCAAAAACCGTTTACTTTTTGCCATTGTGTTCAGATCTGAATGCGTTTTTATCCAATCATTCTCTTTCTACGTGTGAGCATGCGCACAACATTATTTGTATATGTCGTCCATGGCGCCCTGGTGTTTGTTTTTTTGTTTTTTACTTTTTATTCGCATATTTTGTTGCGTGTTTCTCTAAAAAATACTGTTTTTTAGGAATGATATCCCCATCCCTTTCCTATTTTTTTTTCATTTTTATTTTGTTTTCGTCGGCGACGATGTGGAAATAACGAATTTATCATTATCATTATTTCCTTTCTTCTACTATTTGAGCAGTTGATCAAAACACTATTTTGGTCTTGCTATTTATTTTTGTTTGTTTTTAATTCCATTTCCATTTTCTAAACGAGACTCACCAGCTCCCCAAATTTTATTTGCTGTTTTTTATTATTATATAGATTACATTTTCATTCACGGTTGAAGGCGTCCATCTCTGATTCTATCCCAGTGTTTCGTATGAAGAAGCATAGCCGATCGATTCAACGGACATTTCATCACTTATGGGGATCATCTGGAAGCGGAACATCTATTGGATCACAAGAGGTAAATCCTTATTTGGTAAAAAAAGAAAAGAAAATGAGACTTTAAAGAAAATTCTTTATTCGGCGTTTTCCTGGAACGAAAACTATATTTATAAATTAGAAGATAAAAGGAATAATAAATATGTTTTAGTTTGAACAGGGATGGTATAATAAAATTGTGAGGTCTGTGTTCGTACCTGGCCTCCAAAAAATTGAATTATTCCATAGAGTTTAAAAAGAACTTTTTATATCTACTAGCAGTTTCGCCCGGCTTTGCTCGGGCCCTATGTACTATTCATAACTTTATGTTCATATATATATATATATATATATATATATATATATATATATGTGTGTGTGTGTGTGTGTGTGTGTGTGTGTGTGTGTGTCTATTAAAAAGTGTGATTATGTACTGTAATGCCTTTCGATATAATAGGCTTCCTTAACTACCATAGAGAAAAGTTGGTAGAGATCGCAGACGTCAAATGCTTTTAAACTTTGACCCTGATTTTTACATTTAATTTTTATTGTTTTGGGCTCAAATTAAATTAAGATGTTTGATCCATGTCCAAGTAACCTAAATCTAAAATTTAGTCTTTAGCCCCCAAATTGGTGGTGGAGTTTGGTAGAGTGTACAAAGGTAAACTCTGTAAACGTTGACCTCTTGTCAGCCAAAAACTGATTAAAAAGCTTGCTGTATGTCTGTATGTAAAATTTTAAATGTTTAGAGCAAAAATTGGCTTTATAGTTTGCTAGAGACTGCAAAGGTAAAATATTTTGAACTTTGACTCCTTTGAAGCCAAATTTTCAGAAAAAAAGCGAATAAAAAGCTTGCCCTATAGCTGAATATACTTTATGCAATATTTCAAATGTTTAGACCAAGAATTGACCGAGTAATTTGGTAGACACCGCAAAGGTAATTTTTAAAAACTTTGACCCTAATTATGACCCCTTAACAATTATTGTTTTGGGCTCAAATTAAATTATAAAGTTAGATCCATGTCCAAGGAACCTATATCTAAAATTTAAAGTATTTAGACCCAACATTGTCGTAGGAGTTTTGTATAATTCTCAAAGGTCAAATCGTTGAACTTTGACTCCTTAACAGCCAATTTTCTGGCCGAAAACCGATCACAAAGATTTCCCCAAATCTCACTACCCTGTATATCAAATTTTGAGCCTGTAGACTTAAAATTGATAGACTTATTGCGAAGGGGAATGTACACACACACAGACACACTGACACACAGATACACAGACACGTTCACTTTTATAGATATATAGATAGATAGACTAGCAGTTCCGCCCGGCTTTGCTCGGGCCCTATGTACTGTTCATAAGGTTATGTGCATATATATATATTTAAAAATGTGAATATGTAAAGTAGTGCCTTTCTGTATAATAGTCTTCCTTAACTGCCATAGAGAACAGACAGACAGTCATTTTCATTTTATATATATATATATATATATATATATATATATATATATATATATATATATATATATATATAAAGCGTGGATGCAATATATAGTAATGATTTAAAAAAGTATATAAAAAAGACTCTTGCGCCACCACCGAGAATCGAAACCAAAACGTTCAGTTAACGATTCATTTTTCCTCTGCCGTCAATGACTGGGCAATGAAAACATGTTTACTGCAAGGCTACAAATTAAAGCATGAACCAATAGCTACTACGTTATGCATTCATAATGCCGGCGTTCGACCTTCACCTGGCAAATATCATTTTTTTTTAATTTTCACACTTTTGCACCGGTTTTTCCGGGCTAAAACTAAAAAATAAAGTTTTGCATGGATTCAAATACCTTATATATTAAGTTTCATGTCTGTAGACCAAAAATTCTATGAGGAGTTTGGTAGGCAAAATTTGTTAAACAAAAATACATACGTATACATAAATATATATGGAAACAATTTTGTGCTTACTATGAACTTTTTACGCAAATATTATGCAAGTATAAATCATGTAGAATATCTGCATGAATACAATTAAACGTAGTAGTTAACTAAAGATGATTATCACATTAGAAAACCGAAGCAACTCATAGGTAATTAATTAAAATGAATGTTTAAAAGAATATGCAAATTAGCTAGATCTTTTGCTGGTGCATGCAATTCCACCACCCATATATAAGAAAATTGTATTTTTTAAATATAAATAGAAATGAGGGTTTTTGATATGAATATCAATACACACAAAAGAAAAACGCATTTATAGGAGTATAGAAGATCGATAGATTTACGTAAGTATACTTTGATAAGTATGTTTAAGTTTGAAGACAGATGGCATAATAAAATTATGGGATTTACATTCGCGTCTGACGCCCATAAAGTATTAAAAGGGTTATTTTAAAGATTGTGTTATATAAGGGGTATATCATAAGTGATGACGTATATTATATCTTTGTTGTTCGTGTTAGAGTGTTCATGTTGTGAGATAGAGACAGATCTTATATATAATGGGAGACAGGGTACATGTCAATACAGGAGAGCCGACGGCATGTAACACACGAGAGATAGTGTTGAATAACATAACACGAAGACGCAGATACAAAAAGATGAAGTTGTTCGTTTATTCCATTCCGACCGATCAATGGCGTTGCATCAAGGAATTCAGCTCTTTACATGATTCTTTCTTCTCCCCGTCGCTTCCAAGGTTCCATGTCAGCTCTGTATCTGACTCCTCTCTTCTTCCCTGACTGATTTACCTTTTGCCAAGCTCCAACTATATTGAAAACTCATGATGTCATTGCATGACCAACGCGTGCATATCAGACACGTGGCCTGACACGCCTCACGTTTTCACAAAGCCGACTCTCTAACCTTAATTTTTGATTAACCCATTTTACAAACATTTTCCATTGTCCGTTTTTAAATTCCTTATTTTAATTTAATTTCTTTAACAGAAACAAAATTACATCATTACATTCCTTTTTAAATAAACAGGTATCTAACTATTTAATGTGAACTAAACAATGATAATTCTAAATTCCATTTTCAATAACATTCTGTATTAATTATTTTAACATGATCGGAATTCCAATTCCAAATCTAGCTTCGCAAGTTCGAATCCTCGGCTATCTCATCTCATATTTACTCACATACAAGAACAAGCGGCTGTTCTTTAACAATAGATCCACATAAGATATTGTGATAAGCCTGTTTCAGTTTGAACAGGTATAGTGTAATACAGTTATGGGGTTACCTAGCTTTCATAGAATAGTTTTTAATTTTTTTTTACTAAACATAGTTTAAGAAAAATAAGTTGTTTGTGAGTAATGTCGAAACTAATTTAGGTGACTGAAATAGGATTTGACTGATATTTAAATGATTTATGATAAATATGGAAGGGTTAAACTATTTTAGATTATTTTCTGTTTGTGTATTCTTGTCCACTTTAATTAACTGATTTTTTCATTAAAAATCAAAGTCGCTTAAAGGCGTTTAGTTTAACTCCTCCATTTTTTATTACAAATTATTTAAATATACATCAAATCCTATTTCAGTCACCTACCTTGTTTTCGACAATATTTCCAAACACCTTATTTTACTTAAACTATATTTTAGTAAAAAAAAATAAATCAATAAAATAAAGACCATTTATATTTTAGATGACGATTCATTTAATATTTTTAAATACATAAAACAATTAAATAATGAGGTAGATAGAGTAGGCTAAAGTAAAACATCGATTTCATAATATGATGAATGAAGATTGTGATAAGCAAGAATCAGTCGAAAAGGATTTGTTCTTTAACGGATGAGGAATGAGCAGATACTGAATTTTTAATTATTCATTCGAAAATAACATTAAACTTCTTTTTTCCGTGATAAACACTACAGTTGGAATTATTTATTCACAAACACATTTTATTTACAAATATTTTTAAAATGATTTCTTGAAAATTTCAAACGCAAAGAAATGTAATATCTTTACTTTTCGCATATATTTTTATAGTTTGATTGGTCGAATTAAAATTTATATTTTTAAGTAAAAATAATTTAGAATACAAAATAAATAATACTTTAGTTATAGTCCTTTCATCACATCTCGGTTGACTCAAAATCATTTTTAATAAATGTGTGTGTATTTTTGTATTAGCTATTACACATATATTTTATAGAATCACTCCCATTAGAATTATGTTTTTTATGATAAAGACCCAATTTAACGTTAAAGTAGCCATCGGGAAAAGTTCATCAAAAAAACTTTGAGTGGTTATTACTGCAGATAAAAAAAAACATTTTTAAAAGTTTTGGTAATAGAGATGTAATTCCTCATTCAAGAAATAACATGCAGAAACTGACAGATCTTATGAAAGCCTTCAATATCTCCTAATATTTGAATATGGAGAGGGTATTCCACAGTTTGGAAATAACACAAAACATTATTCATGTATGGATTTTATGTGTAGCATTTTACGTTCAGAGATAATTCCTTCAATCATCTTCACAGAAATCAAAATCTCTTCCATTAGTTTGAAGTTGATAGGTTTGCAAAAATTAAATCAGAAAGACTTCTATATATGAAACCCCATCAAAACAAGCTAAGAGTAGATTCCTACATACATATAAAAGATCATATAATTAACGATGGGCAATGAAAGAGATATAGGTCAGATATGCACTTAATCTTCTAGTCCAGGATATATGCATGGAAGGACTCAAGTTTATTCAATATAAATAGAAATAATGCATGAGAGAAGACAATCAAATGTTGCAAAACATGCAATATGAATTAAGGCAACAAATATAAAAATTAAACGATTTTTTTTATTAAAACGGACAATAAATGCTTTTTTAACCAAAATGAACAACGATCTTTTCAAAAATCAAAATGAACAACAATCTTTTTAAAATTCAAAGCGAACAACAATCTTTTTAAAATTCAAAGCGAACAACAATCTTTTTAAAATTCAAAGCGAGCAACAATCTTTTTAAAATTCAAAGCGAACGACAATATTTAAAAAAAAAATCAAACCTGAAAAACAAACGAAATTATTTTTCTTAATTAGAATTATTTAAAAAAAAATTCAAGTTTTAGGACATCGCTTTTATTGAATTGTTAGTTGACAGTATAGAATATTTACAACATGTTGGAAACATTCTTCTTATTTAGAATTATTTAATCAAGAAATTCAAGTTTTACGATATCGCTTTTATTTTATTCTTTGTTAAATTCAATTTTAACTCCCAAAAAGGCAAGTGCCACTTTGAAGTAGGCGGCTACTATCGGGGACATAATTTGCGGGACCATTATGAAGGGAGATGAGTAGAAAGATGTTTGTTCACATTATACTTGAACTTCTGCATATCAGTACAGTTGGGAAAGCAGTATCTCGGAAGGAAGTTCCAAAGACTTGCAGTTGTGGGGAAGAAACTATTGGAGTAAAAGGATTTCTTACACCTAGGGATCTCTACTGTAAAGGGGTGGGACTCGGTTGCTTATCGGGTTTGTCGGGGGTAGTCGTGTCGAGGAGGTACAAGTGCTTGTAGTTCGTCCGAGCACTCACCATTAAAGTATTTGTAGAACAGTCAGAGGGGTGCAACATTTCGTCGATGGGACAGAGGCTGAAGCCTAGATGACAGTTCAGGACCTGTCAGGTTGGCGACTCTCTTTTGAACCCTGTCTAGGAGTGAGCGACAAGCAGCAGATGCACCAGCCTAAATGTGGCTACAGTACTACATACATGGGCGAATGGTGGCCTTACAGAGATACAGGATACTTTGAAGCGTAAATAATTTTCTGGCACGGTAGAGAGAGAGCCCACCTTCTTTGCAGCAGCCTTGGCAATGCTCTCGATGTATATCATGTTCCCTGTAAACGTAAGGCCGAGGAGTTTAAAAGAAGTACTTTCAGGCAATGTGTTCTTGGCCATTGCTATTGGTGGTAGAGAAGGTTTCTTGTAGTTATTGAAGGAAACAAGCTTAGTCTTAGCAGCATTGAATGTGACCATCCATTTTTGTCCCCATTCCACTACAGATTGGAGGTCACCCTCTAGTGTTTTTGCCATTTCCTTAGATATGAGTTCATTTGGTTTCCCCTCATGCCTGTTATAGAGAGTGGTGTCATCAGAAAATATACCCATCTCCGAAACAATTTTATCAGGGAGGTCATTTATGAATATCAGGAACAATAAAGGTCCAAGGATAGACCCCTGGGGTACTCCCGTATTTATATCATATTGTTTGGATGTACGACCGTCGAGGACAACTTGGATTTTTCTCTTAAGAATGATTTAATGACATTATGTATTCTTTCAGTGATACCATATGATCTAATTTTTCTTAGAAGACCATCGTGCCATAACCTGTCAAAAGCCTTAGATATATCAAGGGCTACCGCTCTACCCTTCCCTGGTTTGTCCCATGAACGGTATATACGTTCAGAGACTGCAGTTAAGATATCTGCTGTTGAACGGGCTTGCCTGAATCCATATTGTTTGTCGGTCAGGAGTTTAGCAGCTGTTAGGTGTTGGACTAGGGCTTGATTAACTAAGGACTCAAATATTTTGGCGAAAAGCAGGAGGAGGTTAATGGGGCGAAAATTTAGTGGGTCAGTTCTTTCACCAGAATTCTTGAAGACTGGTACCACAGAAGCGGTTTTCCAACAGTCGGGAAAGCAAGGGTGAAAGTACAGAATATTTACATGTTAAATAATAAGTTTCTAAGTAATAATTTATTATTCCAGCACATAAATAACACGCAAGATCATTTTTATATTCATAATTTCATTTTTTTAAATACGTTCTGAAAATAAAATGTACTAATAGAGAGAAACATTTGAAATAGCGCGCGTTTTTTTTTTTAGTCTTAAACATTTCATAACTCACTTTGATAGTGTCTGTTTTTATCGCATGTAATGTAATTCCGTGTCTTTCGAAAATTAAAAAAAGCAGTAAATTTGGAACGATGCAACGTGTAGACATGTACCCATCCCCCAAAAAGTATATAAATATACCTACTTCCGGTTTAGCCGTGAAACACGTGACCAGGTTTCACAGGACTAAGGTTCATGACGTCAACAGACTAAATTACGTTAGCTAATAGGCCAATTATTACGATAGTCGTAACCCAAGTCATCGTGAATGTTACTTTTTGAAACGCCTTATTCATGAAATAAACGGACCGACTTTATTTTCCTTTCTAAGAACTATTTATGAACAAATTGTTAACAATTACAAGGAAGTCTGTTTGACCTTAAATTTGTTAGAAAATCACAATCAGTGGTACGGAACTATGTTTAGATTTCAGTGCCACACACACCTGTTTCTTTAAGAATCCTTTTTGCAATAATTTTCAAAACTTGTGAAGTAATCCATTAGCATTGTGGCAGAAATATAAGGATGATTTATCTGAGGACTATAAATATTAGCAAATATGCGGCATAATCGCGTTGACACGACGGTTCTCATCAGATCACTGAAGTTAAGCAACGGCGAGCCTGGTTAGTACCAGATCGGTGACCATTTGGGAATTCTAGGCGCTGTATGTGCTTTCCGTTTATCTCGGCATTTGTTTCTAGTCGTCTTGTACATTTCACTTGCCACTGGTATTTAAAAATGTCGACTCAGGAGAGGTGTGGTTGGAGATTGCGCACCTCCTGCCACGGATGGAATACTGTTGCCATATCTGGGCAGGAGCTGCTAAAAACAGCCTATCCTGCCTTGACAGAGTACAAAATAGACTTCGTGGCTTAGTGAGGGATGCCCTTTTCTCTACCCTGCAACCTCTCTCCCACAGAAGAGACGTTGCGAGCCTTTCCTTGTTTTATTGTTATTTCCAAGGCAGGTGCTCGTCTGAACTCCAATCTCTGGTCCCCCCTCGCCAATCTTTCACGAAAAACACCCGTCTAGCTGAATCCACTGTGAAAAATTTTCCCCACTCTGTATCTGTGCCTAAATCAAAACACGGATTCCATGAACAAAGCTTCTTTCTTAGAACTACACGCCTGTGGAACTCTGTTCCGTCTGCCTGCTTCCCACCGGACTACAACTTGGATGTCTTCAAGTCCAACGTTAACAAATTCCTAATGAACCGCCCCTTAAGTAAACACTTCATCAAATCTCCACACTAACGTAATGCACTTGCAATAACCCTTATCCCTGAGTGGGTTCCGGGCCTTCATAAGTGGTGATCACTGTGTAAAAAAAAAGACTTTCACGCACAGGCACCCCTTCGTGGGTAAACATAGACTGTCAAAGACTGAAGGAGCCCTATCTGAGAGAGAAATAGGATTTAGCGAAGAAATATATAATTCTGTGTTGATTTTATTGAAGACCATGTGATCGCCATAGAAGGGGAGGAACTCTACACATCTGGTTTACTCTATAAAGTTAATAACTCACAGATTGTTTGCGAGAACTTCATATGATATTGATTCGCTCACCAGATTCCTTGATTGGATTTATTTGCTTCCCCACTGAGCAAATTAGGCACAAGGCCGTTTTTTAATGCGGAGAGTGAAGGAGAAATTGGGACCAGCTCCCCGGGGAGTAGGGGAACTGGATAGTGACAATTGGTATGAAGGGGTTCCCCTACATTGACCAATAACTGATTGCCACAAGGGCAATGGTCTTTGCTTGAACTTTGGTGCCTAGCCCCGCAAGTTTTTGACCAGATTCATTGATGGCAACGTGCTGAAACTTTTGCCAGATCAACAATATGCACATAGAATAATCATTGGGCAAGTGGCCGATAGGAAAGGATTAGATTTTTTAGATGTACCCAGAGGAACTTGACAGAGAAAGGAAATAGCCTTTACTGTAGCAAGTTTTGGAATTGTTGCAACTTTACTCTTTGGGGATCGAACAGCTCACACATCATTCAAGCTTCCTTTGGATCTGAGTACAACTGATAAACCTGTTTGCAATATAAATAAAAAATCTACTACAATAATGCCATTTTTACATCTCCAACACATTTGAAAATAATTTCTGACGAGGACGCTTCACAGAACGTCTGAAACGTGTAAAAAGGATTTCAATGATTTAAAAACATTATTACAATGATCCAAACAGAATTCTCAATGAAAAACCAAGACACGGAATAATAAAATAATGTTAAAAAATACACATTGTTATTGACTACTTCCTTATTTAAATATACATCTTTCTTTTGTTGGAATTTCTTAACCCATTATATATATATATATATATATTTATATATATATATATATATATATATATATATATATATATATATATATATATATATATATATATATATATATACATACATACAGAGTGTCCCAAAAGAAGCTGATGGTTAAAAAAATTGATAACTTTGTTAATTTTTCAGTTTTCTTTTATTTTTTCAGATCATCTAGAGTAACCCTTCCAAGGTCATCATCAGTCGTTACACTACCGAGAAGCGGATATTTATCGTAGAGTCGTATTTTCGGTTGAATGAGTCAATATCAGAAACTCAAAGAGAATTTTGATGAAACTTCAACACAAGAAATTCACCTACTCTCAATGCAATAAAAGCTATGGTCACTCGATTTAATAAGCAAGTGTCTGCATGTGACCTCCCTTAATCTGGTAGACCCTGTACGGCAAGAAGTAATGAGAATCTTCAGAGATTAGCAGAGAGTGTGGCCAACGATCCATCAACATCAGTAAGAAGGAGATCGCCAAATTGGGGTCTCTGGATCATTGTGGTTCCAGCAAGACGGTTCAACGGCGCATACGGCACGAGAAACATTAAATCTGCTCCAGGACATACTCGGCAACCCAATAATTTCTTTGGGGTTACCTCAATGAGCGGGTATACGCAAACAAACCAGCCACAATAAATGCCCTTAAAAACAATATAGAGGAGGGAATTAGGACCATAAGCCCTGGAACATTTAGTGATGTGCTGGACAATGCCCTACAGAGAGCACACGAGTGTTAAAATGAAAATGGTGGACATGTGAGTAACATAATCTTTCATAACTGAAATTAGACCTTGTGAAAAACATACCCTAGATTAACTTGTTTAAATAAAATTAGAATAAGTAGACCATGAGATCTTACTATATATCAAACAATTTACCTACATATAACAATTGGTAAGCATAACTTAAATATCGAGGAAGTTAATCAAATTTAAAATACGTCAGCTTCTTTTGGAACACCCTGTCTTGATGTTAGAACGCCTTTTGCTAAACTATTTCTCTTTTTTTAATCTAACTTCTAGAATTCGGAATTTCCTTCCAGGTCCCTGTTTCTCTTTCTGTACTAATATACATAGTATCTCTGTAAATATGGTCACAAATAGTAGCCCCTTACGTCAAAGTACCATGTCATTTGTATGAGGTGAAAATTGTGTCAGAATATAAAAAGCACTAGATAAAAAAGAAATCAAAAGTGTATCAGGCAAATAAGTAGTTTTAATCCCTATATATATATATATATATATATATATATATATATATATATATATATATATATATATATATATAAAATGAACTAATTTTTCACCTATGATTTTGACGTCAATAGGATTAAAAATCGACATTTTCTGCGAATGTAATATGCACAAACTGCAGCACACTGAGGTGTGTTATAGCCATATTACCTCTCCACATCCTCGATAATCGTAGATTCCTATATTTTTCTGCTGAGAATTCACTGCCACAATCAGTTAAAATCAATAGAAGTAGTAAAATCTCTAATTAATTCCTCCTTCCCCCCACCACTTACACCGTTTCTTGGATCGTTCATAAGGGACACTTACGAAGGAACACCGGTTGATGTTTTCTTTACTCTTTAGTTGCTTAAAAAACTGGAATGGAATTTTAACGTTCCTTTTCGTTCTATGCTTTCTACTGGGTGAAACGCACCATGGACTTAACCGAATGCCATTTTTTTTTCGCTTTTCGATGTGTTTTTTTTTGTTTTGGGTGAAACGCACCATGGATTTAACCGAATCGAAGGGTTATTTATGCTATTTTTTCCGCTATATTTCGTTTCATAGTTGCTTAAAAAAACTGGAATGGAATTTTAACGTTCCTTTTCGTTCTATGCTTTCTACTGAGGGAAACGCACCATGGACTTAACCGATTCGAAGGGTTATTTATTCCATTTTTTTCGCTTTATTTCGTTTTGTAGTCGCTTAAAAAACTGGAATGGAATTTTAACGTTCCTTTTCGTTTTATGCTTTCTACTGGGTGAAAAGCAGCATGGACTTAACCGAATGCCATTTTTTTTCGCTTTTCGCTGTGTTTTTTTTTGTTTTTGTTTTTCCGAACACGTTCCTCATTTTTGTTTTTTGTTTTTAAAGAAGTTTTACGTTTGTTCGCTGTTTTTTTTCCGGTTAAAAAAAAAGTTTCACATAGTTTTTTTTATATTTAAACAGTGTTATTACTTCACTTATTTTTTACTTTACCCCCCCCCCCCCCTTACACACACCTCCAAACACCCGGGCCACGGCGGGTACTCCCGCTAGTAAATAAATAAACCACGACGCAATATGTTTTGTAAAAAGTTCAAATATTCTTTCAATATGCATTGATTTCGTGTTATAGAATAACGTTTGTCGGCAAATAGATTCTCGGCATCAAATGCAATACATTAATTTGTTATTCTAAGACGGCATTTTGTGAGAAATTCACCCCGAAACATGATCTGCTACTTAATAAGACCTTTTTATAACCGGAACACACTTTTTATTCTTTTTATCAACTCTCTCTTCGGAAAGTCGGAGAAACGCTCGTCTCTCGGCGTTCGAAACCCAATATACGAACAATGGCTGTTTTCTTTTTCTTTTTGACCCAAGTCAACTCGCGTTCCTGCCATTCTAAAAAGCAACGGTCAAATATGTTTGCGCCGTCTGCTGCTGCCACTATTCGATTAGCTTCGTCGCCCCCGGGGGGCAAAAACCTGACTAACAATAAAGCCACAGAACGCCACACATATTTTCTTCTTTTCCTTCTCGTATTAAGAAACTAAAATGGCTACCATGATAGCCCCCAACGCTCACTTGGCCCGACCTGATTAAAGTATCGTTTTCTTTTTTTGCCGACCTTTACAAGACGATTTCTACTGAACCTTGGCGCCAAAAGATCAATCTTCTGACTCGCGATTCCTCAATTATTATTAACTCTGTCGATAGGCGTAAAAATGGCTGAATGTACACAGACTTTCAAGCATAAAAAGGCAACTGTGAAAAGAAAAAAATATATAGACATTCTTTCAACTAGCGTAAGCACACCCTCCCATCCAAGTATATCGTGATCTATGACACAATATCTCACGACTACTACTGTTATTACTAGTGTAAGTACTATTAGAATTAGTGCATTAATATACTTATATGTTAATGCATATATTATGACAATACCTAGACATTTATGCTGACGGCACTACCATTTATGGTAGCACATCTAAGACAGTAAACGACCAAGTTCTCTCCAATTCTCTCTCCTCTGATCTTGAGCACGTAGTACAATGGGGTAAGGGATGGCTGGTTACTTTTAATGCATCTAAAACCAAGCTTCTCTCTTTACATCATCAACATTCTGATCCACATCTGGCATCAATTGAAATGAATGGCTCTCGTCTTCAGGAGGCCTCAAGTTTTGACAAGCTTCTTGGCTTGACCATTACTCCTGATCTTAAATGGAACACTTACATCAAATCTGTTGCCAAGGCCGCTGGAAAAATGGTGGGAACTTTCTATTGATCCGGTAGATATCTCACTGCTGATGCTATTCTCTATCTATATAAGAGCCAGGTACGTCCAAGGATGGAATACTGTTGCCACATCTGGGCAGGAGCTGCTAGAAAGGACTTGTCCTGCCTTGATAGAGTTCAAAATAGACTTCGTAGCCTCGTAGGAGATGTCCTTTTCTCTTCGCTGCAACCTCTATCTCACAGAAGAGATGTTGCGAGTTTGTCTCTGATGTATCGTTATTTTCATGGAAAGTGTTCGACTGAGTTTCAATCTATGGTCCCCCTCGCCAAACTTTCACAAGAAACACTCGTCTAGCTGTAAACACTATCAATAATTCCCCCCACTCTTTATCTGTGCCTAAACCTAAACGTAGATTCCATGAAAAAAGCTTTTTTCTTAGAACTGCACGCCTGTGGAATTGTCTTCCGTTTTCCTGCTTTCCGGCTGACTACAATATGGTTGTCTTCAAGTCTAACGTAAATAAGTTCTTGATGAGCCGTTCCATATAAGTTATCAAATTTACCAAATTTTCATTACTAATGATTACTATATTGTCCAATTTCTACTGTACACTCTTTAACCCTTATCTTTGAGTGGCCTCTTGGCCTTGATAATGTGGTGATGCCTATGTAAAAAAAAACACCTTCTTATTCAAAGGCCTATTATGGTAGCACAAGCTACCATAACAGGCAGTCTGAGGATACTGGCTTCCTGGCATAAAATGCACCAAACATCTCTATCAATGGGAAAATAACGATCTTGTAATGTTTAAAAGTATACCTGTATCCTGCCAACATCCTATAAATGCGATCTTGTATAAGTTTTTCACTTTATGGAAAAATGTCTAAGTATAATCTACAATGGCATGTTTTTCCGTAATCATAAAAATCCAATTTAAATGAATGCGGCCTTCCTCCCAGGAAGTGCCTCTACTATACAAAATTGAGAAGGACATATTTATTCACATCCAAGTATATCACGATGTGTAACACAATATCTCTCACGACGATTGTTATTATTAGTGTAAGTACTATTAGAATTAGTGAACTAAGGCAATTAAATACTTATATGCTAATGCATATATCTAGACGGTATCTTCTTATTCAAAGCTTAGTGCTACCATATCATACAGTCTAAAGATACTGGTTTCCTGACTTAAAATTCACCAAACATTGATGTTCATTTTTTTCCCATTCCCTTTGCAAAAACTCAGTCATATTCTGCAAATTCAAAAACAGAAATAATTTTTCCTTTACAAAGCAATCAGTCCTAGATATGACCTTAAACTGTATCCAATGGTGAGGGCCCAGCTTTCGGGCTTTGGGGAGTGTGCAGCCACCCTTTAATTGCCATTGCTCCCAGGTCCACTCTTACCCGGACTGGTAGTACCTGTTAAGGTCCCAACTAAGGGTTAAATTGAAACCGACTTAAAAAAAAAAGAAAAAGAAATATACTATATTAAAAAATGTTCTTCAATATCACTGGATTCGGCACTGAATAAAGGGTTGATATGCCGTAAAACAAAAACAGCCAATTTTACAAAACAATCAAACCAAACACTACACATAAATATCTGAAGATATAAATAATTTTATGCATAAAAGATTTTACCAAAATGACCGGACTCGGCATCAAATAACGCGAAAGTGATTAGTGTGTCATAAAACAAAACAACCAAACCAAACAACATAAATAAATATTTGAAAATATAAAGAACTTAAAGTGTAAAAATATTACCAAATTGACTGGGCTCAGAATGAAATAAACCGAATAGAATGGATATGCCGTGAAACAAAACAAGCAAACAACTAAAATCTATTCAAAGATTTAAAAAAAAAATTGCTTTCATTTTGGTTTCATTAAAATGTTCCATTCTCATAAATGTTTCAACTTTAATAGAGTGATATCAAGATAAGCCAATAAATATCGTATTATTTTCAAAATGCAAACCTACTTTCAGGATGTCTTTCTATTCGCCATTACTCTTCCAACCACACCCGTGATTCCAAATCGTAGTAGTACATTTATTATAGCAGGATTCACTGTAAGTGCGTAAATTAATTTTTGTCATTTTTAAATGTGTCCTTGTATCCTGCTAACAGCCCCATAAATTCGATCTTGGATCAGATTTTCATTTTGTGGAAAAGTATAAGCTTCAATGACATGCAGTTCTAAACGTGATTAGGAAAAAAACACATCTATGTTGTCTACATTTATATAACTGATTCAGCGTATTTTTTCACTGCTGAATCAGGAAATGGCATACATTTCTCTCCATTAAATCTGCTTTTTGTGCTAGAGTTAATTTGATAAAAATAAAATCTTGTGACAAAATCGATTACAGTGGCATTATCAGCTGATTTTTATCAACGCATATCATCCTAAATATGTTTTTAAGAGAAAAATGTTTGGCCAACAACATATATTGATTACCTGATAGGAACATTAATTACTGTTAACTGGAGTAGGTCTATCTTCAGATTCCAACAGTTGTCAGCCATGATGACTATGTCCCAGAGACCCTGGTACCCGTTATTAATCTTTTTCAGATACTGATGGAATCTCTCCCTCTGCTGTTCATCACTCTGTAACCCAGATCCTTAGGAAAACGTTCCATATGTGAAAATACGTAATGCCTCTTGACGCTCATGTTGCAGCCACAATTTCTGAAAGCACTCTGCATGTTGTTGACAACTTCTGCATAGTTTCTGGCAAAAAGTTCTTCACTTGTCAGAACAAATGCCTTCCACTCTTCCACTTCCACTTCGTTCATTGAGTTTTCGAATACTGGATTTCTAATGAACAGCGCGATCTAAGAACCGCCAAAGATGGCAGATTTTAACTTCTCCATGGTCAATCTTAGAAAAGCCTGGCACAAGTAAGTGAAGGATTTATCATCTTTGTCCAGAGCATTTGTGAACTACTTGATTAAACCAGGCTTGATGTGCAGTATTCTGTCTTTCTCCACTAGACGGTCGTTGATGACGTTTCCTTCTTTGCAATACACTAATTCCTCCCGCACAACTCAGTCCTTCGTGTATGGTAGGTACCAATTTATGGCAGATTCCGAGGTTTTATGACTTCAAACTGATCCCTTTTCGACATAATCGCCCATAACTATCGTAACTGAATACTTCTTGTCATGAAAATAATGGTTTCAATCAAAACATGGCATTTTACACTAATTCTTCTAAAATCTTCCAGATACATGCATACATGCATACAAAAACGTAAAAACACGTGGTCATGGCTCAAAAACTTGATCTGATTGAGCCAAACATGTGATCTTTGGATGCAGCGCATCAGATTTACGCTTAAGAACCTAAAAAAAAAAAACA
The DNA here is from genome assembly GCF_053919585.1 of Euprymna scolopes. Taxonomy (NCBI): domain Eukaryota; kingdom Metazoa; phylum Mollusca; class Cephalopoda; order Sepiida; family Sepiolidae; genus Euprymna; species Euprymna scolopes. The sequence goes on along the minus strand of NC_136492.1, from coordinate 119,362,415 downwards.
AACATAAAAAACGAAGTCAACAAATTTGTTGTTGACCAGTGTTTTCCTTACACTCGGAATATAAAAAAAAGTTGCGTTCTAGTTAAAATCATCTCAAATATCCTAAAGCCACTGGCAGAGTGTCTCGCTAATTGTGACGACGGTTACGATTTTTTAATCATTGCGACGTGGGAGATGATCGCTCCTTCAACGTTCTAATTTTGAAAATTGTTATACGGTAAAAAGTATTCATAATTCGTAATCTAATATATAAAAGATTAAATGTCTGTCTGTCTGTCTTCATATTTTCAAATCCTATCTCCCCCGAAACTAAAAGTCGCAGAGTGGCGTTAGGTGCCTCAAATGACTGAATTTTTACGGAACGTTCTTTTATGGGTCTTTAGCCGGTTAAAGTAGTTTTTAAGGGGTCAAAATGGGTCAAAATTGATAAAATAGTTATAAATATTGTACATTAATCTTAGTTTATTTTAAATATTAAATTTTTAATCAGTTCATATGTGTGTCACATTGGTACTGTTGTAACGTCTCTGGCTTTGAATGCGACAATTTCGATGCTGACTGATGGCACCCAAATATTTTTTTTACTTTTAAAATCACAGCTGTATATTAATATATACGAAATCTGAACGAATTAAAATATCATATTTAAGCGTATTTTACGTCGCCCCCCCCGCTAGTGTTTTGGAATTGAAATATCATACCTAAAAATTAAATGTGAAATATATTTAAGAAACACTATATAAACCTAAATGAGCTTCTTGCTTCTCCTGCTAACACTACTCTCGATATTTCTTCCTTCCACGAGGGGATGATGTGACCCCTCATAAATTGTATGTGAAGGGCCAACGCCCTAAAGAAAGAACACTTTTGCCTACCGGCATTCCCTGCTAGAAGCGCTCAAGGCTATTCGCAATAAACTGACCCCTTTTCAAAGGTAGAAGATAAAACCTGGTAGGGAGGACCTCCTAGAACTGCACAGGACTAGAGACATACCTCTGTCAACAGGGAAGAACTCATGGCCTAGAGTCTATTGGCTTTTGATGCTGAGAGGAAACCTAACGTCATGCACGTGTCTAATAAATAATTAAAAACATTGGGTTACCCTGCTGCTAAACAGATCGATAAAATCTATATTTGGAGCAAGAACTCTTGTCGGTATAAACACGAACAAACGAATAATGTGATTAACAATTGAAATGCACTTTTATTATTCAACGACACAGATCACCTGTTTAAAAGAGAAGTGATTAACTACAGGGACTAACGCAATGGATGTTTCACGTTCAAATCCAGTTCGTTCCACAAACATCACTTTTACTTAGAATGTTGGAAACTTCTGGCCCTTTTCATATATACCTGATATCTTTCTAGAAAAAAAATCTGACTGGGAGAATATCGGGGAAACCAATGCGAATAATATAATCTTCGGATTCATATAATACTAGGCTGGGTGCCCGGCGTTGCTCGGGTGTTTGAAGGTGTGTGTTGAGCAAAAAAAAAAAAATGATAATAATAAATAAATAAAATAAAATAAAAGTGGTTGTAGGCAGGTAGGCTCGAACCCGTACCGTGAAGGAGGAAAAGAACGTGAACAAAATCGTGACGTCTTTGCTGTTGCGCCCATCGCAAAACCGGCAGTTATGACTTGATTAAATTAAGGCGAGACAATCGAAAAGAGGGGATGACGTTCGAAAATATCGGCGAAAAAGCGACCATCCAGTTTTTAGCAAATTTTTCGATGTTTGTCGTTCAAAGGTTCGAGCTTAAAAACAGTACCGATCTCGTGAAAATCCGTCGCCTCTGTCGAAGTTGTAGACATATATACATACATACATACATACATTTAAACAGACAGTTGAGATTGATATCATAGACTAAGCTGGGTGCCCGCCATTGACCCGGTGTTTGGAGGTGTGTGTTGAGCAAAAGAAAAAATGCTAGTAGGCAGGAAAACTCGAACCAGTACCGCGAAGGAGGAAAACAACGCGAGCAAAAATTTTTGTGTGCATGAAATTGCTTTCTTTCTAGCACGACAGATCGTCGAAGCGGCAACATATCAATCCGATCGCGAAATTAAGACCAATCGATTGACGGGTCCTGCCACACTAAGACACCTTGCTGACCTACAAAGGACGAGTCACAGAAGAGCTGTAAACATGGACGGTATCCTCATACTATGGAAAGGAAAAGGAAAAATTATGTTAGCAATGATGACAGGCCAAAACAAAGAAAAGTCAGTCTAGTCTTGGATGTTCGTGAATTGAACAGTTTTGTGGCGTGTCATACAGGGAGCAACATAATAAATATATGCTATGAAAAGAAAGAGTAGATATGGTTGGTAGGAGGATCTGCGACTGTCAGTCTTAAGTCTGCCTACTTGCGCCTACATGTAGCAATGGAACTATGGCAGTACTAGCTAGTCTGCTACAAAAAAAGACATTATCGAGTACAGTTAAAATTCGGACTTAATGTTGCACGGAAAAATATTTTAAAACCGGTGTGGAAGGAAGAAAAAACAAAAATGAGGACTGAGGGACAAATGAGGAGAAACGAGAGTTACAGGAGCTACCAATAACGCATCCACAGTGCATTGTCTACTCTCCATTAAAAAATAAAAATTAAAATTAAAAAATAATCGCTACTAAGTATTCTACTCAATATAAGTTTAATTGACATGCTTAAGGGGAAAGTATGGCGATAGGTTCCCCTCTCACTAACTGAAATAAAGAACTCAGTCAGCAAATTTACGTATGTAATTCTTGTGGCAACTTGGCTGTTTTCCTCGAGTCATTCCCGACTTGATTTAAATGGTAATTGTCTACCACTTTTGCTAACATATTCGATGCATGCGGCGCTTTATTAGAATGACTATTTGAAAAGTATTAATTACGCTATGAAAATGGGGATCGAAAGGGACAACATACGAACTGATTCAGCCACGTTACTAAGTTGAGTAAACTGTAGAATGGAGAAGAGTGAAAGAATACGAACAAAGGGTGGCGGAGAAATTATTGTTAGCCGAGGTTAGAGATGCTTGGAGAGTTAATATCTGAATTTGAAATGCGAATAAACGAAATGATTATGCCATCAGAGAGAAACAAAGAGATGCGTTAACATGAATAAAACCGCTATTGGTTGAGAAAGAAGAGATCCCGGTATGCTGTCTAGGAATTACTGAAGTAGAAGAATTGCACGGCATGCATCGAATGGGAGGGTAAAGAACATATTTACTCCGACAGTTAATCCTTATATAAAATAGGTAGGAGTTCAGAACGTGGTTAAGAATATCAATCAGTTGATCCTGCCCCAAATATTAATAATCATAATCATGGAGAAATTGGGACTTCTAAGATGTAGACAAGATTAAGTTTTGACACAGCACACTATTGTAGTGAAGGATATGTGACAATGATTGACTGTGGATCTAGTAAACTGGAAATGTGAAAGGAAATCTGCATTTGCAGAGGAATTGGAAAAGGTAATGCTTGAAGGAGATCTAGTAATGGAGGTGATAATGAACAATAGGGCTGTTTTTCGCTAAGAAATTATCCAAACAATGGTTATGCAAAGACTGAACTGGACAGGACAGTGAATCAAATCATTGACAGTTGTGAGAGAGTAGAGACAGTGAGAGTTAGTGCATTCAGTAAAGAGGAGTTATTGTGACGAGTTGTGTTAAGGGGTGTTGGTGCGAATTGCGGAGTGAATAAAAAGGAGTTTCGACCTTTTTACATAACAGAGTTTCCACACAAAATTATACATAAACCAAATTTTGTAAAAATAGTATTATTTAAATGGATTAAATTTACTGAGATAAAGTCGCTAATGAACGAACGTAACTTAAGATCCCAAACAAAATCAACTTCAGTTATTGATTATTTGTGCAGAACAAATTGTGGAATACTGCATTAAAAGCAGGACGCTTGTAGTTGGAAAGCGCTGACATGTGTACAACATGATTAAGCATTTAATTATGTAGTGATGTACATGTCCGGGTAAGAAAAAAAGCTTTCTCTACGCAAAAAAAGGAAGTTAAATAATTATGGCAAGTAGATGAGAAAGCAAATCACTAATTCCCTAATCGTCGTAAAAATAAAAGAATTATGAAGACAAAATCCGTGCCAATAAAACAACACGCCACATGGCTTTACTCATGTCTTTGCATTATTGACTCAAGGTGATAATGGCGGCGTACGTAGGCCAAATATAATGATGACTAACATATGAGAATAAGATTTAAAAACGTTTGTGAATTTTGGAGAGAAAGATTGATTATTCAGACTACTGTTCTCATCTTGAGTGTTATTTTTACAGCGTTTCAGGCAATGTAACCTCCGACTTTCTTGTCAGACTTTTGACACTTTCTGTTGACACGTTTAATCCTTCTGTTGAACACGGGAATCTCCACGGAATTTCGAACAGATCCCTTTATGTAGTCCACAGGGATAAACTCTGTCGTTCCTCAGCTATTCCTGGGTAGAACTGAGCAATTCAGAATTGTATTTTCAGTGTCGCTCAAACTGAGTATTGAACCTTCAAGAGTATAACGCTAGATGAAGGTAAGTTACAACTGAATTTATCTTAGTACGAATCATTTAATGAATTTTTGGAGGCTTAAACCTATATTTTCTAGACGTAGAATCTTACATTTATTACTATATATATATATATATATATATATATATATATATATATATATATATATATATAATTATTATTATTTTTTTTTTTTTACTATAATAATTAAATACCTACAGACACTAGTGTTTCATCCTTTCGGGATTCTTCAGTGCAGGGTGTCACGATTACTACCAGTCGAACGATTCGAACCCCGCGACACGAGACATCTCTGGCTCGATTAGCGGAGACCGTATCCATTCGGCTACTATTAATCGTGTGAAATAGCGTTGAATTTTAAACATTTTAATTTAAATGTTCATTACGTCAGACAGACAGTGATCAAATCGTTATACGATGATCTACGCATAAGAGCTAAATTGACCGACTTTTTAATTCAACAGAAAGTGCTCAACGATAAGAAACGCATTTCTTAAAGGGGCTGTCATAATTATTTTTTTTTTTTTTTTACTATAATAATTAAATACCTACAGACACTAGTGTTTCATCCTTTCGGGATTCTTCAGTGCAGGGTGTCACGATTACTACCAGTCGAACGATTCGAACCCCGCGACACGAGACATCTCTGGCTCGATTAGCGGAGACCGTATCCATTCGGCTACTATTAATCGTGTGAAATAGCGTTGAATTTTAAACATTTTAATTTAAATGTTCATTACGTCAGACAGACAGTGATCAAATCGTTATACGATGATCTACGCATAAGAGCTAAATTGACCGCCTTTTTAATTCAACAGAAAGTGCTCAACGATAAGAAACGCATTTCTTAAAGGGGCTGTCATAATTATTATTATTTTTTTTTTTACTATAATAATTAAATACCTACAGACACTAGTGTTTCATCCTTTCGGGATTCTTCAGTGCAGGGTGTCACGATTACTACCAGTCGAACGATTCGAACCCCGCGACACGAGACATCTCTGGCTCGATTATATATATATATATATATATATATATATATATATATATATATATATATATATATACTAGCATGGGTACCCGGCGTTGCCTGGGTTGACATGAAGGTCCGTTTGAAACACGCCTGGTATACTAATCATTTTCATCATGGGTAACGTGGATATCCCCACAATAATTTCAAAAATAAAAGAACGGATAAAAACATGTAAATGTAATCGTCCCTGAAAAGAAGTATCTGATACCCTCTCCACCAGATATTTAGGCAGAATGGAACCCTGTCCTTAGAAAACTTACGATTTTGTGAACCTAAAAAATAACGTTTATAAACATTTATGCGTGCATTTAATTTTTTATTTTGGTAAATGTGTAGTTTAGCGGCGTAAATTATTAGCCAGACAAAAAAATATAAAAAACTATTTATTTTTATATAAAACACATTGGTAGACCCAAAGGCTGAAATAAAACCAGAAAAAAACTTTCATTTTTATTTTTTTTTTAATCATTTGCATTTATTATTCGAGGCCGCTATATTTCTTTTGAAATTTAGCCTTTCTTAGGTTTGGCAGATTGGCCTTTTTAAGCTCTATCATGAACTACGTCTTTGGCCGCTATATTTTTTTGTAATGAAAGAGCGTAAAATATGCCAAATTTGGCTTAAAAAAAGCCAATCTGTCAAACCTAAAAAAAGGCGAAATTTTAAACGTGTAAGACATGCACATTAAGTCTAATAAAAAATGATAAAAAACATACAAATGCATTTTTTTTGGTTTTATTTTATCCTTTGGGTTTAATAATGTTTTATATAAAAATAAATAATTTTTATATTTTTTGTCTGTTAAATAATTTACGCCGCTAAACTACACATTTACCTGTATTTTTTTGTAAGGGCACTTTTTTATAGGCTTTTTTTGTAAATAAAGAAAATTTTCGATTAGTTTTTTTTAGGGAGGGGGCTTTTCGATTTGCTTTTTATTTGTTGTTTCATTTTTCTAATGTACCCCCCAATTGAATTTGTCATATTTTGGGGTTTGTTTTATTTATTAAATTGTTAGGTGAAAGTAGAGAATGATCTCATAAAAAATAATGAAATTTATCGTTATTTTATGTTTCCAATATAATTCCCCCCAGAAAAAAAACAAATTGTATTTGTCAGATTTTGCCCTCCCCCTCAAACGCCGAACGTGAAAAAATGCTAGAGGTGACATGTCTCGTTGAACGCTTGGTGGCCAAAAAGTGGGTGCTCATTTTACGTTAAATTTATATAGAAAAGTGATCCCCAACTCTAATATGCTATTTTATTTTTTTTTCAAAATTTCCTCTCTCATAATATTTATAAAGGATGTTTAAATGTATTAGGCTAAAAAAAAGTAGATCAGTTTTGAGGGGTTAAACGCCGCTGGGTCACGTATAAAGTTACCTTTTTAATTTGAAAATTAAGGTTGTAATCGATGAAATTAACGCGAAAAAAGACAAAAACGTGTAAATTGTGGAATTTAGAAGGGGGCAGTCGATCTTCATTTTTTTTAGGTATTAAACGACGATGGATTACATCGTAAAATTTACCGATTTTTGTATTGCCGTTTAAGGAATAAAATAAAACAAACAAATGAAATCTTTTCAGCTTTTTTCGTAAATGTTTTTCTGTTTTAATATTAAAAAAAAACAATAAAAGCCAAACATTTTTCTATCTACACGGAATTATTTTTTCCAGCTAGAAACTTAATGAAATTACCAAATGATATTTGGTGAACGTTTTTTTTTTTTAATGCATAGCATCTAGGGGAAAATACCTCTAAAAAAGTTGTAAAATATATCTCTGTTGGAAATATTAATTCCCAAATAAATTAAATTAAATATATTATCAATATAATTGTTGTTTAAATTTATTAAATAATTTTAAATAGAATTTTTAATATAATTCTCTCGCTAAAAACATTAACAAAGACACCGCTATTTAGTAAAAGCGATTTTTCTTAATGTCATATGCAAATAAGGTGATCTCTTAATTATATATTTTTGCAATTATCATACCATATATAGAAATAAATAAAAAATTAAAGTAAGACACGTTTTGCATATATTAATCAAATTGTGAACAAACAAACAGACAGATAGGAATAAGAATTTATATATACTAGCATGGATACCCGGCGTTGCCTGGGTTGACATGAAATTCCCTTTGGAACACACCTATATATTAATCATTTTCATCATGAGCTACGTGAATACCCCTACAACAAGTCCAAAAATACAAGAACGGATAAAAACATATAAATATAATCGCCACAAAAAATGAAGTACGTGATACTCTCTCCACCAGATATTTAAGGGCTACAAAGAGAAGAAACTATTCTCCGGATATTGAGCACTGGAAAGAAAAATCCCCCTCCAAAAAAAAAAAAAATAATTAAAAATAAATCATTACAACTTTTGTTTCAATAAAATGGCAGTGAATGCTCGTGCGATCGAAAAAAAATAGCTAATAGTCAGAACCCCTATAAACATGAAGATCTACCAAAACTTAATTAAAAAAACAATTAAATGAAATTTTTCGTCATATAATTTGTCATATTTCGTTAAGTTTATGAGATTGTTAGGTGGAAGTACAGAGTGGTCTCATAAGAAATAATTAAATTTATCGATATTTTATGTTTCAAATGTAATTCCCCCCCACAAAAAATATATTTATCATGTTTTGCCCCCCTCCCCCAACCTCTCGTTCGCCAAACTTGAAAAAAATGCTACAGGTGACATGTCTCGTTGAATGCTTGGTGGCCAAAAAGTGGGTGCTTATTTTACGTTAAATAAATATTGAAAAGCGATCTCCCACTCTAAAATGTTAATTTACTTTACTTTTTTTTAACATATCTTTCATATTATTTATAAATACTGCTTACACGTATTAGGCCCAAAAAAGTAGGTCTTCATTTTTTAGGGGTTAAACGACGTTGGGGCACGTCCTAAAAAATTACCTTTTTTTAATTAGAAAGTTAAGTTTGTAATTGATGAGATTAACGCGGTATTTAGATGGGGGCAGTAGATCTATATTTGTTTTTTAGATGTTAAACGACGCTTGGTCACATCGTAAAAATTTAGCGATTTATGTATATCCGTTTAAAGAATAATAAAAGCAAACACATGTAATCTTTTCGTTTTTTCGTAAGTGTGTTTTTGTTTGTTTGAATATTTAAAAAAACAATAAAAGCCAAACATTTTTCTACTCGGAATTATTTTTTCAAGCTAGAAATTTATTGAGATTACCAAATTTCATTTGGTGATAGTTTTTTTTGTTTATATTCCGAAGGGCAAATAACTCTAAAAAGATTTTTTTTAAATCGATATTGAAATAATAATTCGAAATAAATGAAATTAAATATGTTATCAATATAATTATTGTTTAAAATTTATTAAATAACAATTTTAAATAGAACACTTATGACAATTCTCTCGCTAGAAACATTAACTAAGATGCCGCTATTTCATAAAATCGATTTTTAAAATGTAGTACGCAAATAAGATGATCTCTTAATTGTATATAGTTTGCAGGAATCACACTATGCATAGAAATAAATGAGAGAGTAAAGTAAGGGGACTTTTGTATATATTAATCAAACTGTGAACAAACAAACAATCAAACAAGCAGACAGGAATACGAATTTATATATATATATATATTATATATATATATAGTTTCTTTTTACTATTTACTCATTGATATAAAAATGAGATGAACATAAATAAGCTTAAATAGACTATTTTTTATAAAGCAAACCTATCACGATAATTGAAACTCTAGCCGGTTAAATTAAAAAGATGAGGAACAAAGGTTATATACAACTTTATTAAATAATTAGGCCAATAAGGATAAAAAAGGAAGCTAATAACTAGATGCTTCTCATTAGAAGAGGAAAAACTGGCATCATATTATGGGTAGACAACGATAAAACCGACTCACACTCCTATATTTTTATTGTCATGGAAATCGATGAAATTGCCCATTTTTGCAATCAAATCGATTGATTGTCTGCTCAAGTTGATGACCCATCGGCGGTGCACAGGGAGGAATGTAAAGAATCTACTGTTGATTTTATGAAATCATTTTATACATACTCGCTTGAATTAAAGTTTAAAATGCAAAAATCAAGTATCATGATTCAATTGTGCTCTGAACAGAAACATTCATTTTTAATGTGCCTCTGTCATACCGAAAAACTACAGTTGATTTTATGTGCCTGGCATTTCCGCTTGTGCCCTGACAATGGCTTAAACTCAAGTTTAAAATAAAAATGCAAGTATCATGGTTCAATTATACAGTAAACAGAAACATTCATTTCGAACGTGCCACTGTTGTATCAAAGAAACTACTATTGATTTATGTGCTTAGCCTTTCGGTTTGTGTAAAACTTCTCCAATGCACTTGTAAAAAGTGTTAACTTTGGTCGAAATTCCTGTTTCTTCTTTCATGGGATTTTTGTCGATTATCGATGCTTATCGAAGACATTCTGATACAAAGCCTATTAAAGAACACTACCAGATACATAACGTACATTTGTGTGAAAGTTTATAAAATCGACCCACTCATTTTGGAGTTCATAGGGAACAAACGCATGCACACAGACATAGTTCCTGTTATATAACAGTGTATATATATATATATATATATATATATATATGGCAAAAATGGTAATTAGTAAAACCTGAAGAGAGTGCTCAATAATAATGCAGAGAAAATATGTGTTTTATTTTTTATTACCGTTTTATCTGTTCAGCTACATATGTTTCGGTTGCCGGACCATATTTACAATCCAGCAGCCTCGTCAGACCTTACAGAAATGGCTATTATTATTATTTGGAAGAACGATTTTAAAAGAAATACGAGAGAAAAAAAAAAAACAGGAAAAAAGAAAGAAGGGAAGACGAAATAAGTGGGGGCGGAGATCGACAATAATTAAGTTTTGAAGTTTAAAATACATTAGATGGTAGTGTGTGTGGGTGGGGGGTTAGTAAATTCAGCTAGGCTTGGGATAAGATATAGTGATATAGAGAGTGGGAGAGGGAGAGATAAAAGAGAGGGGTAAGGGGGAGGAGGGGGAGGAATTCCAATTTTGGTTTTTAAGATTTTGGTGATTTTATTATATATATATATATATATATATATATATATATATATATATATGCATTTACTTGAACATTGTTATTTCTAACGCGACGCAATTATGCACGATTTAGAAAATACAAATAAATAAAATTGAGCTAATAAGTAACCTTAAAAAAATAATAATTAATTATTGAAATTCGTTTTTCAAAGAAATATGACCATGACTGAGTATAATAAATAATATATATATATATATATATATATATATATATATATATACATATATATATATATATATATATATATATATATATTCGTTTAAAGAGCGACAAAACACTCAACTTTATAGATGTAAACATAGATATGAGTAAGCTATGAAATATATTTATGGCGCACAATCTTCCCCATCATCTGTACGTGATGTTGCGAAGCTAATCAAAAACCTTGATTCGAGTAAAGCAACTGGCCCTGATGGTATTCCAATTATAGTACTCAAAAAACTTCAACCTGAATTAGCGCCCATACTTACAAAACTGTTTAAACGATGTCTTAAGGAGAATAGTTTCCCATCTCCCTGGAAAATCTCATCAGTATGCCCTGTATTTAAGAATTCAGGTGATCGCTCATCCCCCTCTCAGTACAGGCCAATAAGTCTCCTGTGCGTCATGAGTAAGTTGCTAGAATCTGTGTTAAATACAGAAGTAATCAAACATCTCAACAAAAATAACCTTCTTAGTGACACTCAATATGGTTTCCGTTCTGCTAGATCTACAGCAGATGTCCTTACAGTTATATCGCATAGGATTAGCAAATCTCTCGACGGTGGCAATCTTTCTAGGGCAATTTCTCTTGACATATCTAAAGCCTTTGATAGGGTATGGCATAAAGGTTTACTTCATAAGATCGCTAGCTATGGTATAGCTGGAAAAGTCTTCTCAATTATTAAATCATTTCTTTCTGATAGGTTCATAAGAGTAGTAGTTGAGGGGCAAAAATCAGAAGCTCACAGTATTAATGCCGGTGTCCCTCAGGGATCCATCCTGGGCCCAACTCTTTTCCTGATCTACATTAATGATCTTCCAAATCATATCCTTACATCATTTGTAGACATTTATGCTGACGACACTACCATTTATGGTACCACATCTAAGACAGTAAACGACCAAGTTCTCTCCGATTCTCTCTCCTCTGATCTTGAGCACGTAGTACAATGGGGTAAGGAGTGGCTGGTTACTTTTAATGCATCTAAAACCAAGCTTCTCTCTTTACATCATGAACATTCTAATTCACATTTGTCATCAATTGAAATGAATGGCTCTCGTCTTCAGGAGGCCTCAAGTTTTGACAAGCTTCTGGGCTTGACCATTACTCCTGATCTTAAATGGAACACGTATATCAAATCTGTTGCCAAGGCCGCTGGAAAAATGGTGGGATCTTCTATCTCTGATGTATCGTTATTTTCATGGAAAGTGTTCAACTGAGCTTCAATCTATGGTCCCCCCTCGCCAAACTTTCACAAGAAACACTCGTCTAGCTGTAAACACTATCAATAATTTCCCCCACTCTTTATCTGTGCCTAAACCTAAACGTAGATTCCATGAACAAAGCTTCTTTCTTAGAACTGCACGCCTGTGGAATTGTATTCCGTTTTCCTGCTTTCCGGCTGACTACAATATGGTTGTGTTCAAGTCTGAAGTAAATAAGTTCTTGATGAGCCGTTCCATATAAGTTATTAAATTTACCAAATTTTCATTACTAATGATTACTATATTGACCAATTTCTACTGTACACTCTTTAACCCTTATCCTTGAGTGGCCTCTGGGCCTTGATAATGTGGTGATGCCTTTGTAAAAAAAAAAAAAAAAAAATCAGACTAAGATCTATGGTATTCGAGCTCCCGAGTATTTTTACACATACACGTGCATTCATAGCTCCTCGGGGTTGATGTTTTCATTCTCTTTAATCGGTTGACTATATTTATGTATGATAGTTATTAAAATATTTTTGTAGAATAAGTTGCGATTTAATTCTATTCCTCTCCCTTCCCCTCTTGCATTCTCGAATCTCTTTCTACCTTTACTATCATTCTCGTTTCTAACGTTTAACATTCATTATACAGTGAAGATTTTCATCCCGGGTCGATCAAAAAAATGCTTTCGACGATTTGTTTGTAGAAGAAATTTTCCAACGGAACGATGAGGTGAAACTTCCGCCATTGCGCAGGTGAATCGGACGGTGTCCCCGGTCGTGAAGACTAACTGATGTGGACAATAAATAAAATGCAATTTTCGAATCCCTCCGAGCGTGAGTCCTGTTGAAGAAAAAGAGCAGGTGTATAGAGGGAGCAGCGAGGACAACATAGACGGAGGAATAAAACTCGGTTGAATGCGCTTTATTTCCTCAATATCTATGACGATTGCCTTACCCCCCCCCAACAGGCAACTAATTCATGAGACAGACAAAATAAAAAGATAGGCAGATGAACAAACAGTTAAAACAAAGAAGGAAGAAAAAATGAGTGTAGATAAAATTAAATGTTAAATGCTATTGCGCATGTATATATATATATATATATATATATATATATATATATATATATATATGTATATATATATATAATCAAGCTATGCTGGTGAGCTGTAGAACAGCGAAACACATGCACGTAGATAACTGTTTTACAAGTAAAATAATATATATATATATATATATATATATATACATATATACACACACACGCACACGCACGCACGCACACACACACACACACACACACACACACACACACACACACACACACACACATATATATATATATATATATATATATATATATATATATATAGGGAAATCCATTGTTTTTAAAAAGAACTCGCTATCAAAAATTTAGGATGAAAAATAATAATAGACGAGTGCAAATTTGATTTTAATGAACATTTATATTTATTAAAATTAAATTGATATTTTTTTTTCAAATTTTTGAATAGTAAACTATTCTTCAGGAAATACATGCAGCTTTTAAAAACTTTATTTTATTGGTGTGTTTCAGGAGCATTAGATGTTTCCTGATTTTATTTGTTTGGACCTGTATTATATTTAGTAAGTGGTATATTATAATTTACCAACTAATATAGATATACTTGCACATCCAACCATCATTTAGTTATGAACATCATAATTTTGGATTAAGTAAAACGTTAATAGTCGTGTTTTTCCTTAGCTATACTGCACACGTTTCTATTCTAATAATACTGAACTAGCAGCTGCAATGATAATGACGTAAATTCGTAATCTTATATCATGTTCACTGTTCTACTATTGTATTCTCAACATGAGCATGTTTTTTGCTAATATATCTGAGTCATAAGTAGGTTTGTGACAACAGCATATCATTTTCATTGTTTTGACTCTTAAGTATATATCCGTTAATATCGTATATGTTTCTATATAGACTGATGCGGTTCTCAGTTGATTGACGGTGTCTCACTGTGTCGGATATATACTTGATAATCAAAAGAATGAAAAGAATATTCTATTTTCACAACCCTAGTCATTATAAACACTTACGTTTGAGTCACTTATTGAAATGTATGTTACATAATGCATATGAGAGCGTAGGAAGATGTTGGCGGCAGCGAAGGATGGCTGGCTTTCGGGGAGATTAGATGCAGAAGTAGCTTAAAAACGCGCATATGAAAATTAGGAAGTGTGCGCGAGAAGAAGAAGAAAAAAAAAGAGAAAAAATGCAGCACGTCCAAAGTGTGTGTCGAAGAAAATGGACGTGTAAATGCGAAAATGGGAAATAGCTTGAGGTCTGATAAGAAAAGTGTATACCGGGCGAGACGGACGATGGCGAGAGACATTTAAATGATGTCGAAACAATTATAACGGCGAAAAAACTTTTGTTAAGAAAGAGAAAATGCCGACCTGGATATTTATTTATTTATTTGCAGTTTTATTAGTATGAATTACTAAAATATAGTGTAACAGTCACGTTACATGTATATTTAATCGCGAAGTAATTCTTACGAACACTGAAAAGCAAATATCTATAATTGTTTATACTCTCTACTTCTCCGCGTCATTAAAATTACTTTCCCCCTCACTCCGCAAAGCTATTAAGTTTTACATGGACGTGTGAATTCAAAAGTATTTTAAACCAATAGGAATATCCACCTCCAAAAAAGTAACACATACACGCGAAAATAATAAGCCAGTGCGAAGATGTAAACCCGTATAAAGCGAGGAGACAACAGCCCAAACTATTCAGACTTTACATGCCGCACCTACACCAAAAAAATTCAAGAATGTATTTTCTATAAACCGCCACGTGTTCTTTTTAAGGCCTGAGTTGCAAGGCGAAGGGACCTACTGACATACTAGTTTCAACTCACGCACATCTATACACACATTAACAAGAACAAAGGTAAATGCATACAAATACGCTATGCCACGTTGCCACATACAGAAATACACACATGTTCACACAATAAACATTTTGATTTGCAACTACTATTCACTCAATTTCTTTACTAAACACGTATTGTATTAATTGTCTTTTTTTTGCAAAGGCATCACAACTTATCAAGGCCAAGAGGTCACTTGAGGATAAGGGTTAAAGAGTGTACAGTAGACAATTGGATAATAAAGTAATCGTTAGTAATGGAAATTCGGTACATTTGTTAACTTATATGGAACGGCTCATCAAAAACTTGTTTACGTTAGACTTGAAGACAACCATATTGTAGTCAGCTGGAAAGCAGGAAAACGGAAAACAATTCCATAGGCGTGCAGTTCTAAGAAAGAAGCTTTGCTCATGGAATCTACGGTAAGGTTTAGGCACAGATAAAGAGTGGGGAAAATTATTGATAGTGTTTCCTGCTAGATGGGTGTTTCTTGTGAAAGTTTGGCGAGAGGGGGACCATAGAATGGAGCTCGCTCGTGCACTTGCCATGAAAATAACGATAAAGCAGAGACAAACTCACAACATCTCTTCTGTGAGAAAGAGGTTGCAGGGAAGAGAAAAGGACACCCCCTACGAGGATACGAAGTCTATTTTGAACTCTACCAAGGCAGTATAAGTCCTTTCTAGCAGCTCCTGTCCAGATGTGGCAACAGTACTCCATCCTTGGACGTACCTGGCTCTTATATAGATAGAGAATTGCATCAGCAGTGAGATATCTAATGGATCGATAGAAGGATCCCACCATTTTTCCAGCGGCCTTGGCAACGGATTCAATGTATGTGTTCCATTTAAGATCAGGAGTAAATTTCAAGCCCAGCGCTATCTTCATCCAAGATTGCCTCTGCCAAAGTCAGGGACCAGCCATAATACTAGTTAGCTCGTGGAGATACGAGAGACAATTATGTTATTTGGATGATTTGTAGGTAGAAAGAGTTTTTTTTTTATATATAGATGCTTGTAAGGTAATTTTCCCTTTCTATAATCTATAATAGGTTTCATTTGTCATATGAATATTGATTAGCGAGTTAAACTTGCTTAACTCCTTCTTTGCGAAGATGCAATTTCCTTCGACATATTAATTCACCTCGCTTTCACTTGAAATTTCTCCGATGTCGACATTCGTCGTCAATATTTCTACCACCCTCACTTGGATCCACACCACGCCCTTATCATATCAGCTAGCTTGCCTCATTAACTTTTTTCTGCTGAACTGCAAACAGTTAACCACTCGAGACAACACGACCCTTTCCACATACGCGCAAAACGGCACAGCTTTAAATTGCAACCTTCCACGCCCAGGTTGAACGAAATTTCGATTGTCACCGTTTGAGACCGTTTATTTCCCTTGCTCTGCTTGACCTGCTGTTAATTAGTCTCATGACAGGTGCATGGATGAACGCTCTGAAATGATAACAAACGCGTAAAAAGGCCATGTGCTGATTTTCGCGCTAAATCTTGGTTGTTCACGTGTTAAAAACTATATGCCAAAAGAATGACCCCCTCCTAATAGAAATAAATGTTTAAATTTGTAAGGATTGAAGGTAAATTCCTCTTAAATGTGGTTTGTAGATAATTATTAATTCAGAAGGGTTATTTGAAAGATACTTCTAAACTGGTTAAGAATGTATACAACAATATTAAAGATCTAATAACTTTTATTATAAAGCAAATTTCGAGCAAAACATAGAATCAGTATGACAAAGAGATAAATGACTGACAAAAAGTGCATTTAAAAATAAGAAATAAAAAAATTATTAACATTTCCTGTTTAATCTTTTATTTACCACTGGACATCGCCGGAAAGACTGCTAATTTTATTATATCTCATATTATTTATATATCTATAAATGTGAAAGTGTCTGTGTGTCTGTCTGTCTGTCTGTGTACATTTCCCTACGCAATAACTCTGTCAATTTTAAGTCTACTGACTCAAAATTTGATATACAGCATAGTGAGATTTGGGAATATCTTTGTAATCGGTTTTCGGCCAGAAATGTTGCTCTAAGGGGTAAAAGTTCAACGATATGGCATTTGAGAACTCTACCAAACTCCTCCGCTAATTTGGGTCTAAACACTTGAAATTTTAGATATAGGTTCTTTGGACATTAATCTAACTTAATAACGTGATTTGAGTCCAAAACAATAAATGTGTAGGGGTCATAATAGGGGTCAAAGTTAAAAGAAATTGGCCTCTGCGGCCTCTACCAAATTACTCAGACAATTTCTGGTCTAAAGATTTAAAATTTTACATAAACGGTGTTCAGAGAACGGGCAACCTTTTTAACCGATTAGGGTCGAAAATTAGAGTATCAATATATAAATGTATGTATGTATGTTTGCATATCTGCCTTAAACTTTCGACAGAGGTGACGGATTTTCGCAAGGTCAGTATCGTTTGAAGCTCGACCCTTCAGACGAAAAATTGGCTACAATCATTAATTTTTCACCCTCAACTGGGCACTTTCGACAGGAAGGGGTCGCTTTTTTCGCCGATGTTTTCGAAAGTCATCCCCTCTTTTCGATTGACTAGCCTTAATAAAAACCTACGTCACTCCCGGTTTACCGGTGGTCGTAACAACAAAGACGTCAGGGTTTTTCCGTTCCTTTCCTCCTTCCCGGTACGGATTCGAGCCTGCCTTCCTACTACAACGTTTTTTTCCTCAACATTCACATCCAAACACCCGGGCAACGCCGGGCTGAAATGCTAGTATTCTATAAAAGTGAGAATGTGCTGATCTTCTATTTTTAGAATATTTTGTTTTGCTGTTTATTCCTAACAGCTCAATACTGAACGAATAAAATACTACACTAGTTCGCTAATATTTTTCTCAAAATAAAATCATGGATTGTCTAATGGATAATAACTTACGAAGTTCAAGCTTCAACTGTGTCTGCATTGACATGATGTAGCGAATGAGTCGCACATATAGAACTCAGTTTCACTCTATATATACGCCTAATAATAGTATACAACATGCTAATGGTAATTTTCATATTGCTACTAATTTCTACTCACGTACTGAAAAAGATTTATTTAAGATATCATAATATATATATATACAGGGGTGCAAAAGTAGGTATACAGTATTGAAATTATTGACATTTTATTGAACTGAAAGCTACATACCTTAAAGTAAAAATGCATATACTTTTAGTCTTTTGCTTTTATTAATTAAATTTCCTTTTGATTAAAGTGCATGTACTTTGAATCATTTATTTTTATTTTTTCAGTTAAATTGGCAATTTAACCATGGCCGATAATTTGACTGACGAACAACGAAAATGGATATTAAAACAATACTGGAAGACAGAAAATAGTGAACGCGTAACAGAACAGTGGATCAAAACCTTTGCAACACCTCCCCCAACAAGGCTCACGGTTTATCGACTGCGTGACAAATTTGAACAGACAGGGAGTATCCACAATGCACCGAGAAGTTGTCGACCAATTACTGTGGCCACACAAGAAAATGAATTCAAAGTTGCTCAGGCATTCACTCAGAGCCCACAGAAATCGAAATACAGAGCCTCATCTGAACTTGGTATTGAGCGTAGATCATTGGGGCGCCTGATGAATCGTGCCGGTCTAAAGATGTACACGCCTCGATTGATACATGGTTTATTGGAAGATGACTCGGATCGTCGTTTACAATTTTCTGAAAACATCCTGAGCGAAGAACTTGAAGGTAACGGTATTCTAGATAAAATTGTATGGTCTGACGAAGCAAACTTTAAATTATCAGGTGCCGTTAATCGACACAATTGCGTTTATTATGCAACCAAAAACCCTCGCATCACTATTGAAAAACAACTCAATCAACCCGGGGTAACAGTATGGGCCGGGCTTTCTTGTAAAGGTGTTGTTGGCCCCATTATTCTTCACACAAGTATTGATCAAACTGTGTACTTAAACATGTTGCAGGATACAAT
Organism: Euprymna scolopes; assembly: GCF_053919585.1. NCBI lineage: Eukaryota > Metazoa > Mollusca > Cephalopoda > Sepiida > Sepiolidae > Euprymna > Euprymna scolopes. The sequence goes on along the minus strand of NC_136492.1, from coordinate 119,343,368 downwards.
AATACCACAAGTACGTGAACAATACCAAAATGATGAATTTTATTTTCAACAAGACGGGACCCCACCTCATTTTGCACTCAGTGTGCGAGCACTACTTGACTTAAAATTTCCCAACAGATGGATTGGACGCCGTGGCGCCATCGACTGGCCACCACGCTCGCCAAATTTAACTCCTATGGATTTCTTTTTTGGGGGCACAGTAAAAGATTAGGATTTGCATGCAAGCTTCGCACTGTCGAAAACATAATTCAGTTCATTTTGGAAGCTTGTCAGGAAATTGATGCTGATAAAAATCTTTGTTCTAGAGTGTGCATGAGTGTTCGTTCTCGATTACAGGAATGTGTTAACGCTGACGGCAAGCAATTTGAATACCTGCGGAAATAGGGCTTCCTATTACATGTGTTTCTTATTATACGTGCTAATTATTACTTGTTTATGAAACATTTGTTTGTCTGTATAATAAATGCCTTAAACTTTATACATTTTTTTCTTTTTTTGACCACTGTATACCTACTTTTGCATCCCCCTGTATATATATATATGTGTGTGTGTGTGTGTGTGTGTGTGTTTGTATGTATGTATATATATGTGTGTGTTTTACATATATATATATATATATATATATATATATATATATATATATATATATGGCAAGTAAGCAACACTGAGGCGTTTACGGTTCATTCTCCTAGGTAATCATCAGGCGAATTAAACGTTTTTCTTAAAAATCATTTTTTTTATCTAAGTAATATTTATTTTATTAACCTATTAGTAAATGAGTTTTCCAACGAAGAACTATAGAGAAAAAGTTTTATTCTTCATGCAGTTTTTAAGCCTAAAACATCCAAGGTTACACACACAAACACATACACACACACACACACACACACACACACACACACACACACACATATATATATATATATATATATATATATATATATATATATATATATATAAGTTAGAAAAGCATTTCATCCAAGGCATGAAAATTATTAAACAAAATGTTTTTACTATAGGCTTTAAAAATAAAGGTACACGATTCAATTTAAAATGTATTTATCTTCAAAGTGCACTTTTATAAATTTTACAAAGTGAGGTATAAAAATTTAATTTAAATTGAATCAAAAAATTAACTTGGATTTATTTTATGTAATGTATATTTTGTTGCACTTTTTTATTTTATGTAATGTACATTTTGTTGCATTTAAAAAAAATCATTGAAAATTTTATATCTATATCATTAACTGCTAGATGAAAGATAATGTTTTTAAATTGCAACAAAATGTACTTTACATAAAATAAATCATAGGTAATTTTTTGATTCAAATTAAATTACATGGGTATACCTTACTTTGTAAAATTTATAAAAGTGCACTTTGAAGATAAAGAAATTTTAAATTGAATCTTGTACCTTTATTTTAAAAGCCTATAGTAAAAAACATTTTGTTTAACAATTTTCATGCCTTGGATGAAATGCTTTTCTAACTTGTATCTTATCTTTTTAAGATTATATTTTAAAACTCTTTACGTATTTCTGTCAATAATCACAAGTTATTCTGCATTAATGAAAATATAATATTATGCGTATTTTACCACCGGGCAACGCCGGGCGGCTTGCTAGTGTTCTAAAAAGTAAAACTCTGTGTGTGTGTGTGTGTGAGGACACTTCTCAAACAATATACTCAACCAATTTTTATCTACAGACTTGAAATTAGGTATATAGGGTATTCAGATAAGTGAAAAACTTTTTGATCCGTTTTCGTCTTGAAGAAAAGGCTGCTAAGGGGTCAACATTGAAAATTTGGTACGTGAGAGGCTACTGAATTCTTTTCTGTTTTCAACTGTTTCACGACTGCGCATGCGCAGTCGTAAAATATGAGAGTTTACTTATGTTATGTATGAGTTATTGTGAATACACTATTTAATAGTCATGTTAAGCTGGTTTAATGGTTATCGTACTTGTCTCATTGTCTTAAGGTTTTTGTTTCGAGTATCTTTTTTACTTACAAGAAATGGACTGTTTAGAAAAAACATAATACTCGAATGCACATGTTTCAGTTTCTTTCCGTTTTTTACTTCATTTTTTTAAAGGAATTAAACGATACGTTTTATACCTACGGCATTTCTGTTTACAATAAAGAAACATTCTACATTAATTTAATGATAATATTTATGCGTATTTTACGACCGGGCAACGCCGTCCTGCTTGCTACTATATATTAAAAAGTGCGAATGTATGTGGACGTTTCTCAACCTCAACGAATTTTTGATCTACATACTTGAAATTGGCTTTATAGGATATTCAGTCATGTGAGAAGCCTTTTTATCGGTTTTTATCTGGAAGAAAAGACTGCTAAGGAGTCAAAATTACCAAATTGGTGCGTAAGGGTAATCGGGGTTTATTTGAAAACTATTTCATGACTGTGTATGTGCGATAGAGAAACAGTTTCTTTATGTTAAGAATAAGTTTAAAAAAAAACACTTTGTAAAGTCGTGTCAAGCTTATGTAATGGTTATCGTTCTTGATTCAATGTCTTTAAGTTTTGGTTCGATCTCAGCTCGAGTATTTTAATTTTACTTACAAGAAACTGAACTGCTAAGACAAAACATAATACACGCATGCACAGTTTCTATTAAATTATAATATTTATACGTATTTTACTACAAACTAGTACCGGGCAACCCTTTAGTATGTACACACACACACACACACACACACACACACACACACACACACACACACACACACGCACACATATAATGGTAGCCGAATTGATTAGTTTTCGCTAATCGAGCCAGAGACGTCTCGTGTTGCGGGGTTCGAATCGTTCGACTGGTGTTAATCGTGACATCCTGAACTGAAGATTCCAGAAAGGATGAAACACTAGTGTCTATAGGTATTTAATTATTATAGTAAAAAACATAATTATGACAGCCCCTTCAAGAAATTCGTTTCTTATCGTTGAGCACTTTCAGTTGAATTAAAAGTCGGTAAATTTAGCTCTTATGCATAGATCATCGTATAACGATTAGATCACTGTCTGACCGACATAAATGAACATTTAAAATTAAAATTAAAATGTTTAAATTCAACGTTATTTCACGCGGTTAATGGTAGCCGAATTGATTAGGTCTTCGCTAATCCAGCCAGAGATGTCGTGGGTTCGAATCGTTCGACTGCTATTAATCGTAACACCCTGCACTGAAGATTCCCGAAAGGATGAAACACTAGTGTCAGTAGGTGTTTATATATATATATATATATATATATATATATATATATATATATATATATATATATATATAATGTACTCTCCCGTCGTGTCCGGCGCATGGGGGCCAAAAATTCGCTCTGTTTCACTCTGTCTTAATGCTTGTGCCGCATGTATGACACGAGGCCAGCTCTGCTCCCACAAACCAAGCGCACGACTCACAGTATACAGGCTGGGAAGATGCTGTTCCTACTCTTGCCCTACGAAGATTTGTTTGATTCGATAGCCGTGTGTCAATGTATGTGTTAATGCCCGCAAAACATTTTTCCCTCCACAATTTACTATCCGCAGCATCATCTTCAAAGGTTTTTGGGTTCAGGCCTGCGTGCTTAAGATTGTCTTTAAGCTTATCCCTGTACCTCAGAAATGGACGACCCACATTTTGACTACCCTCTTTCAGTTGACTGTATGCTAGTTGCTTAGGAAGACGGTTTTCATCCATGCGAACAAGGTGACCAGCCCACCGAAGCTGAGACTTCATGAGGAAGGCCTCAATACTTAAAATGTCGCACCTAGCAAACAATCCCGAGTTAGGGGCCTTGTCTTTCCATGTTAATCCGAATATACTACGAAGGCAACGCTCGTGGAATGTATCCAGTTGCGCAATCTGCCTACGGTATGGGGTCTAGGCTTCCGATCCATATAGGAGTATCGAAACAATCACTGCACGATAAACTGAGATTTCATACTCTTGACCGCAGTTTGCCGAAGGCGTTAGTCGCCTTTAAAATTCTGCTCAGTTTCTCATCATCAAGTGATGCTGACGAATTCACTTTACTGCTGAGATATGCAAAGGATTTAATATACTTTAGAGGCTGTCTATTCACTAAGATTTTCTGAGGCGGTTCTACATATTCTGGTCTCAGAATATTCACACTACCTTGCTGCAACGCGGTGGGCTTTGGTTGGTAGATAACTTCTGTCTTTTTAATACTAATCGTCAAACCAAATACTTTTGCGTCATTGGAAAACTTGTCAACTAATTCTTGTGTTTCTTCAAATGAAGTGGCCACAAGTCCAGCATCTTCTGCAAAATGAAAATCACGAACCATTTTGCTTTGTTAGTGTTTTAGCTTTGATGATTAAAAAGACCCCCGGTAGTTCTAAACTCAAAATGGGCACCTTGCGTGTAATCTTTAAAAGCATGCTCGAGCATGATTGAAAAGAAGATGGCAAAGAGCACAGATGCCATAACACAACCCTGTTTCGTACCGATTTTTACCTTGAATGACTCAGAGAACTTTCCGTCTGCTCTTACACGTGCCTCCATATTCTCGTGAAAGGACATTATTACATTTAAAAAATTTTCAGGGAGTCCAACTTAATTAAAAAAAGTACGACCCTGTTGACAGAGTCAAACGCCTTGGTTAGGTCGATAAAAACGACAAACAGATCCTGATTTTTCTCACGTGCCTTCTCTGCAACTTGGCATAAACAGTAGATCATGTCGATGGTTCCCCTTCCAGATCTAAAACCACACTGCGTCTCAGGATAAATTTTGTCTACTAGATGAATGATTATCCTGTTCAAAATGACCCTGGCTAGTACTTTTCCAGCCACAGAGAGCAGTGATATTCCACGGTAGTTATCACAATCAATACGCTTTTCTTTATTCTTGAAGAGATGGATTATTGACGAGTTCCTGAAATCTTGAGGTACAGAACCGCTTTCCCAGATCATGATGAATAACTCCAAAAGTTTTTTTCAAAAGTGTGTGCCCCCCAAACCTGAATATTTCAGCCGGTATACCATCATCACCTGCACACTTTTTCAGTAGCATTTGTTTTACAGCTGCGAGAACTTCAGAAAAATTAGGAATCACATCTAGTTCTGGTATTTGGATTCTTGCAGGCAAAGAACTCAAAACATCATCGTCAACATCAGAAGAGGACTTCAGCACTCCTTCAAAATGATCCTTCCAGCAGTTAAGGATGTCATTCTTATCAGTCAACAAGGTTGTACCATCTGCCCTTATAACGGGTGAGGTACCACATTGTTGTGGTCCAAAAACTTCTTTCAGACTATCATAAAATACCCTCGCATCTTTCCTATCAAAAGCAGCCTGGATCTCAGAGGCTTTTGCAGACCACCAATCTTCTTTCATTTTCCTCAATCGGCGCCGAACATGCCTCCTGACACTGAGATAAGCCGACCTCTTCGCTGCAGAATTCTTGTCTGATATACAGGCCCTGAATTTCAATGTCATTTTCGTCGAACCAATCCTGAGGCTTCCTCTTGGAAAGTCCTAGTACTTCGCTTGAACATTCATAGATGGCATCCCGCAATTTCTTCCAGGACTCTTCAATATCATTGTTTATCACAATTTCGTTTAATCTCGCATCTAACTTAGAAGATAATTCTTCTTTCTTTTCAGTGTTCAGTTCTTTCATATTCAATGGCTTTGGAATCTTAATTGTATACCTTCTGACCTTAGGTCGTAGTTTCAGTGATGTCTTGCATCGAATCAGGGCGTAATCCGACAGCCAATATGAGTCATGAAATGAACGACTTAAAAGAATATCTCCCCTGTTTCTTTTCCGGGTTATAACAAAGTCAATAAGATGCCAATGCTTGGACCTTGGGTGCATCCATGTGCTTTGACAACGATTTGGCTGCTGAAACATAGTATTTGTAATGAAGAGCCCATGTTCACTACAAAATGACAACTGTGAAAACATTGTCATTTATTTTCCCCATACCATGAGCCCCAATCACATTTCCCCATGGCTCCCTGTCCAAGCCTACCCGGGCATTGAAATCTCCCATCAGTAAGATCTTGTCATGAAAGCTTACGTTTCTTATTATGTCACCAAGCTTTTCGCAGAAGTTTGTGGCTTCTACCTCTTCTGCATTTAGAGTTAGTGCATAGCAACTTACCAGTGTCAGTCCCGTTCCAGCTGTGAGTCCCATTCTAATGGTCATTAAACGATCATCACCGCCCCGAGGAAGAGCCTCCAGAGAGTCAGCAATATTTGATTTTATTTCAATGCCAACACCGGAACTATGCCTCTCCCCCTCTTTCCGACCTGACCAAAAGAACGTGTAATCTTCGCCAATTTCTTTAAATTCACCTTATCCCAAAATATGTGTCTCAGACAAGGCAGCGATGTCAATGTTGTATTGTTTCAGTACTTTTGCAACTAGCGCCGTTTTGCTCTCGAAAGAATCATCACTATCAAGCAATGTTCTTACATTCCACGTTCCAAAATTGAACGCATGCTTTATATTTCGAATTGAGTTTCTGTTTCGACTGCACAATTGGATAGCCAGTCAACGGCAGCAAGATGACAAACTTTTGTGTGAACAAGCTTTTTAGGGCTCCTTTTGTCGCCCCCTCCTCGTCTAGGGAAAGCACTGCTACATCTAGAAAAGATCTGCTTTGCCACATAGTAGAGGACACGAACTGTGTAATTGCTCACAAATTTTTACACAAGAACGGCCATCACCTACTACGCTGCCAACTGCAGAGTACGACTAAAGGCCTCCAGTATCCTCCACCTACCTCCCCCAGTACCCCATCGCCAGTGGACTTCGCCTGATGGAACTTTTTGCTTTCTTTTTTGGATGTTGTAAGAAAGCAGAGTGAACAAACTCATGGCTACCCACACAAAGGTTTGATTTAAGTGGTAATGGCTTGTGTAAAATCATTCACACGTTTTGAAACAGCCGATAACATGAGCTGGTGCAAAATATGCCACGGAACTAATGAACAGCTGCATCTAAGGCTATTAAAAACTCTCTCTCTCTCTCTCTCTGTATATATATATATATATATATATATATATATATATATATATATATATATATATATATACTGTTTTAGCAAGAACTAAGACTTCAAAGAATGGGTTTATAGCAACAAAAAGTGTATTTCATTGTTAGTTACAATTGTTTCAATACCATTTGGACAAATTCAAACAATATGTCGTTTGAAAATTTTCACAAGAACAGCTTTTCTTCAGACTGATTAAATAAAAACACTTTAACAATAAAACATTATGGAAAAGAAAAATTACTTTTATAAGGAAAAGAAAACAAGGGAGATCACTTTACCTCTATCGCATCTTTTCAAATTATTTTTTAAAAATTTATATGTCTACCTATTTTTGTATCTTTATTAAAAAAAACGAATTTCAAACTAAATATCGAACGATGTTACTACTAATTACCTATATCCATTAAATATGTTTTATTAATACCATTTAGCGATTTCTTAAATTAGATTTGTATATTTCTTTTTATAATTAAAATTTTTTTTTTAAATATTTAAAAAAATTTTTTTAAACCGGATTAATCAACTAAGTTAAATTGTTACGAAACTACGTAAGTTCCGTATGGGTAATTTGCTTAGTTTATTTACAAAAATATCTGCTAGCTTATTTATGTGATTTAGGACAGGTTTAAGTTTAAAACTAATTCAATAATTAAATAAAGTCTTAGCATTATATTTAGTTCATTTTCAGTCTTCATTTAAAATTAAGGATGTCAATCTATTTTTTATTTTTATTTTCTTTCGTTCTTTCCGATTAAGATTTACGATTATCAGATATTTTTGAAGTAGAAGGGAGATAATTCTGTAAGTTCAGAATTTTAAAGAATTAGTTGAAGTTATAAGTTACCAAAATCCTAATAAGTATTCCTAACGATAAAGGGGAACTAACTAAGGCCGCTCGATATTTCTAGTTTGGTAAATTCCTAATATTCATTTGTGATTTATTTATTAATTCAATGGATCCAATTAGAGCTATTCAAAATATAAGTTTTTAAAGCATATCTTAACCATGATAACCTATGTTTACCATCAAACCATAATTTGCTGCGGTTTTGCATGGCTTCAATACAAAATAACGCTTCAGGAATTAAGTTCTAAAATACTTATTCGATAGTAATACATGTCCCATTAATAAGTATTCTAATAGTAAAACTAATCTTTAGCTCAATGTACGTTTTACTTTAATGAAAGTGGGGGTTTACCTTGTATTTTTGGATTAAATCGGCTATGAATAGAGTACTATTTAACAAGCAATAATTTTTCAAGTTTTACTGGCCCCAAAACAGTATCAATAATCCCCATTGCTGCAATATTTTGGAGAAGTAATGGGGTATTATCCCACACAGTCGGACGATTCTATTTATAAAAGATGCTGCTAAGAACTGACGAATCAAATTAATTCACGTTCTGCTAAAAACCAATCAGAAACCAGAATTGCTTCATAAATATTAAACCTTTTCTGGAGCAATTTCACATGTTCTTTCCCGGGTTTCGACACGGTAAGAATATTTTGTTCTGTGGAACTGTCTACTACAAACAAGTCACCTCCCAGGACTTGTGTGTAACAGCGAACCATCTGAAACTGTTCTGAAACTCAAAATGGCTTACACTTATGCGCCCAGCGTGCGTCTTTATTTCGATGGATCCGAATCAAAATTCGAATTGTGGCAAGTTAAATTTCTGGGATATCTACGAATCCAAACGCTACACAAAGTACTAGAAACACAACCTGAAAACAGAAACAACCCCGACTTCATTGAAAAGAACGCAACTGTCTTTGCAGAATTAATACAGTTTTTAGATGACTGAAGTCTATCACTGGTAATGAGAGAAGCCCTGGACGACGGCTGCAAAGTATTAAACATATTGAGAGAGCATTATTCAACGAAAGGAAAACCCAAAATTATTTCTTTATACACTGAACTGACCTAATCACAAGAGTTTCCAATGTAGATACAGGACTCAAAATGGCGATTACATTAAAAATGTAGAGAGCTCTGTTAGCGAACATACATTTTTATTTTCGTGTACATTTGATGCGTCAACAAGCAATGATAATTTTCCTGTCGATTGTGGGGCCACGGCACATGTGATTACAAAGGAATCTGATTTTATCAATTTTGATGCCAACTTTAAGCCACAAAATCATTTTGTAGAACTAGCTGACGGGAGTCGAGTCAATGATATCGTTTTGAAAAGAGGCAATGCGAAAATCTCGCTAAAGAACAATAAAGGTGAATTGTGTTTCTGTATTCTAGAAAACGCTTTTCTAATCCCAAAATTTAAGCAAAATATATTTTCTGTACAAGCTGCCACAAAACAAGGTGCAAATATAAACTTTAGCCCTAATAAATCAAAACTGGTATACCCGAATGGAACTGTATTCGACATTAAAGAAAACGGAAGACTATATTATTTAAATAGCGTAGTCCCATCAAAAACCGCCTGCCATGATCTACAGACATGGCATAAAATTCTTGGACACTGCAATATTCCTGATATCAAAAAGTTGACGACTGTAGTTGATGGAATGCGAATACAAACATCAAAAACCTTCAACTGCGACGTCTGTACGCAAGGGAAAATGACAAACTATCAAAACAAGACACTAGACAAAAAGGCCAAATTAATCCTATCAATAGTGCATCGTGACTTGAACGGTCTCGTAGAACCGATGGCCAGAGAACATTATAGATATGTGTTGAATTTCGTAGATGACCATTCAGGTTTAATAATGGTTTACTTTTTAAAGAACAAATCTGATACCCTGCTAGCAACTAAGAAATATCTCGCCGACATGACCCCCTACGGTGAAATCAAGTGTATTAGCTCTGACAACGGTACGGAATTTACCAATAAAGACTTTGAACTTTTACTAATTAACCATCATATCAGGCATGAAACATCAGCTCCTAGAGTGCCACACCAAAACGGGACTGCTGAACGTGCGTGGCGGACACTTTTTGAAATGGCAAGGTGCCTACTCATTGAATCAAAACTCCCTAAAAACCTCTGGACGTATACACTTATGGCGGCAGCCTATATACGCAACAGGTGTTTTAACAAAACACTATCTAAAACTCCATATGAATCTTTCTGCGGTAAAAAACCAAATTTAAGCAGAATGCATATATTTGGTTCAACTTGCTTCGCATATATAGAGAAAAAAAGTAAATTGAATATTAAAGCCGACAGAGGTATATTTCTTGGATACGATAAAAACAGTCCAGCCAATTTAATATTTTTTCCCGAAAAAAAAAAAAAAAAAGAAAAATGATTCGGTGCGTAAAATTCACAGACACGTTTAATTGTAAAGACGAAAACCCGTCATATGAAGAGGATGGAATTATATTACCTCAAATAATTAGAACAAACGAAAACAATAAAAATGACGGAGACGAGAGTGTTGATGATGATGATGATGATGATGATGATGATGATGATAAATTCGAGAGATATCCCAAAAGAAATAGAAGACGACCCGATTTTTTGTGGTCGACAATATAAAGGATTATCAAATCGACTATTGCTGTTCAATGGTAAATGCGCAAAAAAGCTTCAAGGAAGCAATTAATTCAGAACATTGTGATGAATGGAAAATTGCCATGAAAAAAGAAATAGATGCCTTAACCGAAAATGATACCTATACGGTAGTGCCTCTCCCAAGAGATAAACATGTTATTTCCACCAGATGGATTTTTACAAAAAAAAAGAGTACAGCATCGGGCGTAGAACAGTGCAAAGCAAGATTTGTTGCTAAAGGGTGCTCTCGGATTTACGGTAAAGAATACTTTTCTACGTTTTCACCGACCACAGGCCTAACGGCAGTCAGGATTTTACTGCAAGTCGTATCACAATATGACCTAAACATCCATCAAATGGACGTAAAAAATGCTTATTTGAATGCCCCAATAGACTGTGAAATTTATATTGCCCTTCCAGAGGGATTTATAATGAAAAATAAAAATAGCGTGTGGCGACTTAACAAGTCATTATATGGTCTAAAGCAGACTGCTCAGTGTTGGAACACAGTATTCCATGATTATATTATTAAACAACAATTTAGACAATGCGCTGTAGACCTCTGTTTATATACCCAACACAAAGACGATAAACTACTGATTTTGGTTTTGTGGGTCGATGATATTTTAATCGCATCAAATTGTGACATAATGTTAACTGATGTTAAGAACAAATTAAGTAAAAGATTCAAAATGACCGATCTTGGCAAAATATCCTGGTTTCTGGCGATAGAATTTACTCAAAACAAAGGACTTGTTACGATGACTCAATCGAGATACATCGACAAAATACTTTTAAAATTTGGAATGGGAGAGTGCAAGAAATGCTCTACACCGGTCGAAAATGCTATTAATAAAAATATACACACATAATTTGAAATAATAAATGACACACAATATCGTGAAATTATAGTTTTACTTCAATGAAAGTGGAGGTTTACCTTGTATTTTTGGATTAAATCGGCTATAGATAGAGTACTATTTAACAAGCAATAATTTTTCAAGTTTTACTGGCCCCAAAACAGTATCAATAATCCCCATTCTTTAATAACTAATTTTTTCCTATTGCTAATTATTTGTTAAACTATTTTATTTATCCAGAAACGGTATCAACTATTTCGCCATCAATATGACTAAAAATGTGTTCCCAGTTTTGAGACAGTATTGCTAATCTCTCTCTCTCTCTGTCTCTATCCTCTCTCTCTCTCTCTCTCTCTCTCTCTCTATCTATCTATCTATCTATCTATCTATATATATATATATATATATATATATATATACGCGTTTTATACAGCACCTGTTTGTAGACAGAACTGACTTCGTATTAGTTTGTACGTGATCAAGTGGCTCTTCCAGGGATTCTCAGTACATTCAATTCTGGTTTCGATTTTCGCTTGTGTGCCATTGACATGGCTCAAGTGTGTGATCGGAGTTGTTCCAGAAGATATGTCTGTGGGCAAGGGAACGAAGAAGCAATAGCGAGAATATTCTGGGAGAAGGGGTTAGGGTTAGTAAGCATCGATCACTTGCTTTCACGCTGATACTGTTACTAAAGGACTTGCCCCAACAGCTGTACCGTTCGTTGGTATTCGATCGTTCGAAATGATCCCGGAACGAACCCAACCGCTGCCGTTATATCCATTTCAATGAGTTTTAGTTTTGCGACATTTACTGAAGAACGAATATTCGATTGAATTTAACGCAAATACTAGAGGGAGATGATGACAATTACCCCCGCCACTTCATAGTTCAATATTTCTCACCATATAAGACGGAGTAAGTAGTTTGTAATGTCCGAGTTATTCATTAACATGGCTCATGCGTAAATCAAAGAAGAATTATTATCAGAATCCGGCGTTATTTGGTCGCCTCTGCCTATCTCAAGCGCGGAACCGCAAATGAAGGAGAGTAGGTTTACTTTCGATAGCCTCTTAAATCTCGCTTCCTGCATTTTGTTTTTTAGTCCCGATTCACTGAGCGCTGTTTCTGTAAATCGATTAAAAACTGCTATTTTCTGGACCGGAATCTACGCATGGCTGCCTTTTGACCTTAAAATAGTATTTGTATTTAGTTCTTTACATTCATGCTTTTTGATGCGATTTCTATAAAAATATCGAGTAAGTGTAAGAAGGTTGTTTCTACACCATGACTTTGTGTTTTCAGTACCAAACCTTCCCTGGCTTTGTCTGTAACACTGAGCCTGGCTCCTTTTGGTGATAACCAGCAATCAGGGGGGAAAAAACAAAAAAACAAAAACAAACAAACAAAAAAAAGACCCCCCCTCAAAAACAAACAAACCAAAAAACAAAACGAAACAAAAAAAAATGCAAAAAACAAAACAAAAAAAAAAAAACAACAACGAACAGCTGTGTCTAACGAGGAGGCCCATTGAAGCACTGTTGTTGTGATCTCTATGGCTACATGCTCATATCAACACTTGTTACATACAGGTGTATATAATATGTATGCCAAGTAATCATGAGTGCATATAATTGTCTAGTGGATAAACTCGTCTACGTTGTGTCTTTGCATGTATGTATAACATCAATACATTGTCATGGGTATATATAACTTATCAATGTGTCAACGTATGAATGCAGTGTGTATATGCAGGTGTATGGGTGGGTGTTAAATACATGCCCATAAATAGTTCCATAAAGCATAGCCAATCGGTAAACGGACTACTAACCCCAGTCCAAGTACGCGATCGCTGACAGCAAATATTTCATGCCACGTAGCGCACAGACAAAGGAACATGAATTGCGTTCACAAGTTCATTTTGTCCATCGGCTTCAAATATTTAATTTCGATTATTATCTTTATAGACATTTCTTTATCTGTCATATATTTACTTAATATCTATTTGGCTTAACTATGCGAACTTTATAGCTAAACTAGTTAACGCACTTTTGAGATAATCGTAGGACCACAATCTGCTACACTATAAGTCGGGGTTGTATTACCGTACACATTGATTCGAAAAAGTTGTCAAAAAACATATATATAACAAATACATGTTATTATAGGCAAGATAAGTTACTTTTCTACCAAACTGGAAAATTTTTTAGTGTTTTATTTAATGTAACATGTTTATTCAGATCGAAAAAACATACAATGTTTACCGATGTATTGGAAAATAAAAAATAGCGCCCGACTCTCTGTTTGACACGGTAAGTTTGGGAAAAGGAGTTAAAAATAAAAAAAAACACTAGACAGCATACTGTTAGAAACTCGCTCAATATATGTTACTGCGATATGGGCTGACATATATTCGGTGGTGTTTTTACAGTATTTTGTATAGTTTTTTTAAATTTTTAACTCCTTTTCCCAAACTTACCGTGTCAAAGAGAGGGTCTGACGCCATTCTGATGAGTCGTAGACGACGAAACACGTGTCAGTGGATAATTATATTTTAAAAACAATATAATATATATATATATGTGTGTGTGTGTATGTGTGTGCGTATGTGTGTGTGTGTATGCGTATTATTCGCGTGTGATGTTGATAGTTAAAGCCTGTTACTCTCATGCTGTAATAACACCAATACCATTCTTAGTCTTGTAAATAGTTTTGGGAACAACAGAAATGATTTTGGTTTTAATACTCGTTTCGTTTTCTCTTTTAATCATTAATCTACAGACGATTTTATATTATTAATAACACATCTCTGCTTGTAGGGTATATACTGAAAACACATCTGCCGGTCCAGGAATTTCAGATCGAAGAAAAAGAGCTGAGTAACTTTTACTGACGCGTCGAGTTCCCTTCCGTAGCGTCACTTCGTTTTACACGTTAACTTAATTTATAATCATAATTCATAGAACTTTCCTCTTTCTGGTTAATCTATTTTCAACATGAACATTTCCATTTATACTTATCAAAGCCAAACAATCATATTACTACAAATGATGATATCTCGTTTCGGTTGTTCATTACTCTCAAACTCTTTTCGTGTGTATGTCACTGAAAATATTTATTTTAGGACAGAGAATATAACTCATAGCATTTTCATTAGATATCTTACCAAAGCAACTTCTATTGTCTTCGCGATAACATTTTATACATATCGTATACATTTCATGTCGTATATATTTTAACTTTTATCAATACTTGTTTCATGATAGAATATACAATTTACAATACATATATATTTTTTATATATTTGCATGCTTCGGTGTCATCTTATCTAAACTTGTCTCTGGTTTGGTTTCCACACTGTATTTTTCTTAATATACCAGCTGCGCAGTGGTTTCTATTATGTCTGTGTGATAGACGTAGAGAGGACCTACCTCAGAAACGGGCGAGAATCTCTCGGCAGTAGGCTGAAAGACAAAAAAGAAAAAAAAGAGGCCCAAGATGGCGGCTGTTGTCTTTTAAAGTCTTCGGTCACGTGTAGATCTCTAGCACTCGTGTGTGGTATATGCAAATTAGGTGTGCCCGAAACATTATAAAGGGTGAGTCGCTGGGAGGAGTGAAAGAAGCGTTTAAAACATGCGAATAAAGAACGTCGACGTGCATCTCGTGTTGTGAACAATGAACTCTACTCAACTCAACTTTTGACTAGCGAACCTCTGCTTGACGTTCCAGCCATACACTTTTTGTTGCTTTGCGTTAGGCAAAGACTTCTGATTCAAGCTATCTCGGCTGTATTCTAATTATGGCTCTGAGAGAGTTTGACCTCCGACTCATCCTCGAGTTCAGTGGCGCAGCAACGGACGTTCAAATAGTAGAACGGCTAGAGGATGTAGAGTTAACGTGTGAGCTGTGCGAGGTAACTAAGTGGAGCAAGTATTGCCGCTGCGACTGAAAGGTGCGGCTCGTGAGACGTATCGGCAACTCTCGGAGGACCAACGGAGTGACCTCGCGGAAATCAAGCGTGCCCTTGTAAAGGCTTATGGGACGGATTCATTTACAACATTAGAACAGTTCACCGCCCGCCGCTTTCGGCCAGTAGAGACCGTGGATGAGTTTTTGACAGATTTGAAGCGGCTAGCACGCCTGGTAGGTGAAATGCCACCAGATTGTTGGATAAAGGGAGCCTTCGTGAATGGATTGCCATGCCATGCAAATGGACTTTTGCGAACCTCAACCCGAATGGACAAGCTGACATTGAAAGAGCTAATTAAGAGGGCTTGTGCCGTGCTGATAGATACCAGAGGTGATGAGGTCGTCGCCGCGGTGCAACCTTTAGAGGCCGCATGTTCACCTACACCACTGCCTACAGCTAGCGAGAACACCAGAAGTGTTAACTTCTTAAGATGCGGGGACCCAAACCATTGGGCCCGTGATTGCCTTTCGTCGCAGTGAACGACCCAGAAGCCTAGTGGACCGCGGTGCCACAAATGCAAAAACCGAGGACACCTGGCTCGCGCATGTTCGGGAAACGGGCTAGGGGAGGACGTTACAGCGCCAGTCTTCTCCCCCAGATCGTCATTGAACAAGGCGCTACCTGGGGTGAGCGTACGCGTTAACAGGCGTGAGTGTTACGCGCTTGTGGACACGGGTTGTGCCGAGACACTTGTGCGCAAAGAGTGTTGCGACACTTGGAAAACGACAAGAACTCTGATGCTGACTGTAGATGGGAGTGCGTTGTCCTCTTGCGGAGAGGGTATCATCCACATAAGCATCGTGCAGCTAGGCGGAGTCGTAGTAGATGGAGCCTGGAACGTGACGTTCTCCCAATGCGAGAGTGCGTTTGCGTGGCACTCACCCTAGATAAGCCTGATTTTCGTGCGGAGTTCAACCAGTGCACGAAGTCCTGGACTGTGGCTTGGAAATGGTCGGACGAACTACCGCCAGAGAATTTGTTCAATAGAGTACCAGAGTACAAGATTTCACCCGGAGCTCGCGTGGAGTATGATAGGGAACTACAGACCTGGATCGACAATGGATGGCTGGTTCCTTATCCTGAGAAGGCATTGGGGCCTCCAAAATGTTTAATCGCACTAATGGCGGTCGTCCAGCCAAACAACAAAAAGTAAGGCTGGTGCTTGATTATAGGGAGTTAAACAAACACGTGGACCCTTTTACGGTCCGCGCAGATGTATGCGCTGATAAATTACGGGAATGGCGGCAAGCAGGGTCTAATGTGTGCGTGCTTAATCTTCGGAGGGCGTACCTTCAAGTGCATGTACACCAGTTACTATGGCCTTATCAGACAGTTCTGATTAAGGGGAAGAGATACTGCTTAACCCGTATGGGGTTCGGACTCAACGTGGCGTCATCAATTATGCAAATGACTGTTGACACCATTCTGGCTCAGGATGAGCGCATAAGACAGACAACATCTGCATATATTGATGACGTATACGTGAATGAAGGGGTTGTATCCGCGACGCGTGTAGAAGAGCATCTCCGCAACTTTGGACTTCTCAGTAAGGAGCGACTACAGGATGGCGCAGGGGTGCTCAGTTTACAGGTCCAGGAAGAAGACGGCGTCCTGCATTGGAAACAAGAAAATGAAGTCCCAGACATGCCTCGAGATGTCACGGGAAGAAACGCATTTTCTTGGTGCGGAAAATTAGTTGGACATCTCCCTGTGGGCGGCTGGCTTCGTGTTGCGGTGGCGTTCATAAAGAGGAGAGCGTCTGAGGTCACCACTGGATGGGACGATGTGGTACACGGCGCCCCTCTCAACACAATGCTGGAAGTTGTCTTCACCAGAATGTGCAAGGAGGACCCTGCACGGGGCAGATGGTACATCGACAGCCAGGACCTTAGTGTGTGGGTTGATGCGAGCTCTCTTGCCACAGGCGTATCAATAGTCCATGAGGGGGCTGTGGTGGAAGATGCCTGCTGGTTACGCCCAGAACGGGACTCCCAGTATATAAACCTGGCACAGCTTGATGCCGTCATCAAGGGAATAAATTTAGCGATCCTCTGGAAGTCGACTACCCTGCAGTTGTTTAAAGATTCTGCCTGCGCCCACAAGTGGATTTCGGGCACCCTTACCGGGAGGGCGAGAATACGAACTAAAGCTACGAGCGAGATGCTTATCCGACGGCGGCTCGATAGCATCATGAGGATCATGCGCTGTGAATGGAAATCTCTCTGGTCATATCCAGCCTCAACAAGGCTGATTGTTTAACAAGAGTTCCCCGCAGATGGATTGATGCCACTAGAAGAACCACCGAACCCATACAAACCGACGTGCGCCGCAGCCACGAGTTCTGCTCAGTTTGATCGAATCAAGGAAGTCCACCACCAAAGTAGACATCCAGGGATCAACCGAACCGTATATATATATATATATATATGTGTGTATCAATTCATATTTATATATATCCCTCTATATATCTATATCTATATATCGATACCTATTCTCTCTATATATGTATATATAAGAAAAGAGAGAGAGAGAGAAAAGGAGAAAGATAAAGAGAGTGAGAGAGAGAGAGAGAGAGAGAGAGAGAGAGAGAGAGAGAGAGAGAGAAGTAGAGTTAGTGATCTGAGAGTGAAACTGGCGAAAACAAAGAAAACTAGAGATAAAAAAGAAAGCGAAAGGGAAGATAGTATAAATCGATAGATACATATAGATTAACAGAGGCAAAACATTGCAAAGAGTTGTAGATAGAAACCAAGAAAACTAAGGAAAGATATATATATATATATATATATATATATATATATATAGAGAGAGAGAGAGAGAGAGAATGAAGGGTAGAGAAGTCGAAAAGAGAGGGAGAAAGAAGTCGCCATGTTATTGATTTCTAACGTTTTTTTAATGGAGACGCCAGAAAATCGTAATAATTTTACTTCAATTGATAATTATTCATTTTATCCGACAACAAAAAGGCAAACAAAAGCACTTGACGCATTTTCTTTATTAAATTTCATGCAATTAAAACTAATACTTTAATTCTTTAATCTTTTTATTTCTTTTACGTTCATTCATGATGCGAAGAAATTCGCGATACGCATCCTTGAATCTTGCCAATATTCAAGGTACCAATCAGCTTAAAGAATGTTGAATTGTCTTTGAGCCTCGACCTTCAAACATCCCTTGGCCAACATCATTAATGTTGACCTTTGAAATCCGTTGAAACAAAATAACATTTTCTCGAAGATAAAAGACTATAGAAATATCATCTAATTTTGGTTTCATCGCTGATTTGTTTTCAAATTCTAAAAAAATTGGTTTTGCTAGTTCCAAACCATTGAAAAACAGAAAAAGAAATATTCGGTCCTTAATGTTTAAGATACTCGCTTTTTATTTGTCAGTTAATGCAGTTTGCTTGAAACATTGTTTTGTGTATATAAAAAAATAAATTAAATGCAGAAGTGTAATGGATAACCACAAACTGAAACAGTTTAAGACATAGTGGAATAAGGGGTCAGCTTCATTAATACAATACAAACAAAATACACGCACACACACACACACACACACACACACACACACACACACACACACATATATATATAAGAGAAAGAAATTTAAAACTGTACGTTAAACTTTACAATCAACATTTATTGTTCGATTAAATACTCAAAAAAAAAAACAAAAAACAAAAAAAAAACACAATTTACAAAGTCCTTATTCCGCGGAGTTTCAAAGAATGCTATTTTTATTCTTCTTCTCATAAGAGGACATAAAGAAATCAACAAATTAGGTCGAGATTACATTTTTTACATGTAAATACTGTTATTTATATAAGTTTGAGGTTCACCATTGTGTATATCAGGTAAACACTACATCACTTTGTTTTCATTATATATATATATGTATATATATATATGTGTATATATATATACATATATATATGCATATATATACATTTAAAAAACAATTTGTTTGAATTTGAAAAAAAATTTGTATAATTTAGAATAAGCCCAAGCTCAATGAACGCATTCTTGTGGTTCCAGAGCATATATAGTGTAATATAATAGTTATTCAAGTTCCTAATATCAAGATCTCTCAGCAGGTAATTCATTACTTTTCAAAACGTAACCATTATAATATTGTTTAATTCGCGACAAACAAGTCTGCAAAATTATGTCTTTGCTGCATTTTAGTCACTTACCCCATCAGATGATCACATTAAAACACATGAAAAAAACAAGCACCATATTTAACAACTTACATGGCTCATACAACCGACACACTGCCATTTTTCTCCTTCATATATATATATATATATATATATATATATATATATATATATATATATATCAGCGTAGTTCCAAAAGTAAAGCCTTTTAAACTAAAAATGCTAAAGACTTACGTAAACGAGAGTAGTACGATTAAAATGAACGATGTGTTATGCTCCAGAATGTATTTTTCTACATAGTCATAACCATATATATAAATTTAGATCATAATGCTTAAGACTGTTGTTTTATTCGAAACTCGGTACAACTTAACAATGAACGCGTTTTAATTGTAACAGTGAAATAAAGTTCATTCACATGTTTGTTATTGGATAAAAAATGGTGCTGAGATACGGTTTCGTTTCTCCAACGTTCCATTAACAAACTAAATCCCCCCTTCATGAATGTTTTTTCTCTTAAATATTATTTAAAATAAGTTTTAAACATATACTATATTAGAACTCCGGGATACGGTGGACAAAGCATACGTTTTTTTCAGGTTACGATTTGGAATTCCGCCCCCTGGTTACGGTATTTCCCCCGCCTTATGGTTTTATTTAGATTATTATTTGATTGTATACATGTGTATTATATCCTGTACTGTATTTTGTTATTAATTTTTAATACCGTATCCCGAGGTTCTACTGTATTAAGTTTTAGAATAAGGTTAGGTAATTATTTTTAATGACGTAAATGTATATCGGTGATTTCTTATTGATAACGATTAGTAAAATTCCCTGGAATCTTAATTATAGAAAATCTAAATTATCTTGACCGTGGACTTTAACTTTGAAATGGTTGTATATTGTCGAAATTCTTACGAATACTACTGTATTTTGTTGCTCTTTAAATATTTTTTGTATTATTGTTATTGCTTTATATTGCTTGTTAAATACTTATCCTATATATAATATTTTGGTTGCAGAAATTTTTCTCTGAACTAAATTACTGTAGGTTTTCAATAACAGATGTCACATACAAATTTAATATGTCTAAACTATTATCCACCATCTTATGTAACTGTACAACACTATTTCATACATATTTATTTGTTATAATAAAATCCTACATTCCATCCTAGGAGCGCAATCACAACGATCGTCAAGACCTACAGAGGAAGTAGTTCGTATTTTCTTCTCTATTACAAAAGATCCCCATCAACCGCAGTCTACACAGAGAAATATTATTTAGATTATACATATACCGCCGTGTCTTCTTTCGCAACTGTCTCATAAACTCATACACATACTATTACCTTTCCTTTTCTCGTTACAAAAATAATAATTTCTTCCTTACAAAGATCCGGTAAATGTTATTTGCTGCGAGTAAACACATCGCTTATTCCGGAATACGACTCTTCGTAAATAAACGAACACACATGTTTACATAAAATGGGCGCACACTATCCATCATGCAATCGTTTCAACGTGAAACAAGCTAATTGTTTTTTTCCTATTCTCTAAACCAGCACACAAAGTTAAACACACATGCGCACAAACACACGTTCAGAACGCACGCAGACACATAAGCATGTACCCACAGAGAGAGATACACATAGAAAGAGAGAGAGAGAAAGATAGAGAGACAGGGAGAGCAAGAACTAGAGAGAGATAGCTAGAGAGAGAGAGAGAGAGAGAGAGAGAGAGAGAGAGAGAGAGAGAGAGAGAGAGAGAGACCTCATTACATCTCCCGTTAGGTTTGAATGCCATTTTTTCGAAAGCCCAAATGTCATACTTTACCATGTCCCGCTCGATTAATCTGTTCCTATTTTTCCTAATCAACTTTTTCTTCTAGCGTCCAACGTTCGCCCCTCGCTAATGCATATAATTATTTAATTTTTTTTTCGCTCGAGCCGGTACTCGCAGCTATTTACATTTTTTATAAGGGTTTGCTGAGTTTTTATAACTTTTATTTTCAAAAAATCCTTTCACAGAGATTAACTATTATGAAATGTTTCCTTTTCTATTTTTGCACACAAACAGGTCATAATGCAAAATACAATTGTATTTTAAAACTATGTGTGCGTACTTTAATCTATTATAATTATATTGCGTACTTTAATCTATTATAATTATAATTGATTGTTTTGTTTTTAATTTTCTACGCAAATAAGTCACAAACGTTACATTTCGGGTAAATTTCTTTCTAACCATACCTCCAATCACAAAATGGAGTGTTTATTCCAAAAGTATTTCTTAACATGGGTAAGTTGGGGAGTGTCCATTCTGAATGCCGTTCTTAACATGAGGAGGTTAGTGGTTGGGCTACAACAACAACACCAACAATACTTTATTTTTTACGCGGGGGGATGCTACCAACGGGCAACGCCGGTTAACGGGTCCTGCTAGTATATATATATATATATATATATATATATATATATATATATGTGCGCGCGTGTGTGTGTGTGTGTGTGTGTGCGTGAGTGCGTGTATCTGCATATACAACGTTAGTTATGAACATATATATGGCAATTAAGCTACACAGAATTTTCTGCATTTCATTCGGTGAGAACTTGCCAGACAAATTCATGGAATTGCTGTAACCTGTTTATGTAGGTACGGGTGGTATTAAATTTGCAAGTTCTACCAAACAGAGACTTTTTAGTCCAGCTTCCGTTTTCAGCAGCTATTCGGTGACCATTTAATTTTGCTTCGTCTTCTTTCACATAACGTTGGCACTTTTCAAGCGTGCTTTTCCCAATATCCTTTGTTTTTCGAGACTGAATGGAGGCATCGAATACTAACTCGACTTTTAATGAAAATGGTTCCTCATTTAGTAAAATATAACGATAAAAACAACATGACTCTAATTTTGCTCAAACAGATTTTACTCGCGTTTTCCGATAACCACGATCTGTATAAATTACTAAGAAACTTTAGATGTTTACTCTTTAGTATAATGATGTAGTCAGACATGGTGTTTCTCCGAATCGCTTCTCATCAGAAGAGACGTTGTGAGCTTGTCTCTGCTCTATCCTTGATTTCATGGTATATGCGCGACTGAGCTCCAATCTATGGCCATTCTTGCCATTCTTTCACAAAAAACACTCGTCTAGCCAAAATCACTATCAGCAATTTCCTCCACTCTCTATCGGTGCCTAAACCTTAAAGTGGATTCCATGAACAAAGCTTCTTTCCTAGAACTGCTCGCTTGTGTAAATCTGTTCCGTTAGTGTGATTTCCAGTTGACTCCAATATTATCATCTTTAAGTCGAATGTAATCCAGTTCTAACTGAACCGGCCTCTTAAATAATCCATTTTTACCGCTTTTTCACTACTAACTATTGTTTTCTCAGTGTCTACTGAAAACGCATTAACTCTTATCCTCAAGTGGCCTGCTGGCTATAATAAGTGGTAATCACTTTGTAAAATATCAACAGTTTAGACATTTAACGACATGGCATTACACACGTTATAAATAATAAAAAATAATACTTCTTAATTGTTATATGCGCATAACTGTTGCCATAGTTCAATTCTTTTATGAAAACCTATTATTTACGCAAAGTGGTACCCATTCATTTCCCTACTAGAAAACTCAATCCATACGTTGAAAAAAAAATAGTACGATACACAATGAAAAATCTTCCAAGTCATAATTATTTTATCTAATTCCGATAATAATTTACTTAACTTTACATTTTTACCTTGAGCATGCTGATAGAACTGTCCTTTTCCGGATTTTTATTCAGCCCAAATTGACGTGCATTAAATATTTAATATTGGAAGCTTTCAAGTGTGAACACAGGAAACTAAGATACCCATAACAATAGAAATCAAAATGCAGACGCAAATACAAATTATAATGGTGTCAATTTAATTTTTTTCTATTCCCATTATAATTTTTAATTGACTACAAATATTGCGTCGATGTCAACGCTTGTCTATGATTACTCGACCTTGCATTTTGGTACATTGCAACTATCTGGAACATGTGCGCTGTCTTTTTCAATTTTCAAGAGGACACTAAAAAAAGGTGAAAACAGATAGTAAGATAATTATATACTAGCACGCTGTCAGGCGTTGCCCAGTGGTAAAATACGGTTTAATATTATATTTTAATTTATGCAGATTTCGCATTTGTTATAGAAAAAAGTACGCTAGCAAAGACACCTGGACCGTAGACAGAGTTTTTCATATATATATATATATATATATATATATATATATATATATATATATATATATATATATATATATATATATATATATATAATGTGTGTGTGTGTGTGTGTGTGTGCGTGTGTGTGTGTGTTTGTGTCTAAGATTGGATTTCCGTTTGAAACAACATGTACCATCAAAGATTCGTTATGCAAATTTTTCACCCTCAGATGTTCTGAATAATACGTATGTTTCTGCGATTTGCGACCATCTTATAAATAACCATGCGTGTGCCACAAATTTCAGTGCTGACATGTTTACGATCTTAAGTAAGTCGCACTTGCCTTTTTATTTAAAAATTCTAGAAACTATTTTTATTAAGTCTTTGAGACCTTCTCTTGGCAAGCAAAAAGAAAATCTTTTAGTTTCTATGCAATTTTTCCCCCGTTTATTTTTCGCTTTTTTTTTCTCCCCCGCCATATTCATGACTTTTTTAAAATCGTATTTTACTCGATTTAGCTCTGTTGAGCGAGGAATGAAACCTGGTTAGCTAACCTTTATTTTCATTTGCTATTTTTTAAATCATCATGTTGATTGGTCTGTATTTAGCCATTATTAAATTTTGTACCCCCCCCCAAATTTTTCATATATATATATATATATATATATATATATATATATATATATATATATATATTCAATCAACTAAAAAAATGGAAACCGGGGTGAGGAAAAGAAAAATATATATATATATATATAATGGGGCAAGTTATATGTACAATTCAATAAAATAAATAAGTCGATTAAAAAACGATCGTTAAAATATACCCAAAACGCTTTTCGTTCAGACAAACATTTTCAAGGGTCATAAGTCTGAAAATTATTATTTTTTAGAATATTTGGTAGTGATATGGAATAAGAGCGGAGAGGAGGTTAAGAAAAAAAAACCCCTGACTACCCAAATAATTCTAACTGAAGCCGGAGGTTTCTCTGCTTGCACAAAGTAGGGGGGTTAGCAATGATGGCAAGTGCTTCGAGGACAGACAGGTGGAACTTTGTGCGTCCTCGGTACAAAACAGAAAAAAACTCCGGAGAGAAAACAAGACCGCACTCCTTTTAATCGACCAAGTGTTGGCCGATGGACGATTCTATCAGTTGAGATTTTCTGGTAGTAGGTTGATGATCTCGGATGAAACGGGGAACATGTTGGGCGATTCTGACCTGAAGACGCTGGGTCGTCTTGCCTATATAGACGGCACCACACCGACATTGAAATTTATAAATAATATTACTTGTTTGGGAGATAGGCAAGACATCCTTACGAAATGAGGGAAAGGCGGGTTTTGTGGAAAAGGCAATACGGAGCGATAGAGCACCAAAATTAGAAGACACCAGAGAGGAAATCTTATCGCAAATAAGTTGGCCTTCAAGTCCAATCCAGGGCAACTTAAGGTATACCGGAAATCTACATGGACCGTATTTTGGTAGCTCAGAAAAGGATTTTAATCGACTTATTTATTTCATTGAATTGTGCATATAACTTTCCCCATTATATATTTATATTTTTTTTCTTTTCCTCACCCCGGTTTCCATTTTTTTAGTTGATTGAATTTACGCGATGGTTCACTTTTTTATAATTATTCTAAAATTTTGCCAATCGAATAAAGTTATATATATATATATATATATATATATATATATATATATATATATATATATATATATATATATATATATATATGAAAGACAGAGAAAACAAGCACAAGATAGATTAATAAGGAACGATTTATACAAATATACTTATAATTTTACATGAATTAAGAAAGTCCCAGGAAGGCTATATTAGTTTAAAATAGCTGAGTGGTCTTGACTATAGTAACCTGGTAATACCATTTTATAAGTTATTTTAAGGACATATATATATTGGCAGTCGTTGCTGGTAATATGCTTAAACTGTAGACTTTCGGTGGATCTTTCAATGTTTCCCAAGGCGTTTATGCCCGTCTGTATTTATGGATAACAGGAAACAATCATATTCTTGTGTGGAGGAACCCGGATGTATTCATATTTAATAAATCAATCAACATAGTCAAAATACTTGATTAAAACTCAAAATACTTGATTAAAACTCAAGAATTTAATATTTTATGGAAAATTCGAAACAATGTACTTAGACATATTATCTCACTAAAACCTAAAATGCATGAAAAAACCCTACATTGAATGAACTATAACCTAGGATTGTCGCATCTTTTTCAATGTCGAAACAAAAGTTAACTAACATTTTTGTTTTTACTGAAAATCGTATTATTTCCGTTTAATTTTGCTATTAGCAAAGCTTACATATTTAAGAATTGAAAGCTGAAATATAATGGCAGTTTTATCGTTTCACTAGTAGGATTATGAACGACTGTATTACAATGAAAACACTTTCATTCTTTTCGTCTATCTTGCTTATTTCACATGTATAATTATTAATTACTAAAATAGTTTAATCACATGAAAGCAAAATATATAAATGGCAAAAAATATGAACACTTCATTCAAATTTTTACCTATAAAATAATTAAAATATAATTATTTACCAACGTAATATATCGAAACGGAATAGAATTGGTGATGTTTTTTTAATTCCTGAGGCAAACCTCATCTTGAAACAAACAAACAAACACACATTATGTATTATATAAAATATATTATAATGTTCATATATTATAAACCATATATATTATTTTTTCCACAAATAAATACATAAATATACAAATTACACATCTAAAAGAATTTCCATAAAAAATAAAGAATTTATAATACCATTCGGTATGGACCCGACGATAGAGGAACAAATAAGAACACAAACTTTGATTTATAAGACCACAAATCCAATCTTGATCGCCTTTCAGGATACTGGTACAGTAAATAGAGGCGTTGAATCACTAAGGTTCAAGATAAGCATTGTCTGAATGGTTTCAGTCCCACCCAAAGCAGACCAGACGATTAGTTGGCCAAAATGTATTGAGACAACAATTATTGAAGGCAATAATTACTGAGGATACAGTTTAAGAGACTCAGTATTCCTATCCCGTCGTGGTTAACCACCGGAGGAACGCAAGAGAAATAGTTGTCGGAAATGTAGTCGAACAATAGCAACAACGATGAAGATGATGATAATAGTTTATAAATAAAGAAACAGACCCACCTTCAAAAATAAACATGTACAACCTTTCCGTTGGATAGTTGTTTTTTTTTTTAAATAAGATATAAAAATAAAGTTTGTTACTAAAATTAAGTAAGCATAAAACTTTCGCTATATCTATTAAACATTTTTATATAGGTTAAAATGAGAAAAATGAGAAAAATTCTGTTTTTAGGATTTGTGAAAAAAATGAATAAAATATTTGATTTTTATATCTCTTTATGCTTAGATTCTCTAATATTATAGTAATGAAATTTCTATTTTTAGCACTAAATTGCATTCACAAATTTCAACATTTTAATTTGAGTAAAGAAGCCATTTTCAAATGATATATTTTCGAGCGTTTTTCCTTGAAAGCAATTACTTTAAATTCTATTAATTTTATGAGTATATCTTTTTTTAATAATAAGATTAAATAAGCAGAAATTACTTTAGTATTTTTTTTTATTTAAATGAATTTATATCATAATTTTTTTTTAATACTACTATGATGTCAGCGGATTATAGTGTATGTTTCTAATGTCATTATTACATATTTTCTAAAATTCGAGAATTCGAAAACATTTTTGTCCATATGAAGTTTGCAAATATATGTATTTATACACAACTGCTGAAGATGTTGAGTTTTATATAAATAGGTTTCCATTAATATAAATATGTTTTTATAAAATATAAATATATTTTCATAGTGTTTTTATTACTGATTCTATATTTAAATGAATATACAGGGTGTCCACAAAGTCTACCTACATTATATATGTATATATATATATATATATATATATATATATATATATATATATATATATATATATATATATAGGGTGCCCACAAAGTCTGGCTACATAATCTACAGGATGCTTCCACAAAGTCTGGCTACATAATGTAGCCAGACGTTGTGGATACCCTGTATATTCATTTAAATATAGAATTAGTAATAAAAAAAAACTATGTGGATACCCTATATATATAATAACTAATAAAACATCCACTACATAAGCTTTACAACTACACAGAAAATTGTTTATCTCTAATTTAATAATATTTTAATTATGTCACCCCTTGAGGAAATCGGCCCTGTCGGTGGGGCATTAGAATACGCCGACTGCCCCCCCGCAGAGGGTAAAAGTCCCTCAATGGGTGTCCTGGATATGACATTAAACTATATCCAGTGGTGAGGCCCCAGCTTGTGGGCTTTGGGGAGTGTGGAGCCACCCTTTAATTACCATTGCTCCCAGGTTCACTTTGACCCGGAGTGGTAGTACCTGTTAGGGTCCCAACTAAGAAACCGACGTGAAAACAACAAATATATTCTATTAAAAAACTTTTTCTTAAATCTTTGGATTCGGCATTAAATAACCCGAAAAGGGTTGATATGCCGTAAAACAACCAACCAACCAACCAACCAATCAACCAACCTTTAGGAAATCTCCTTCGTTGAAAGCTTCTATGGCCGATTTTTGCTATATACTTGAAAATATTTATATCTGATGTGTTGCTTAGATTCCATAAGATAAAGTCATGTTGTAATATCAGGGCTCATAGTCTCCTTAATTGGCTTGAGAGAATACAAAACCGACTTCACAGTCTAGTGAGGGATCATTGTTTTCTGTTTCTTATAACCTATTTCGCAACGAAATAATAGTTGCTAGCCTCTCTCTAGTGTTTTTTTTCTCATTTTCATCCCAAACAAGGCACAGTGCTACTTTGATGTACGAACTATTATCTGAGGCATGCAGGGATGCTATGTAGGGAGTTGAGCAGCAATATGTCTGTTTACATTACACTTGTACTTCTGCATGTCAGTACAATCAGGTAAGCAAGGATCCGGAAAGGAATTCCAAAATCTAGCAGTGCGAAGGAATAAACTATTAGATTAGAAGACTTTCTGACATCTAGAGATCTCTAACGTGTAGGGGTGAGATTTAGCTGCTTATCTAGTTTGTCGGGGGTATTTACGTCGAGGAAGTACAAGGACTTGTAGTTCGTCGGAGCACCTACCATTAAAATACTTGTACAGCAGGCAGACGGATGCAACGATGCAACATATTGTCGGTGCGACAGAGGTTGAATCCTAGCTGACAGTGCGGGACCTATTTAATTGGCGACTATCTTGTCTAAGAATGAAAGACTAGTAGCACATGCACCAGCCCAAATGTGGTATCAGTGCTCCACACAAGCTAGGAATTATCTTGTCTAAGAATGAGAGACTAGTAGCACATACACCAGCCCAAATGTGGTATCAGTGCTCCACACAAGCTAGGAAGAACTCAATTTCTTTGTAGCAGTTTTGGCAATGCCCAATTGTATCTGTTCTAACTCATGTTGCCTGTGAACGTTAAGTCGAGGAGTTTGAACGAAGTACTTTCAGATAATGTATCATTAATCATAATTATCAGTGATTAAGAAGGTTTCTTGTAATTATTAAACGAAAGAAGATTACCATCTATTTATGTCCTTATATTCATGGTAGGAAATCGTCTGAGCTTCATTTCCTGATTACCTCTGAAAAACATTCATTGCAAGAACTTGCCTAGCTCCAAGCTATCTGTACACTTCCCACAAATAAAAAAATGTAACTTCCATAGACAAAGTTTCAGCTGGGGAACAAAATATCTCGAGGCTTCCGTCCTCCTGGATGCTCAATTCCTCTGATATAATATTCTACCCATTTCACTCATTATTTTCAATCCTCTCGTGGTCGTGTTCATCATCAACTGACAATTTACCCTCACATTCGAGCACCCCGTGATGGCCCAGCAGTAAAAAAATGATTTTGCAATTTTTATTTCCTGTTCTATAGTGCTTTCAGCATTGTAACAACTTCCATCTATTTATTTAGCTTTTCGGTCGCCTGCAGTTTCACTCGATGATGTGTTGAGAAGCTAAGCTCAATCTTTTTGCTGACTATTTTTATGCCTGGTCTTTTAATTTTGATGACTTTGTCCGTTTGCAGTCCAAAGTTGTTGTTGATATTATTATTATTAATAGTAGTAATAATAATAATATTATTATTATTATTATTATTATTATTATTATTATTATTAGTAGTAGTAGTAGTATTTGTACTCAGTAGGAGTTCTCACACTATGCATTATCAGAAAATACTCATTGACTGCAACTGGTGACGAGGTGGTAGATTTCCAGTATTATTCATAATGAATTTGCGTTATCGCAACAGTCGCTTACGATTGAGTTGCCATTGTTAATGACCATTATTCTTCAGTGGAATTTGGTTGGCGTGCCCAAGATCCCAGTTCTCTTCGCATTCATCCAGTGAAGGTCTGGTGAATGCTTTCCCTTCTTGGCGTTTCCACCCTCCTTAACTCTACTAAAATATTTGTGTGGCGCCATCATCATCATCATCATCATTATTATTATTATTATTATTATTATTATTATTATTATTTGTTTTTAAGCTTTATTTTATTATATGAATAGTCTTTTTTTTTTCTATGGTAATTTCTCTAAAAAATCAGTTACTTGTTTGTTGTGATTCGAGTTATTTGAACACATTACTTCCCCATTTTATTCAGTTTCAATGAATCGATGGTCTTTTCCCGCCTTTCTTTTATTATCTGACCCTTTCCTATTCGTCAGTGGCGGCCAATAAAACAGGCTCAGCACAACACGACTAGTCAAAAGGCCAATTTGCCTTTGTTTCAGCGAGATTTTCGCAAATACTTCGTTTTACTTCGCTGCTTTTACACAAACGATATTTCCCCGCCCTCACCGCGATTTAATGGCGGGTGCCACTGACAACTTTCTCTGGCAAATGATGACTGATATTATCGTCAAGTTTAGTTGAGCATTAATAAACTCATTTTTATTTCTTGAATAAAATGTTTTTGTTATTTTTTTCTTTTAATTCATAATTTTGGTGTATGTAGCAATCCAATAGGCCACAATAATACAATTAGCCGCACTAAAATGGAAATCGAACTCTTTCCTCAGCTACAGATGAATTAACATCCAGAGATTTTCGAAGTTTTGGATATAAACTCGCCAAATATACTACAGTAATAAGGAAAACAAGACATATTCTCGAACACCCATGGACCCTTTAATAAGTACAACCGAGGCAAATACTAAAATACTTTAAACCAAACAAAGCTTGTCTCTTAGAACTTACACTTAGACAGAGTTTATATGAGAGTCGCTAACCATAGGTTAGTGTACATAGATGTTATAGTCCTGTTAAATAATTAGAAAGAAAAACAAAACGTCACAACAAAGTTACAACGACTTAAGTTGGTCCACCGGATATCGACTGACATCTATTTGCTTCCTCACGTAAAACAAAATGTGACACAAGGTCATTTTTAGTATGGGACGCATTCTAGGAGTTTTTAAAAATAAAATTGCCTTAGAATAGAAGGGTTATCTCCGCACCGTAATAAGGGGCCGGAAAAAAAAACACCGTATTTAACATTGTAACCTGAAAAACGGTATCGTAGGGTCAACGTATCCAGGGGTTCTACTATATTATTATTCGCATATTTATTGATTTCTACAATGAAATAGCAGAAACAAATTTATATAAGAAATACAATAGGTATACTAAATGTTGTTTCTTCTTTAACTTATTTTCAGCAATTATTTCATTATAACATTACTGCTTCCATTGCGCACAGAAATCACTTTATCCATTGCTTCCAACGTAATAGATATACTGAAACTATTTATTGAGATTGAAATATTCTATTAGTAGGTAATATATGTTTGTTCCACCAAAATAACATACAAATAATACAACTGTGACAAACAACTGTAGTATTAAGTTCCACTAATAGAACTGTAAAAATTCATAACATCCAGATCAAAATAGAATCTTCCAA
This sequence comes from Euprymna scolopes, assembly GCF_053919585.1. Lineage (NCBI taxonomy): Eukaryota > Metazoa > Mollusca > Cephalopoda > Sepiida > Sepiolidae > Euprymna > Euprymna scolopes. The sequence continues at coordinate 119,311,576 of NC_136492.1, read as the reverse complement.
GGGGATAGCCTATCCCCTTTACTATTCTATCTGACATTAGGTCCGTTAAGCAAGCTTCTCAATAAAAGTGTGAGTCTCAATAAAGGTCTGAGCCAAGGCTGACAACAAGACCCGAACAAATGAGTCAACCACCTGCTCTTCATGGATGACATTAAACTCTTTGCCAGCTGAGACGCTAACTTGTCGACTTTTGCAGGTCATACATAAATTTTTGAAAGATATTGAAGTTTGGTTTGGATAAATGTGCCAAGTACTCCAGCGGAGTTTAGAAGGTCCAAACGGGTAACGTACAGCTTGATGACGATATTGACATCAAAGACCTAGATGAGCGTAAGTCGTTGTGGCCCGGTGGGCAAAAACGGTTGCTACTTAGCTTTTTCTGTTCGTTCTCTCTTTCGCGTTTAAGCTTCAAACCTGGCACCGTGCACTCGCTGTTATTTTGATTGGAACAAAAGTTATTTTTTTGATAAATGGCAAATTTTCTGGACCTACACCAGATTCAACAAAAAATGTTACAAAGAAAGTCCTGAAGAGCGATACATCTCTAGGTAAATCCAGGACAAATATTTGAATATTTTAAATAAGGTCGTATTTACAAAAGAATCTTACAGAAAGTGTAATTTCTACAAACCTTACGAAACTGTTTAAGCGTTGCCTTAAGGAGAAGTGCTTCCCAACACCCTGGTAAACCTCATCAGTACGCCCTGTATTTAAGAATTCAGGTGATAAGTCATCTCCCTCTCAGTACAGACCAATAAGTCTCCTGTGTGCCATGAGTAAGTTGCTGGAATCCATATTAAATAGAGAAATAGTTAACCACCTCAGCAGAAATAACCGTTTTAGTGACACGGAATATGGTTTCCGTTCTGCAAGATCTACCGCTGATGTGCTAACGGTTATATCTCATAGGATTAGCGAATCTCTTGACAAAGGCTTCCTTTCTAGGGCAATTGCTCTTGACATATCGAAGGCCATCGATAAGGTATGGCATAAAGGCCTACTTCACAAGATTTCCAGCCACAGTATAACTGGAAATGTTTTTTCAATCATTACATCATTTCTCTCTGATAGGCTCATAAGAGTAGTGGTCGATGGACAAAAACCAGAGGCTCTCAGTATTAATGCTGGAGTCCCTCAGGGGTCCATTCTGGGCCCAACTCTCTTCCTGATCTACATCAATGATTTCCCTAAACACAAACTTAAATCATTCGTTGACATCTATGCTGATGACACGACCGTGTACGGCAACACATCAAAAGTTTTAAATTACAAAATTCTCTTTGATTCGCTCTCTTCTGATCTCGAGCGCGTGGTACACTGGGGGAAGAGGTGGCTGGTTATCTTTAATGCATATAAAACCAAGCTCCTATCTTTACATCATCAACGCTCTGATCCCAATCTCTTTTTTTTTTCATGTTTTGACAAGCTTCTGGGTTTGACCCTTACTCCTGATCTGAAATGGAACACGTACATCAAGTTTGTTTCCAAGGTCGCTGGAAAGATGGTGGGATCCTTCTACCGCTCCAGAAGATATCTCGCTACTGATGCAATTCTCTATCTATATAAAAGCCAAGTACGTCCAATGATGGAATACTGCTGCCACATCTGGGCAGGAGCTGCTAAAAACAGCCTATCCTTCCTTGACAGAGTACAAAATAGACTTCGTGGCTTAGTGGAGGATTCCCTTTTCTCTTTCCTGCAACCTCTCTCCCACAGAAGAGACGTTGCGAGCCTGTCTTTGTTTTATCGTTATTACCATGGCAGATGCTCGTCTGAGCTCCAATCTCTTGTCCGCCCTCGGCAATCTTTCACGAAAAACACCCGTCTAGCTGAAACCACTGTCAAAAATTTTCCCCACTCTTTATGTGCCTAAATCCAAAAGTATATTCCATGAACAAAGCTTCTTTCTTAGTACTGCATGCTTGTGGAACTCTCTACCGCTTGCCTGTTTCCCTCCTGACTTCAACATGGATGTCTTCAAGTTCAACATAAACAAATTCCTGGTGAACCCCCCCTAAGGGATGACACTTTATCAAATCTCCAATACTAATAAATACTGCAACACTATCCATTGATTACTGTACGCAAATAACCCTTGTCCTCAAGTGGCTTCTTGGCCTTGATAAGTGGTGACCATGTAAAAAAAAAAAAAAACTTCTGTAAAATAAGATATAAATAAAACACAGTTAAATATTTGATAAGACGGTAAAGGACAATTATTTTACCGGAATGACCCGATTTAGCATTAACTGACCCGAAAAGCGTTTATATCCCGTAAAACAAAACAAACGAATTCATATGCAGGTATTTCGTTTCATCCACTTATTTTATTCTTTCACTTTCTATCTTTTTCACCTTATCTTTCCTTCTTTTTATCAATGTCTTACATCCTTTCTTTCTTTTTTTTTTATCAGTTTTTCCTTTCACTCCAATTTACCCTTGAAATTTATGTTTTCTTGTTTCTAATCTTATTCTTCGTTCTCGTCTTTTCCCACATATATTTCTCTCATATTTTTTTCATTTCTTTCTTTATTTCCTTTCTTATTCGCGTTTCATCTTTTCTTGTTTTTTTTTTCATGTCACGCATATTTAAATGTTCTTTCTTTATTGAATTCGTTGTTTCGTTCTGTTTTTCTTTCTTTTGTTTCTTCGCTCTTCCCTTTCTTTGTAGTTTCCTGCGTATTTGTTACACTCCTTTTTTGTTTTTCCATTCTCATCTTTGTTCTGATTCTCCACCTCTTTCTTACGTTTCCCGCATTTTTATAACATGTTTGCCCTTTCCGTCCTCCGCCTTCTCCTCATACTCATCTTCGTTTTCTTCTTCTTTTTCGTCTCGTTATTTTCCCTAATTCATCTCCTCATTTTTTCCCTCTTTCTTCCTCTTCTTCTTTTTTCTGCCAATCTAATATATAAAAGGCTACATGTCTGTCTGCCTCTATATTTTCAAACTCCAAATCTATCTCCTCCGACAATAAAAGTCGCAGAGCGACGCTAGTGACTTCAAATGATTGAATTTTTTATGGACGTTCTTTTATGAGTCTTTAGCCGATTAAAATAGTTTTTAAGGGGTAAAAAAAATTGATAAAAATTGAAAAATCGTTATACATTTTATACATTCATCTTACTTTATTAAAAATTTTAAATTTAATCTGTTCATATGCGTGACCCGTTAGTAATGTGGTAACGCCGCCGGCTTAGTATGCCACAGTTTTGCTTTCGGTTTCGATTCTAGCTGATGGCACCCAAATACCTTTTTTTTTTACTTTTGAAATCATGACTCTACAATAATATATACGAAAATGGACAAATTAAATTATCATATTTAAGCGTATTTAACGACCGGGCAAAACCGGGCGCATACTCCGTTAGAAATTTCTATTTCTATTTGTCTATCATTAACACTTTATTTTTATTTAGGTTCATATTTATTTTCATTTACACTTCTCATGCTCTATCTATTTTTCTTTATCACTTTCATTTCCTTTCTTCTAATTACAAAATTTTTAATTCAAATCTATCGTCCCTTTGTTTCTGTAGTTTCAGATATATTTACTTATAGTCGTTTTATCATTGACGTATATTTTCTGCTTTCCTTTCTTACTTATTTCTTTCATCCTCTCTTTCGTGTACACTTTCCCCATCGCTTAGTCTTTTAACTTTCTTTTTCTTTAATTAACATTATTTTGTTAGCATTTAGTTATTTTCCTCTTTATTCCTTATACCTTCTCCCCTTTCTTTCGTATTAAATGTCTTCCATGACATGTTCACATCTTCGTCTTTTTTTATTCTTATTACTCTGCTTTTTCTTTTCTTCACTATTCGAAGCGCAATTTCTACTCCTACCTTCACTCCTCCCCCCTTCTTTATTCCACCAACGAACCAATTTCCATCCATCCGTTCCCCTTGCCCCAGACCTCTCGATCGGTACATCATTTCCACTCCACTTTGCACTTCACGTCTCCCATGCTGACTACGACGTATGACTCGCTCACCTTTTGTGACTCCCCACTGCGCTGCAAATAAACGCGCGGGGGCCCCAGTTCTAAACTGCAAAAAGGGCCATTCCACTCGCTCTAAGTCTTCTTCCCCCGCCCCCCTTGCCGACGCCACGGCTCAACGTGCACCTGACAAGCACGCTATCCACGAACCAAAGGATTTTTTGGCCAATACATCGAGTTGCGTGGTGGAGGGTGGCTGGATAAGGGAGCCCTTCGCCTTGCCGTTCGTATTTCCACTCTATTCATCCACTTTTATTCAGGCATACCCCCCTCCCCAACCGATATTTTTTTTACAAGAGCCCAGCGATATGTGCTTATCGATTTTGCTAACGCCAGACCAACTGGATGCTAATCTGTGAGTCTTTTTAAACTTTACGTCGGAATGTCTTGCTTTTTTTTTTCCTTCAAAAGATGTGTTATTTTTCTAGCAGAGGGTAGATATTTTTTGGTCGTTGGTGGCGTGCCGGGAAGCCACGGGCGAAGGGCGGGTGCCAGGTGGAGGAACAAAAAATAGCAGCGATGTATCGGATGAGAGGTCTAGATAGAAAGACGTTTCTTTTTTTTTTTTTTTTTTTTAAACTCGTACGAAAACCGTTTGGAAGTACAAAGAACGAGTGTTCAATAGAGAGACGGCTCGGATTATGAATAAAACGCAAGATGCTACGAATGAGCAAAAAAAAAAAAAAAAAAAAAAAAAAGGAAAAAGAAAGCATGGCATATAATGTAGTATAATCACACAAATAATAATGAACGAATATCCGGGAATGAAAGATAAGGTCCAAGAAAGTGGAATAAGGAAGAAAAAACGGGAGATAAAAATATATAAAATGTAATCGGAAATATAAACCCTAAAACGATTGGTTATAAAATTCAAAAGAGAAACAAGTGATAATATCACTTTTTTTTCATTTTTCTTAAACTTTTTCTTCTAGGGGGTGGGACATCGAACCAGATGTCTGACATTTACCCCTATTTTAGTGAGTCCAACCAATAGATCTTTTCAGAATTCTAGCCGTCCCTTTCAGTGCAATCGTTTGTATTTCACTTGCACTTGGTTCACCGGGTATGCTTGCTATGTACTTTTTAAAGTTCTTTTTCATAAGCCCAGTTGCTCCTATAATGACTGGTATAATTGAAACGTCTTTTAATTTCCAATTTCGTTTCATATCATACATAAGTCCTTGATACTTTGTTATATTTTCCCTCTCAGCTCTGTTAAGCCTTGTATCATTGGGTACGCTGACCTCTATTATAGTCGCTTTTTTGTTTGCTCTGTCCCAAATCACTATATCTGGTTTAACAGCTGCGTTTTCAAGATATGTACCAGACGGGATTATGTAGTCATAGTGAATGGTGTAGTTGTCATTCCCAACTGTTCGTTCGGGTATATGTTCCCAGGATTTTTTACTACACTGAATGTTGAGTTTCTTATAGTATTAGTCACAGTGTGTTATTATAGGCAGTAATATCTATTTAGTCGCCCCCAAAAGAGTCTGCGATCCATGCACTGTCAACTAATCTCCAACCCCTGTCTCATCACCACTATGTTGCATCCCTGTTCCTCTTTTACAAGTATTTTAATGGAATGTGCTCTGATAAACGTATCGCACTAGTACTTCATCAACTTACATTCCCCCGACAAACCCGTTTAGCAACAAAATCCCACCTCTTTATCGTAGAGGTTCCTAGATTACGGAAGGCCTTCTACTCTAATAGTTTTTACCCTCGGATTAATACATTTTGGACTTCTTTCCTGGCTAACTGCTTCCCTGGTTGTACTGGCACGAAGAAGTTAAAATACAAACTGGCATTTTACTCCTCATCTTGCATAGTCTCTTGTAAAACACGGCCACAAATAGTAGTCCTTTACGTCCAAGTGATAATATACTTTGTCTTAAGTGAACATGAGTAAAAACTATCCATTTCAGTTTTTAATTATCAATCGTTATAAACAAGTTGTAGATACATTGCGTTATTTGAAAGCCTTTTACCATTCAGTTCTGTCTCCACGTTTCTTTTTAACTGCAATAATTTTGAATCTTTTAACTATCAAAGTCATAAATAAAAAGAAGCTATGAGCCAGAATTGTCAAATCAGCAATTTGACCAATAGAGAAAAAGTGATGCTGATTATATGACGAATGCACAGACGGAGTAGCATTCAATATTATCTCAGCGTTGTGTGCAAACGAGGACCAGCAGGGAGTGAATATTAATGATATCGAAATACGATATTATCCGATTCGTTTTTAGTGTACACGATTGTATTATGAAATTCGGTTTTAGTTTACACTAATGTTTTACAAAGTAAAATAAACCCCGAAAACAAAAAATTATGTTTTCGTAAATAAGTTTTCGATTTTATAAATATCTTAATCTGTTTTCCGCTTTCTTTTACTTACTAATTACAATATTGGAGTAGGATTGAATAATTTACCCTTCAGTAATAAGTCTTCACTAGCTGGACCCGTGAAAATTCCACACGGGACTCATTCACATGTAATATATTGATGCTGGCATTCTGTAGATGTTGAGCGTAAATGGAGACACTCTAAGATTATTGTAGCTCTTTTGTTAAAACTACAAAAGTATTTATCTAAGCTAGCAGGGGCGCCCGGCGTAGCCCCGTCGTAAAGTACGATTAAATATTATATTTTAATTCTTGCAGATTTCATATATATTATTATAGAGTGAATGCTCTATCGATTTTTATATATTATAATGTTGCGATTTCAAAAATAAAACAATATATTCATATGACATGGGAGCATCAGCTCGAATCGAAACCTATGAATATAACCTATGAATATATATATATATATATATATATATATAACTTGAGTTTATATATATATATATATATATATATATATATATATATATATATATATATAACTTGAGTTTCTATAGCCATAATCGAAATCAAAAGCAAAATGTATGAAGAATTCTTGGTAAAATAATATATAAAACAAATAGATGACTTAAGTGTCATCAGCTATAAACGGCACCGAAACCAAAACGTATGAAGAATTCTTGGTAAAATTATTTATAAAACAATGAATGACTTGAGCGCCATAAGCTATAATAAATACCGAAACCAAAATGTATGAAGAATTATTTGGTAAAATTATTTATTAGAAGAAATGGAAGCCCATAACAATTAAACGTCAGTCATCCGGATGTAAGCGTGACACACAAAATAAATGACACACACGCTATTCTATTGATATATAGATTCTCCCAGGACATGATGTAAACCTAATTATTACTCTGTGTTATTTCTTACATCATTGTGCAGCTACTAAAAATCACATAACAAAATTTCGTTTTCTGATTTAGCATTGTACATAAAGTCAATTCACATTTCTTCCGTTATTCTTAGAAAATACATAACAAAAACTGTCTCTTTATGTCTTTGTTTTCCACAAATACTTCCTAAAAAGAATGCACTATTTTTTAATTCAGTTTCTCATACTCCACGTTTCGCTTATCACAATAATTACTACCGCGTTTGTAGTTTCACTATATATGGAAAGTTACTCATAGAGTGATGCACTATGATAAATAAAGCATTACAAGAAATATTTCAACGACCGAAATCAGAATTTAAATATTGTTATAGAATTGTCTTGTAATTTTATTTACAAATATATGTTACAAAACAAAGCAAATTATGAAATTTAAACGTTAAATACACGCTATTAATCGGCAATCATCAACGTTTTCTGCGATTATAAACAAATTTAATTGCAGACTACTTTCCTTGTGTAGAATTGTCTGATGTTTAACGTACATGTCTATTTAAATTATGTTTTATTTCATGCAAATCACTCGAGACAAGGCATGAAGCTACTTGATGCAAGAAGCTAACAAAAAAAATCTAAAATCCGATTGCTGCATCGGAAAGGCCAGTTAAAAATACATAATATACTTTGTTATTTTCTTTAATTTAATCCCTTTTTTAGAATTTATTAGACAAAATTTAACTTTTATTTTACCGTGCCAATAAATATGATCATCACCTTTTTTGAAAGTCTGTTTATAAAATTATCTAGGGACGAACTAAAAAAATCATACTTGAAACTCAGTACCTGTCTCAAATATCGGACTATCTTAATTAGCTTCAGCTTTCCATTTTTGATTTTCATTGTCTACCAATTTAAAGCTTTTATCCTAATTTCTTTCCAGTCTTCAGCAAGACTAGAAGAAATCAGTCTCGTTTATTTCGTATTTTCTTCACGTAAATGGTTTTTAGGTTGGTTTTGGTATTCTTGCGTATTTCTCACTAATAGATTTGTTTAATACACAATTATTATCGTTTTTAAACGTAAATTAAAAAACATACAATCAAAAAGTAAAAGGAAGGAAATTAAGCCATGTAACATTGAACACAAACACCCATCGCTTTTATTTGGTTTTATAGAGATTTTCGGGGTCGTTAACAACGAACCTAATATTAAAGCCTGTCGCAAATGTACTGTTTGTATGGGACTATTTTCCGCCATTTTACCGCTTTCGTGTACTCCACACGCGTGCACGGTCGTGTTTTTTACGTACAAATGCCTTCGCGCGCACGTGCATGCGTAATCAAGTACCTTTTTACTTGCCGCGCATTGTGCATTCATATCTTAATATTTGGCGGACATTTTGAAATAACTTTTTATTTCTTAGAATAAAATAAAATACTTCATTATTAAATTACTAAGTTAATGACAAAAGTAATGCTGTTAGTGTCAAAAGAGAAAATGGCCGTTAAAAGATATTTTTATTAAAATAATAATAATTGAAATAAAAATGTTTAGTGTATATAAATAAAAGCTCATTTTTATATCTACCTGGCTCATTGTTTTTGCGTGTGTGTGTTTTCAAGTAGTTTAAAACGCTCTTTACTTCAACTTCACTATTTGTTCCTTTTTATTTGCTGGGTTATCTGCAATATCCACCTAAAAGAAATTTATGTATGCATGCGAAGAATAACAAAAGATTCAATTAAAAGCAAAATGCTCATAAAACCGATTTATGAAATGAAAAAAGAAACATTTTCTGTAGAAAATTTACTGCTTTGCATGATGATAAGAGTAAATTTTCGAAACTTCTTTGAAAAATGTGGTAGTACCATTTCAACTTCATCCGTCAGGATTCTTATAAAATATATATCTAACAGGTGTTAACGTAAAGATGTGTTACGATTACCATATCTACAATTAAAGTTTTAAACTCAAAAGTCAAGAATCCTTGTTCAAATGTGCCCTAAACAAAATCATTTATTCCGAACGGGCCTCTGTTTTATCAGAGAACCATCTGTTCATTTCATAAACATTTTTATAACATGGCTTGAGGCAAAATTAAAAATACAAAAGTCAAATATCATGGTTCAGTTGTGTTATAAATAGAAACATTCATTTCGCACGCTTCCCTATCTTATCAAAAGACCTACTGTTTATATAATGTGTCGGCTCATTCTGCTTGTAAGGTGATAAAACTTCTCAAATGCACTCGTAATGCTTGGATTTAAAAGTTTAGGATCGGACTGTTCCTTCTTTAATCAGATTTTTTCAATTATTGATTAAAGGTTTTCGGTATTTATTAAATCCATTCCGATATAAAACCTATTAAAGAACACTCCCAGACACATAGTATATTTGTGTTACATTTCATAACAATCGGTTCAGCCGTTTCGGAGTCCATATGAAACGAAATCACACACACAAAGTACCTTATATATTATTGCTCTATCTGTTTCTCTCTCACACACACGAATATATATATATATATATATATATATAAATATATATATTGCTCTATCTGAAATATTGAGCTTTTTATCTGCTTAGGATCGTCTTATAAATATAGATACTAATATTTATTTGGACTTTATTCTTACAATATTATACAATCTGTAATTCTACGACATTTCAGCATTATATATATATATATATATATATATATATATATATATATATATATATATATATATATATTAGCAGGATGGCCTAACGTTGCCCGGGATTGAATGGTGATCAACAAATGTTTTACACTCATATTATCATCGAAATCGATGAAATCGCTTACTTTTAAATCAAGGTAATTGATTGCATGCTCTAGTTGGGGGCCCATCACGGTACACCGGGAAGAAGCTCACATGCCCCATCGTAGTGACTAAATTCACAATACATTGTGTCTACATTGCACGATAGAGAACCTACTGTTGATTTTATAAAATTATGTTTATACATAATGGCTTGAATTAAACTTAAATATGCAAAAGTCGAGCATCATACTTCAATTGTGTTCTGAAGAGAAGCATTCATTTCGAACGCGCCCCCGTCATATCAAAGACTCTACTATTGATTTTATATACCTGCTATTACTGGTTATGCGATGATAATGACTTGAATTTAAGTTTAAAATGATGAAGTCAAGTATAAAATAGATAGCGTATGATACTGACGTTAAATGGGCTGATAAACAACAAAACAAAATAAAACGAATGCAATACGCAAAAGTTCTGCTAGAATTCGGCACTGACCACTTTCTCTCTCAACTTCCAGCACGTCTCTCCCCACTGCCTCTGCAAACAGACATTTCATTAGAAAACTGACCCCATTCCATTTGCATACATGTGCAGTGGAAGATGAGATCTCGTGAGATTCCACGAGACTACACCTTATAAATCCATGGCTGCCATCTTTAATTTCTTTTTCTCTCAGATCCCATCCGAAGGTAAGTTCTATGACCGATCGACACACACACACGGGGACGCTTTCCTCTTCGATTATTACATTCAACTCTACACTCCCCCTTGGTCTTCAGACCACACATTTGGCATGGTGGACGCGGTCGTTTGTTGCAGGCACTCCTACGAAGGGGGATTGGCTGGACTACTACATCTTCATTGGAGCTCTCAGAAGATGTGTCAGAACAATTAGCATCAGCGTTAGAGCGTGCAACCATGCCCTCAGGCTTGACTTCTTCATCTTCATCGGAGCTCTCATAAGTGGTGCTGGAACACCAATTTTGTCAAATACATATCCTCGGTTGGAAAGAAGTTTTGTTGTGAACTATTGCTTGATAGATTAGGGATTAAAAGATTTTCGCAGATAGAGTAAGAAGGATAATGAAGCGATAATTAAATTGGTCAGTATTTACAGCAGAATTCCCGAACGCGTGTACCACAAAAGCAATATTCTATCGGTCAGGTAAGCAAGATATATTTATTGTAGAGTTTGGAGGAACATGCGCTACACATCAGTGGAACATTTCTTCAATAGTACACCATAGATGAGATCAGGCCCATATGTCTTCGAGGCGTTTAGATTTTTTCTTATATCACGAACATGAGAAGAAGTGATTTTCAGATCATCGAGTGTGGCCCCTGTCAGCAAACTGAAACTTGGGAGAGAATGGTTTGTTGGGTCCAAGTTGGAGTTGCAGGCGAACCGACGGGTTCAGCTTTCTCGGTTCCCGTACAAACAACCTAATAATAGTAGAATTGTTTCTTGCTCACTATTCATAAATTTTCCAGAAATTGTGAGTTCCTAATTACTGCGACTCAATGCAATTTCTGTATGCCTTCTCTTGGTTGCTGCTATTTCTAATATTACAATTATTTCTACCATCTATTTATATTTGCTTATTTGTACTTGGCTTACAGTGGATAAATCTGCGGTATGTAATCTGCTTTGTGCAATCAAAGCTGCGCAAGTAGAAGTGAAAGTGAGGGCTGCTATTGAACGTCGGTGTAGGAAATTTAATCTAATTCTTACTTTGAAATATTCAGTTGCCTCATTTGCATACCGTTCAGCATGAATAGAAAACTCAATGGGACACCTTTGATGTGATCTCTGATGGCTTCGTAGTCAGCTTTTTTCTTCGTGTTTCTGCCTTCTTTATCTGTTAGAACTGTGTGAACTGTTGAGACGGCAAAATCAATAATTTTGCATATGTTTCTTCCTTTTTTTATCACATTCTGTTGAGTAACATAACTCCTGGGCGATACCGGGGGACGGTTGAAGCAGAAAATGGCACTGCGATTGCTCAGTGTAATGGAATATGACATATTCCATTAAGAGAAGAATGTTCTTGAAACATTAAAATATTACAGTTTAATAATTATAATGAAAGATTGGAATTTTACTTTAATACATAATATATACTAAAGCAAAAACAATACGCTTGACTTGGTTATGTGACGTAAGACTTACGTAGTAACAAATAAAGAATCGAGAGACAATATAGTCACATGAGGAGTTTTTGTGACAGTCAGAGTCATTCAACCAGTGAATTAGATAGCGGACGCGGCGCAGTGGCCTAGTGGACGGAAGGGAATTATGTCTCAGAGTTGTGGACCAACTAGTAGCAGAATGTACGAACTCTAAAGAAGCGTGCAAACTCCGACACGCGTAACATCATGTAAATAAAAATCTGTAAACTATAACTCGGCGATTTGGTGTTTCCATTCGAAAGAAGATGCCTACACCCCAACGTGACAGCCAAGAGAAAAGAAGGAAACAAATCAGAAAGGTATGTGTCCTCTTTTTTATACTCGCCCTGATTTTGTTTTTAATATTTGTCTGCAAAATGAAGTTGTTTGAAACAGCTATCAATTCACTATCTTCCCAACTTCGTCTGTTTTAATACTCACTGTGGTTTTTAACTACTTTCATTCATTATCATTTACCGATTCATGTTTCTGTCGACATTATTAACATTTACTTCTACGTGCTTTCTATATTGACATTTATGTTATCCGTTCGGGTGGTATTGTCCTGAACAGCTTCACTGATTTCGCATCCCTGTTCAAGTGTCCTTCCGTACCTATGTCCAAGCTTTTCGTGCCCTTTGCTTCCGCTGCTCTCCGTATTTCCGTATTGTATTTCTTAACGATTTTGTGTTGCATCGTTTTCTAGATTTTTATCTCAACATTCACAGAATTTTTAAAATAATTATTGGCCATTTTCCTTCTCTTCCTCCTCCGTATTCAATTTTCTGAATATTTAATCCAAGCATTTATCTATTTTTTTTCTCAAAGTAGCTTCCACGCAGATACTGTCTGTGTACTATTTCTTTTTATCATGTTTTTATAATATAATATAATATAAGTTCATCCAGCTTTCCCGTCCTCCTCATGTCTCATCTATTATCCTGTTTACAATGTGTATTCATCGCTTTTCGATTCGGCAGATGTAAGTCTAGTTACATATTCTACTTTAATGCATTCGCGATTTTAGCTCCTTTTAATTTTTGCGCATAAATTAAGATTATCCATATTTATGTTTTTTTTCTATTGTATATAAATTTGCATTAGATATTGCAGTCTATAAATATACAACATATTTATGAAGTGCAGTAGGCAGTAACATCATAGTTATCATAAAAGGTCGTGTAAATGAAGAATCGCACTGGAATATGTTTATTTATTGTCTCGTATAGGTATCGTCTGTTTAGGTATTATCAGATTCCGGTTCTAGATTTCATGTTTACATTTTATTATGTATTTAGTTCATCTATAAGCATTCATACTTTAACGATTACACTGTATGTCATTTTGTTATCTATGTATGCCATGGTTATCTTTTTTTATCTTTAAAAATGTTTGGTTTTGGTATAGCGGGTCATTTTTTTCTGCTATCGTCTTAGCGCGTCATCTCGGATTATTGGCTATTTAAGACGTACTATATCTTTTCTGCAAGTAATATCGTTAACATTTTTCAGATAGTTGTGCGCAGATCATTGGTCTGTAGTTGCTTGGGATCATTTCCTGGCATTTTTAATTAATGTGGTTCTTCTTTCAATACATTTAATGTGATTGTTCTACATTCCACTATATACCTTTATTGTCTTTTTAGTCATACATTGCAGTATATGCATTAGTTGGATACATCTCCATATTTTGTGCTAATCTGTCATGTAGGTTCGTGAATTATTTAAAACAAAATGCATGATTCTGTTGTGGTCAGATGTTTTCCACTTTACCACATACAAAGCTCATCATGAGTGTTAAACAAGTCTTACAATAAAACTATTTCCTGTTTTCTTTATTCTATATGTCAAATACAATTAAAATATTTTGCTATCTGTGATCGACATAAACCAATTTTGTCTGATGAAAATAGAGAATTATCAGGAAAAAGGTTTACAGGACAAATGCATTGCAGCTTTATTCATGATCAAATATTGTGTTAATCTTTGCCCTCGTTGGAAAGTGAATGTAATTTACAATTTTTTGAAAAAGGACGTGTCGGAATCCTGTCGTTAACTGCGTATTTTCATTTATTAAGATTTATTTATATTATTTAATTTATTAAAATTTTCATTATTTACCTAGATGAAAAATTATGTACTATTAGCAGATGTTCCCAGCGTTGCCCGGGATTAAACATAATGTTAAATGCCTTTAAAAATGAAGTAAAAAAAAAACAAACAAAAAAAAAACGTAAAAATCCTGAGACATGTGCACGTAAGTAATATGTTTTTTCGAAACAGTTCACCTCTTGCAAGGAAAAAAAAAATACGCGAGCTGAGATCTAAACAAAAATAAGGAGTCAATAAATATAACCATTAAGTCAGTTTGCCACACACTTTAAAAAGTGTTTTCAAACATACTTATTCTTAACATAATGAAGTTGTCATTTGCGCATACGCAGTCGTGAAACAGTTGATAAGCAGATAAAAATCCGATGACCTCCAAGTACTAATTTTTTGTTGGATGAACACCTATTAAAAGGTTTTCCACATGTCTGAATACCCTATATACCAAATTTCAAGTTTAGATAAAAAATTCGTGCAATATATAGGTTGAGAGTGATCTATAGACACACTTTTTACTCTTATAGATATACTAGATGTATCGAGCAACGTCGGATACATCTAGTATATCTATTAAAGTGCCCTTGAAGTTAAATTGTTTGAATCTCTCTTGTACTTAGTTCACTGGGTATATTTGCCAGCTAGTTTTCGAAATTCTTTTTCATGGGTGCAGTCGCTTCCTAGACTGGAATGATAGTGACATTCTTAAGATCCCAGCCTTTTCTCATGGCATTTATAAGACCTTGTTTTTCCGTTATCTTTAAAAAAAGAAATTTTTTTATTACATTTTCACCCCAAACAAGGCACATTGCCACTTTGGTGTAGGGGGCTACTATCAGAGGAAACAACTACTGGGGTACTATGTAGGGATTTGGGCAACAAGATGTTGGTTCACGTTGCACTTGAACTTCTGTATGTCAGTACAGTTGGGGAAGCAGTGACCTGGAATGGAATTCCAAAGTCTAGCGGTTCTGGGGAAGAAACTACCGGAGTAGAAAGATCTTTTACATCTAGGGATCTCTACAGTGTGGGGGTGGGATTTTGCAGCTTTTCCCTCTTTGCTCTGTTTAACCAAGCATCATTGGGGACACTAACTTCTATCAAGGTTGCTTCTTTCTCTTTCCTGTTCCATATCACCATGCCAGGTTTTATGGCTCCATTTATGGGTACTTCTGTCGATATCTTGAATTGAACTGATTTCCTTTCAAAGCAGTGCTTTTCAAAAAACTTCATAGAAGGTTCTCCGTTCGACTTTTATTTGGCATGCATACATTTGTTTAGTCAATCTCTACACTTTTGCTTAAGGTTTATGCATCTACTTTATTCGAGTTGCTATTATCTTTGTAAGAACAACTCAGTTTGCTAAGAACTAGATTTAGAAAATATATAAATACCAGAGTGGGACGAGTGATTCTTCAGCGTGTCGTATTCGAGTCATATCCCCTCCATAATTACCAGTGGTTTCAGCTAGACGGGTGTTTATCGTGAAATATTAGCGAGAGATTGGAGCTCAGACGAGCACTTGTCATGAAAATAACGATAAAACGAAGACAGGCTCGCAACGCCTCTTCTGTGGGAGAGAGGTTGCAGGGAAGAGAAAAGGGCATCCCCGACTAAGCCACGAAGTCTATTTTGTACTCTGTCAAGGCAGGAAAGGCTGTTTTTAGCAGCTTCTGCCCAGATGTGGCAGCAGTACTCCATCCTTGGCAGCTTTACGAGATCATTCCTATGAGTTCTAAAAGCTTAACTAATTACACATATACGAATCAAGAAAGCCAAAACTATGTAACATTATGTTTTATGAACTATTTTTTGCCACTCGATAAACCATAATAGAATCTTTACTGCAACGACATATTCTAGACTAACTAAATGAGCAGCGAAATCGCACCCCTTCACTATTGAGGTCCTTAAATGCCGAAAAGACTTATACTCTAATAGTCTTTTCCCCAGAAGAGCTAGAATTTTGAATTCCTACCCTGTTCCCTGCTCTCCCGACTGTATTAATGTGAAGGAGTTTAAATGTAAGTGAACAAACATCTCACTGCTTAACTTTCCTTAGTTCTCTGTTAGGCACGCGAACAATAGTACACTGCTTTCCAAGTAGCGATTTGCCTTGTTTGGAGTAAAAAAGAGTGAAACAAAATAGAGAAAAGAAGGGAGTAAGAGAGAGTGTTTGTGTTTAAGAGTACAAGGGAAAGAGAAGATGAAGGCCAGGCGATGTGTGTGTTCTTTGAAACAAATTTTGTTGCTGGCACTTGATTTCGAACGAGGCTTACGTCGTTCGAAAAAAAACGCCTCTTTTTATTGTTCAGATAAATCGGCATGAGATAAAAATTGACAGAAAGATTAACAATCCGACTTGCCTCTATCTTCCTGGATGGAATGCCGAAAATAGTCAGCACTGACATGAAAGGATAGAAAACCAAAAAGAACAAATGCACACGTGAAAATGATTGGGAAAGGAATAAGGAAAAAATGGTGAAACTAATGAAAATAAAGGGGAAAAAACAAACAAACAAAAGAAATCTGGACAGGTTGCCACAGAGTTATAAAAATGTTAGCGAGAAAAACCAACAAATAAAAGAAATAAATGAAGGCGACGTCAATTGCTACAAAGGATATGAGATGTAAGATAAATTGGAAAATTAACTCTTTCAAACTCACTGTCATGTCATCGACAAAAAAAGCTAAGATTATAAATATATATATAGTCAGAGGTAGAAAGGTAAAAAACAATGTATATGCACACACACACACACACACACACACACACACACACACACACATATATATATATATATACACATACACACTAGAATACAGGGCTTTACAGAGAAATTAAGCGAGCTCATTTTAGCAGCAGCCCGGAGAAGGTAAGATTATAGGGACTTATTCGACTTAGTTGAAAAATGTGTTACATTTTTAAATGGGTTATTTTACGTTACTACTGATGCGAAAATGGGATGACTCCTTTTTTTTAGTGTAACGTATTAGGAACAAACAAACACAGGCAATAAATAAATATCTGCGTAGTTATTTTTTTCTTTTTTACAAATGCATTTATATTACCGTTATTTTTGGCACCACTTTAAGTCTCTCACTGCCACATGCCGATTTTAGTCTGGGACATATTTCTCCTTCTTCCCACCGCACGTCGGGCACAGACGGCTAATTCTCGTCTGCACTTTTACACATCCATTCTCTTCGACGCCCACTTTGTTTCTCTCGTGAGCACGTGTTGCATTTTTCTCATTTTTCCCTTCCTCTTCTCGCGCACACTTTCTAATTTACATATGCGCGTTTTTGTGTAATTGCTGCTGCTAATCTCCCCGCAATCCAGCCATCCTTCGCTGCCACTGACATCTTCCCACACACCCATATGCATTGTATCGTATTAGTAGTTGGAGCTGCTTTAAAATATGTTGAGCAAGTAAAGATCTGTTAGAATAATATCCGAGAATGGACAAATTAAATTAATTCCCCGAACAGTACAGTTTTTTATAACGTTTATAGCATTTAATGCAGATTAGAATAAAAAACAATAATCCTAAATCCAGAATCATTATACCAAGTTCGATCAAACTACGTTATATCCTTTTTCGTTTTTGTAAATATCCAAAATATAAATATTAAGCTTTAAGACAGTTAGAAGTAATTAAAATGCTTCGAGTATTGATTAATCAGTGTATAATGTCTATAAAGTTTGACGCAAATCTAAAATATATCAATGTTTAAACGAAAGGTTTTATTCATATTATGGCCGTTATAATTTCTTTTTAACGTAGTCATAATATACTGAACTTGCTGAATATTTATTTATTAATGTTTTATACTTATTGTTAAAATTTCACAAAATCTGAATTATTTGAATTTTCACAGTTATCTCCCCCTTCCTATTAACCTCTTCGTATATAACCTAGACTAAAGTAAATATAGCGCACATTATCTATCCTAACGTCAAGTAGCAGCTGTGTTCCAAAATGAATAATCATAGATTAATCACTTTAAGAATTATTCTTGTACATATATAAACAGACATATACACAACTAGTGGTATTAGTAGACGTCACACTTAAATGCCAACCCCAAGCTATGGAGTCATTGCTCAAAACGACAAAGTACTGACTGGGAAGCCATGAGAGAACACATCAGAGATACCCATATGGACCAATATCTTTTCTCTTCCTGATGAACCGTGTTCCAATGAGACAATTGAATGGTGCACGGAAGAATTATAGCAAGGCTCTCCTCCTGTATAATGATTCACTTCAAAATGTGCATCTGCCATTACACAAAGGCATAAGGTTCGTACGTGATGAGTCAAATACAAATAGGTAAAATATTTCAGATTTTAGAATTCGTATTAATAGCCACGGCCAAAAAAAGGCATGTATGAAATGCATAAAATCGCAAAATATAGGAACTCGTGATTTCTGGAAGATTTGTAATAGCGTAGTGAATAAAGAGCAATCAGTTATTCCTCCATGATCCAAAAACCAAAAAGTCACGTGCACAGCAACAGATAGAGCGGAACTGCTTGCCCGGCAATTAACCCCCAAATTTCACCTCAGAGCCAACAAACAACTCTCTCCAAAATTTCCCGAGAGTTGATTGACTAAATAAAGAATTTAATGGAGAAGGACCGACGTATGTCTGTAGTACACAGTTTGATGTCAGTGTGTCTATAAGTACACAGTTTGATGCTGGTGTGGGAACTGTGCACACAATTATTCGCGCGAAACTGAAAATGCAGAAGACTTGCGCTAAGTTTGCCATAAGGGTGCTCAGAAAAGATCAGAAAGAAATACGTTGTCATGACAGCAGGGAGATGATCAAGCGGATCAAATCAGATTCCACAGTTTTTGATGCTATGCTTCAATGACTCAGAGACCAAGAGAAAGAGTTTCAAGTGGAAGCAAGCTGGTTCTCCCATAACCAAGCATATCAGGCAAATTAAATCCACCCAGAAACTTATAATGATCCCCTTTATTACAGTTCCACTGAACAGACAGTCAAGAAGGAGAACTATGTTGAGGTTTTAAAGGAGTTCAGTAAGAAATTTCGTCGTAAGAAGCTAGCACTCTTCAAATCGAATCAGTAAGATTTCTACCAGGACTATGCACGAGTCCGTAACTCCATTTTTTGTCACAACGACTATTTGACCAAAATGGGAATCAAGACAATTCCTTACCCTCCCTATAGTCCAGATCTTACTCGCTGTGACTTTTGGTCATTCCCTAAGCGCAAGGAAATCCTTAGAATCTGACGTTTTGAGACAATTGAGGAGATAAAATAGGTTGTGACGAGCGCCACTGATACGCCTAAAGAGAACTTCCATAAGGCCTTCCAAAAGTTGTTAGAACGGTACAAAAGTGCATTGCAGTCGCAGGAGATTACTTAAAAAAGGACTAGAGTTTCATGTGTGTACTATCAATAAAAGTGTCCATACGAAAAACGTCTATAAACTTATTGCAGGCAGCTTGTGTTCGCCATTTTGCATGAATATCTAGCTGTGTTGAGAGTGGGGGCCGCATTTTCTAACAGTGGATCAAAAACAGCAATGCGTTGACGATTCAGTTTTGTTCGCAGCTCTTTTAATGCAAAAACAAAATGTTTTTGTATCAGTATGCGACAATGAAAAAAAAACATGCGTGAATCATGTATCCATGGAATAACAATGACAGTCGGCTGAGTAAACAGCAGCAGGTGAAATCCATCTACATGGACTAAAGACTCTAACTTAAGTAAAGTTTTGGCTTTTGCATTTTGGAATTTTCTTGTATTAACATGTATGTAAGATATTTTGTCTCGAAATTGTTATTAAATAATTAAATGATATAATATTTAATTTGATACTTTCGAAAGTTTATCGAGCCAGAAATTACAATCTTGTTCGGAGAGTGTTGTGTCTGTATCAATAACAACACGAACGCAGAAAGTAAAGGTAAAACAAATATATTAAGACGAAAATATAATACATATTTACAAAGGTGCAGTTGTACTGCAGTTGGAAGATTGTCCGGTAGAGGGCGTGTTAAAGTCTTTCATGGAGCAACCGGCACATGCGTCTTGCCTATCTGGCGTTCGAACACAGCTCTCCAGTCTTGCTGACTTGATACCTCTATCTATATCTTGTTCACCCACGTATGCTAATTAGTGGGCGTCTCCACAACAGAGAGCTTTCTTCTGTAAAGGAGTGGCAATCGCTATAATGAAAATCAAACATGCGAAATAAAGCTGGAACACCTGATCATCTATATTTAAAGTTAAAACCGGGAAGAATTGTGGAAAAATAAATATAAATTGGAAGAAACCTTCTATTCACAGTGTAATCAGTTCTTCATTTCATGCTACATTTTCTTTCTAATTGGTTTCTATTCCTTCAACATCAGCCCAAATAGATCACTTTCACTGACAGATAGTAAAGAGGAGAGAGAAAGAGAAGATTAAAAAGATAATAGTTTTAAATGAGAAGTTAATGTTTGAGATAATAGTTGGGAGTAGTTGATTAACGAGACAATAAGTTGTCCTGCTTTTTTCTTGATTTCCTCATCAATTGATGGCTAAACTATATTTTCATTAGATGATTGTATGTGCAGCCAAGTACTCACATAGCCCATGCTACTAGACTTAATTAAATAGTAACTCTCATTGTCAAATATATATGATTAGCAGAGCCTTTACTCGTACAAACGTTTAGCCTTTCTTTAAAACTTCTCTCTCTTTTTTTTCTCTATTCACCGTTTTCCTTTCCTCCAACCTATTATCTCTTCCGCCAAACCCATTGCCCTTTTGCTGGACATATACATCGACATTTTTCCTTTATGAAATAGATTACTCGCTCAAGAAGCATTTTCTTTCAAAATTAATACATAATGTCAATAAAAATTCGAATTCCCTGATGAAACCCAGCCCGTTTGACACACACACAGAAGAAACGAATTTTTCTAAATTTTAGATATTATTCATCCGGGTCAACGTCGGTCAAGACAATATCAACTTGATGGTGGTGTTATGTAAAGGGGCTTTGAAACTTCTGCAGATATATTTGAGTTTGTTTGTGTATACATAACTATGCATATTTGTATATTGAACTCTAGTGATTATGCCAACGTGTGTACAACATTTTAGAGTCTGTTCACAAGGCATGTACAGGTTACAAAACATTGAAAAGGACAATACCTTCTCGTCCGATAGGTGCTATGCAGCCGGTTCCTGTTTCACCTGTTTGGACCACCGAACGTAGAATACAGATCTTCAACCTCTCAAAAGAAACAGACCAACACAGAAATCACCGATAAAAAATATTAATACATCTTTATTGCGGTATCCCTTTTCTTTTCGAAGTTGCAAGCACCGTTTTTATTTAAATTTTCAGTCTGTTGGATTTGACCTGCCTCCTAATCATTCAGAGAAACCCTACTTCACTTGTCAGCTCCCAAAACCCAACTAACTAATTTTTTATTTTATTTTAAGATCCACGTCATGTTAAGTGACCTCTACGGCATATTACTTGAGACTGTTATAGGTAAAAACTATTTTAAGAAAATTAATTTAAAACGCATTTTTATACTATTTCTCTAAACATTATCTTTCTAGTTTATATTTATACAAATATGTATTTTAATTACAGTTTATCTAAGGCTAGTAAGGTTATCTAGCATCGCCCGTCATTGCTTATGCTACAGTGGTACGTTTTGTATTGTTTACTTTTAGCTACACATATAAACAGGCATTTGCCCTTTTGCTATCCGGCGTTATACAACGCCATATAAAATTAAATTGAAGTAAATTTATATGTGTAACATACTTATATCAAAAATTCCATCTCTCCCTCTGTCTCCAGCTGTCTCTGTATCTTTCTCTCTTCCCTATATTATTGTTATTCTTCTTTCCTTATTTTTCGCCTAATCCATTCCCCTCCCTTATTTTACTGTGCTGAGAGAATGCAATCCAGATATTAGAGCAACCTTTTTTAAAATGTAATACTGTATTCACTACTCATTTTTAGTACTCTTTTATCTTTTGGTCAATATCATAGTAAAGAGTATGATAGAAAATCTTAAGTATTTGAGACTAAAGATGACCAACAAGGCCCATTAGTCCCACACCTTTGAATGACCTTATACCTAATTTGTTCATTATGTATTTTTATATTTTGTGCAAATAAATATTTCAAAGTGTAATATACGTTTCAACGTTCCAACTATATAACGATATTTATGGTTACTATTCTTTTGGCCAGGATCAAAGCGTAATATATGTCTCAGCATTTCAGTAATAAGTTTTCTTTTGGCATTTTAATACATAAATACATTTTGTTCTTCTAAAATTATTATATAATAACATTAAAAATACAGGAAAAATACCTGGGTCCTCCTAACAAAACACTGACTCTCACAGAATTTTTTTTTTTTCTAAATTTTATATATCGAGAGTATCAACGATGAAAACAGTGCCAGGTTTATGGTTGTCTGTTTTGTATTTTTTTACTTTTAACTAGACATACACAAACACCCAGACGTTTGCCCTTTGTATAATAGAAGATAATCTCGGGAATCAATTAATAGCCGATTGTTTTTAAGTATAAATTAATAATTGCAACAAATTAAGAACACTTTATACACTTTTTTCGTACATTAAACATTCCTACGATTATATATCGTGTTATAATTATCAATACGCAGAAACTGAAATGTAGTTGCGTTTATAGAATATGCGCATACTTGTGGACCGTTGTACTGTGTGTACCTTTCATAACACGTGTTATTTACATTATATTAGATTGAAATTAAACGGCTACTACAGAAATTCTTACTTGTGTATGCGTATATATTTTAATTTTTCTGTATCTGTCTGTCCTTGTGGCCATGTCACTAGTAAGGGTGCTGGAGGTAAACGTTTTGTCTGGGCTGACGTTATCCGCCTGATAGTCAGGGAACCGAACCTTGGATTAACCACTAAGGAGGCTGTCCTATCAGCAGGCGCAAAGTAGTGGGACTGCTGTATTGCCATTTGGTGAGTGGATCTGGACCATGCAATAGTCTCTGGTAAGGCCTCTTGATGCCATACTAGTGGGTAATTGTTACGGCTTTACCTTTTCGTGTGCTACAAAAAGTTTTTTTTCCTGTCTTTTTCTCTCTTACTTTCCCTCTCTGTACTGCTCTAACCAAGTATGCCGACCTATTCCAAAAATGCCAAAACCTCAACATAAAATATCTCCAGAAAAAAAAAAACTGATTAAACCTAGAACCCCATCTGCCAACGTATACCACTACTACCAGGTCTCCTTCTCCAACATAAAGGGTCTACGTTCCAACCTTCCAGAGGTTGAAACCCAATTACAGGAGACGAAACCGGACATATTATTTCTAAGTGAAACTAGAATAGAGCCGACCACTTCCCTAGATGAGTTCATAATTAAAGGATACTCTAACTTAACAGCTAAATCTGACCCCCAAGATCGCCATGGGCATGGAATATGTGCCTACATTAAGGATGGCTTCCCGTGTGGCAGGGATATCTCTAGAGAAGCTCCTAATTTACCCTATATGTGCTTCAGGGTTGCACTTGCTAACACTACGGCATTTATATTTGCCTTCTATCGGCCCCACAACAGCGGAATTACTATCTTTAAGAGCATATCTGAGAAAATAGACCACATACTGTCTGCACATCCCTCGGCTAACATCCACATATGTGGTGACTTCAACTTCCATAACGTGGAATGGCTGACCCATTCAAATAAGACAGATGATGAGGGGAGGTTTTGTCATGATTTTCCCATTGCTTACGACCTCACTCAGATTGTTCGCGAACCCACCCGCGTGCCCGATACACCCGGTCAATATGCAAGCCTCATAGACCTTTTTCTCTCAACTTCCCCTGAGCTATGTTCATGTTCCGTTCATTCTCCTCTAGGATCCTCCGACCACTCCGTCGTATCAGTTAAGATAAAAACGAAATGTAAGAAGTTCCCAGACGTACCCCTCCACCGTACTGTATACCGATATTCTATGGCTGACTGGGACAGCTTCCGTACATTCATATCTGATTTACCTCTGCACTCCATGTTTAAAAAGGAAGTGTCCTCTATAGTATCAGATCTGACCGAATGGTTAATTGTAGGCATAGACCAATTCATACCATCTAAAATTCCAACAAAAACCTAACAGCCAACCATGGTTCTCCCCAGAATGTGCTGCTGCTATCGCGCACAGAAATAACTTTTTCCATAGCTACCAACGTAATAGATGCACTGAGACTAAAGCTGCTTTCAGGACTGCCAGCAACCACTGTAAAAGAGTAATAAAAAATGCAAGAGAGCTATATGCCCAGTCTGTTAAATCCAAGGTAGCTGATCAGCGGCTTGGTTCCCACCAGTTTTGACAAATAACAAATAGGATCCTGAACAGAAATGTGCGTTCTATCCCAACCATTATCAATGGACCAGAGGTCATCTCGTCAGCGTCAGACAAGGCCAAACTATTTGCAAAGAACTTTGCAGCTAATTCTACCCTATGCGACGAAGGCCATCAACTCCCCATATTTCCTCCTATAACACAGAACAAGCTAGGTAACATACAAATATCCGTGCATGAGGTCGCCAACCTTCATTCCAGTAAAGCAACTGGCCCAGATGGCATCCCGATTATAGTGTTAAAAAAGCTTGAACCAGAACTTGCTCCCAAAATGAAACTATTTAAGCGCTGCCTTAAGGAGAAGTGCTTTCCGACTTCCTGGAAGACCTCATCAGTTTGCCCTGTATTTAAGAATTCAGGTGATAAGTCATCTCCCTCTCAGTACAATAAGTCTCCTGTGTGTTATGAGTAAGTTGCTGGAATCCATATTAAATAGAGAAATAGTCAACCACCTCAGCAGGAAAAACCTTCTTAGTGACATGCAATATGGTTTCCGCTCTGCAAGATTGACCGCAGATGTGCTGACGGTTATATCCCACAGGATTAGTGAATCTCTTGACAAAGGCTTCCTTTCTAGGGCAATTGCTCTTGACATATCAAAGGCCTTCGATAAGGTATGGCATAAGGGTCTACTTCACAAGATTTCCAGCTACGGTATAACTGGAAATGTTTTCTCAATCATTAAATCATTTCTCTCCGATAGGCTCATAAGAGTAGTGGTAGATGGACAAAAATTGGAGGCCTGCAATATAAATGCTGGAGTCCCTCAGGGGTCAATCCTGAGCCCAACTCTCTTCCTGATCTACATCAATGACCTCCCTAAACACATAATTAAATCATTCGTTGACATCTATGCTGATGACACGACCATCTACGGCAAAACATCAAAGGCTGTAAATGACAAAGTTCTGTCTGATTCTCTCTCCTCTGATCTCGAGCGCGTGGTTCAGTGGGGGAAGACGTGGCTGGTTCATTTTAATGCATCCAAAACCAAACTCCTATCCTTACATCATCAACGCTCTGATCCCCATCTGGCATCAATTGTGATGGATGGCTCTCGCCTGAGTGAGGCCCCGTGTTTTGACAAGCTTCTGGGTTTGACCTTTACTCCTGATCTGAAATGGAACACGTACATCAAGTCTGTTGCCAAGGTCGCTGGAAAGATGGTGGGATCCTTCTACCGCTCCAAAAGATATCTCACTACTGATGCAATTCTATATCTATATAAAAGCCAAGTACGTCCAAGGATGGAATACTGTTGCCATATCTGGGCAGGAGCTGCTAAAAACAGCCTATCCTGCCTTGACAGAGTACAAAATAGACTTCGTGGTTTAGTGGGGGATGTCATTTTCTCTACCCTGCAACCTCTCTCCCACAGAAGAGACGTTACAAGCCTATCCTTGTTTTATCGTTATTTCCAGGGCAGGTGCTCGTCTGAACTCCAATCTCTGGTCCCCCCTCGCCAATCTTTCACGAAAAACACCCGTCTAGCTGAATCCACTGTGAAAAATTTCCCCCACTCTATATCCGTGCCTAAATCAAAACGTGGATTCCATGAACAAAGCTTCTTTCTTAGAACTGCACGCCTGTGGAACTCTGTTCCGTCTGCCTGCTTCCCACCTGATTACAACTTGGATGTCTTCAAGTCCAACGTTAACAAATTCCTAATGAACCGCCCCCTTAAGTAAATACTTCATCAAATCTCCACAATAACGTAATGTACTTGCAATAACCCTTATCCCTGAGTGGCTTCCGGGCCTTGATAAGTGGGGATCACTGTGTAAAAAAAAAAAAAATTCGCTCAAACAAATGTATGATTAAACAACATTTTCGTAATATTCTAATACGCGTTTTAATGATTTTAAAATGTGAATAAATTATTTAATTACCATGTATTTGCTACGAAAACAAATGTACGATATTTGCCTGAAAATCTCACTAGGGATTTTCTGGCAAATATAATAAATGCTATTGTGTATTTTCATTAATCATTGCTATCTAAACACACTATGGTGCTATACGATCAGGCTGTCGCAAGATACTGGTCTCCTGACCTTAAAAACTAACAAACATTGACGTTATTATTTTTGCCGACTGTTATCCTCATATTCATTGTTACTGTTGTTTCATTACGTTCCGGTCAACCCATCCTCTGGCCTTCTTTAGGTGGTAAACTGCGACGGGATAGGAGTGGTAAGTCTTGTAATTACTGCCTTCCATAGCTGTTATAGTCTAGCCATGTTTTTGGCTAACTAATCCTCTGGCCTTCTTGTGGTAGGATTTAAACCGCTATCTTCAGACAATTCTCACCTTGAACAGTAGAGATTAACGCCTTTATCCACTGTGCCAAAAGCTCTGAAAAAAGGTTTTATTTCATGGTTTATAAATCCAAGTTTGTGTTCTTATATTGTCTTCATTGTCATACCGCAAAAGAATGAATACACAAATAATGAAGCGTCACCTCAAAGGATCCCCCCAAAATAAAAATAAAATAATATATAACTAGCAGGACCCAAGGAAATTTCACAACGAGACGGTTCACATGTAATATATTGCTATTGGACATTCTCTGGGCGTTCAGCATGAATAAAGAAACCATCATATTATTCTAACCCTATTGTTAAAACTGTATAGCGCCCACTTACAAAAAGTAACTTTAATATATTTCATGAACTGATTATTTCATTACAAACACACCAATATATGAACTCATATTTTATCATTTTTTCATAATTCTTGGATATGTTACTAATTTCGACAATCATTTTTCGTAATTTTAACTCACATTATCGCCACCCCTTACGAAAATTATAACTTTGACACATTTTCTGGTATGATGATATCATTACAAGGACACCAATCAATTTACTCACATTTCATCATTTTTAATAATTCTTGGATATGTTACTAATGTCGACAATATTTTTAATGATTAAAACCCATCTTCTTGGCCTCATTTCTTTACTAAAATAATAACTTTGATATATTGCCTGGACTGATTATTTCAATCGAAACACAAAACCCAATTTACTCACATTGCATCATTTTTCATAATTCTTGAATATGTTACTTATTTCGACAATAATTTTTCACAATTTAAACCAACACTATCGCCCAACCTTACTAAAGTAATAACTTTGATACATTGTCTGGCTGATGATTTCATTACAAACGCACCGGTAAATTAACTCACATATCATCATTTTTCATAATTCTTAGATATGTTACTAATTTCGACAATCATTTGTCATAATTTTACTAAAATAATAACTTTTATATATTGCCTGTGCTTATTATTTAATTGCAAACACACCAATCAATAAACTCACATTTGTTTCCATTTTTCATAATTCTGGGATATGTTACTAATTTCGACAATCATTTTTCATAAGTTTAACCCACATTATCGCCCAACCTTACTAAAATAAAAACTTTTATATATTTTCTGGTATGATGATTTAATTACAAATACACCAATCAATTAACTCACATTTCATCATATTTCAAAATACTTAGATATGCTACTAATTTCGACAATAATTTGTTATAATTTTAACCTACATTATCACCTTTCTTACTGAAATAATAACATTGATATATTGCCTGTGCTGATGATTTCATTAGAAACACAACAACCAATTAACTCACATTTAATCATTTTTCATAATTCTTGGATATGTTACTACTTTCGACAATTATTTTTCATAATTTTAACCCATATGATCTCCATACTTACTAAAATAATAGCTTTTATATATTCCATGGGATGATGATTTCATCACAAATACACCAATCAATTAACTCACATTTTATTATTTTTCATAATTCTTTGATATGTTACTAATTTCGACAATAATTTTGACACACATTATCGCCCAACCTTACTAAAATAATAACTTTGATACATTGTCTTGGCTGATGATTTCATAACAAACACATCAATCAATTAACTCACATTTCATCATCTTTCATAATTCTTGGATATGTTACTAATCTTGAGTATTTCGTGTGTTCTGCTAGTATATATTTGCACTTATCTTGTACACTCCCGAGACTGACTCCATGTCCACAACTCCACTGTTAAAAATATACATGAATCAACGTAATGTCTAAATCCTAAACTGTTTCAGCCATTTCCGGGAATGACTTCATATCCCCCACATCACTGTTAAAATATACACAAAATAAAGTAATGTTTAATGCGTAAACGGTTTTAGCCATTTTCGAGATTGATTTCATATCCCCCACCCTACTGTTAAAAATATACATGAAATAAAGTGATGTGTTAACCGAAAACGGTTTCAGCCATTTCTGGGACTGACTTCATATCCCTCAGCCCACTGTTAAAATATACTTGAAATAAAGTAATGTTTAAATCATAAACTGTTTCGAAATTAATACATAAAAAACATTAACACGGTTAGGGTTAGGCAACCATTACTTAAACATGAATTTCAGAGTGTAGTATCTGTCACAGCATTCCAGTGACTTTAGTACCTCCCTCCTTAAGAAGGGTTTTTGCAATTACTGTCATGAGGACATTAAGGACGAATAGTCTTCAGGATTACTGGATATATTTACGTGGTTTTTGGAATGTTACAAATAAGTCCATAGCGTGCACTGACCTATTTATCTGATTTTTGGAATCAGCAGTAGATCCATGTGATTTTTGGAATATGACATCTTATGTCAATGTATTACATCATAAATATATTATAAGCATCTTTATTTTTTTTTTAAAGATAATGACGTTATAACCGGAAGTAAACTATCATCTCCCCTCTACTCGAAAAAAAAAGAAGGAGATTATGTCTGGGATCTCATTAAACACTCACCAAATTCATTAATTCATATTTAGTATAATCTATATATTCATACGATAGCGTATGTGTTATTAAATCTCAACCAATGAAATTTGTCGGAAAGCGTGACACACAAAAAACACACGGTCTCGTATTAATATATAGATTAACGTTATTGCCTTTTCCTTTGCAAAACTCAATCATAATCTGCAACGTAAAAATAATAACAATCTACTTCTACTTTTGAGATATGATGTATATGAAGCGAAAGACCTTCTTCCCAAATTACTGGATTTGTCATTAAATAAACCGAAAAAGGCACGACATGCCTAAGCATAAACAGCCAAACGTAACGCTATGAATAATATTTGAAGATATAAAGAATTTGAAGCATATTTTTCTTTCCAAATTTACGAGATTCGCTATTAAATAACCCGAAAAAAGAGATGGTATGCCGCAAAACAAAACTATCAAACCAAATATTATGAAAAAAAAAATATAAAGCACTTGAATTTAAAAAACCTTTTTCTAAAATTACTGGATTAAGCATTCAATAACCCGGAAATGGTTGATATGCCGTAAAACAAAACAACCAAAGCAAAAGCATTAGATATATGATTTTTTGGCTTACAATCACAAAAGTGAAAAAACTGAAATGAATTTTCTACTTAGAAAGAAGAATATGAAAGAAACACCAGCCTTTCTTTTTCACGCGTGAAAACTGGGTTGTACGGTTTACAAAGACAGAAATGAAACAAGCACATTTCTCTCTTTCTGGTTCATACATGATCGTTGTAAACGTTCATTGTTACAGATTTTTTTGTACGCAGACACATGACGTGTATCATATTAGTAGATATATTCCGCACGCGAATCGAAAGCTTCTATAAAAACCCACTGACTCATATTAATATATACAACCGCGTTATATATATATATATATATATATATATATATATATATATATATATATATATATATATATCGACATGCATATATATACATAGACATGCATATATATGCATAGACATGTATAAGCACATGTGTTTATAAATTGAAATAAAGACACATAACGTGCTAAAAACTATAAAGATAGCGAGAAACACGTAAAGAAATCGAAAACTTTTCGAAAAGCACTTGCATTTATCCATTCGTCCATCTTGTCCGGCAATTTTTTTATATACACCGATTAAATCGCTACTGCCTCCATAGTTAAAGATTTCTTTTTTGCCCTTCATGCTCCCTTTACCTCTCTCCCCACCCAATTTTTATTTATTTATTTTTTTTTTCATTCTAGCTTTCCGTATTCGTAATAGAAGCGTCCTTTGTTCAGGCCGGCAAATCGACTTCTTTTGTCGACTGTTGGCAAGAATTGAATACGTTTCAAGCAATCTTTGGTGCGACTCCATGCCGAGCAATTTCTTAAGGAGACGCGAACGAAGATGAGGAGGGAAAGAGACGAAAATGAAAGAATAAGAAGAAAGAAGAAGAAAAAGAAGAAAACGAAAAAGAAGAGTAGGTGGAATTTCGAAGAAGAGCAAAAGGATAATGGCTAGAATGAAAAGCAAATGAAGTTATAAAAGAATCATAGCCAATATGGAAAAAAAACCACAAAGAAATAAAAACGAAGAAGAAGAAAAGAAAGAAAGGGAAGAAGAAAAGGAAAATCAATTATAAAAAAAAACAATAGGATAAAAGAAAAATGTACAAAAGCTGAGAGGGAAAGAGTGGTAATTATTGGAAATAGAATATGAATAAAACAGATTAAAATGCAGCAGTAGCAGCAGAAGCAGGAGTAGAAGTAGTAGAAAAACTTTAAAGAGGAACGATAAGAAAATCAGTTTAAAAGTAAAAGAGAAGTAATCCTCTTTCTAAAAATGAAGATAATTAGAATAATTTATGTCTTAAACAAAAATCACATTTCAAAGAAATTATATAGATCACATACAGAAGGAGAGTTAAATTGCGATTGTAATAGACATGAAGTAGGAATTCGAAAAGAACAAATATTAAAGAATTAAAAAAAA
Source organism: Euprymna scolopes (assembly GCF_053919585.1). Taxonomy (NCBI): domain Eukaryota; kingdom Metazoa; phylum Mollusca; class Cephalopoda; order Sepiida; family Sepiolidae; genus Euprymna; species Euprymna scolopes. The sequence continues at coordinate 119,280,018 of NC_136492.1, read as the reverse complement.
GCGTTATAGATTAGAAAAGAAAAAAAAGTAGAAAGAAACACGAATTACCATTAAAAAACAAGGAAAACTATATTAAGAAACAGAAAACGATCAACCATAACGAAATTTTATTTGTAGAAACATCTAAATTAATAAAGATAGAAAAAAATCAAAAGTTTGATAATGTGTTTAAACGAACTTTTATAAACGTATTAAAATTATTTCATTCAGAAATTAAATCCATCAGAATGCATTTCATTTCTTCATAAATATGCTGGCAAGTTTAATTACGATATCACGATATCATACAAAGGAGAAAATACCAAATTTCGGAACTAGAACAAAAAAGAAAAAAAAATGCGAACAAGGAGGAATAATAATTTTAACAAAGAAGAAAAAGAATAAAAATGAAATTTAATAAGTTACGACATGTTTTGAGTAGAGAAAAAGAAAACAAAACACGCTGAGAAGAAGAAGAAGAAGAAGAAGAAGAAGAAGTGGGTAGAGAGAGAGAGAGAGAGAGATGTATCGAACAGAGCAACATATAAAAGAGTATGAATAAATACGGTATCTCGAAAGCAAGACACAATATGTTGAAGTAAAATTACAGAAAAAAGAAACGTAAACGAGGCAATGCAATAACCGAAACGAAGCCAAGTTAGAACATGAATTAAAAGGATGTCTTTAAATAAAAGTTAAAGCTTACATTTCCGTTTAGGATAAAATGCATTCCTGGAAGATATAGTGCCACAAACAGCATAAATTAAAGACGATTCATTTCAAAAAATTAAAAATAGAAATCTGTTCGAATATTTAATAGGCCTTTTTTTCTTGCTCGTAAAATGTACTTTATATCGCTTATTCCTAGACCTGATTCAAAGGATGGCAAAAGAATTTAAGATGAAAAAATGTAGCAATAAAAAAGTAAATTAAAATATAAACACAACGCGTGCATAAAATATGAACTGCATTCATATTAAAATGTGAAAAAAAGATTTAGCATTAATATTAAGCTTTAAAAAGTTGAATCGAACAGACATTTTCAAGATGTCGATTTTACAAGCAAGTTCAGCTAAAACGAATATGTGAACGCTATTCAAGTTTTACTTCATTGTGTTTAGTCCAAATGAAATTCGTTGTTTATATTTAAAATTGTACTCTTTGTATCTTTATTGAAATCCGTTTACACAAGACATGAAACCACTTGATGTAAAGAGCTAAAAATATACTAGTTCAAGGTAAGAAACTTGCCAACGATAAGTGTTACATGGAATAAATGTTGACCCTGAAAACAGCAATTTTCCCTCTTTGTCAGAAACATCGCTCCTGGAATGTCAGGATTATAGGGGAAAATAGTAGAATCTAGAGTATGCATCTGCTTGAAGTAAAGCCAAAGTGCATTTCATACTCTCCTTTATCAGGTTATGCCATAATTTAATGTCGAAATTTAAATTTACTGTAATTTAATCTTAAGTAGATAGAACTAAAGATTATACACACACACACACACACACACACACACACACACACACACACACACACACACACATATATATATATATATATATATATATATATATATATATATGCCTGAGGAGTCCTAGAGTGGATGAAACGCGGAATATTCAGTGTAGCTTAATCGACATATATATTTTATAAATTACTAACTAGCTCTACCTACGTATTGAGCACTTTTGAAGTAAATACTTAAAGTTTACACATAAATCTATACTTTCGTATCTTAATTTTTTATGTGAATAAATTAAGCAGTTATATATATATATATATATATATATATATATATATATATATATATATAGTCTTCTTGTCTTATATATATATTGTCTTCTTTGTTTTCAAACAATAAACAATTCTATATTTGAAGATTAACTTTTTCAAATCATAAAATTTAAATAACTTAAAGTTGATATATATATATATATATATATATATATATTCGTATTTGCATATGGTGACAGATCTTGTATATAGTCTGTTTATTATACAAAAATTATTGGTTGTATATGTGCATATATGTTTCAGTGCAATCCCAATTCTTAAGAATGTAATTTTGACGTCCGTTTCTATATCGATTCTTCTCTGGTCTGATGAGGTATTACCCTTGAATTAGGATTCTACTGAAACATCTATGCACATATGTAACGAATGATATTTATATAATAAACAGACTATATATATATTTATATATATATATATAATTATCATAGACGTTGATTACGTTTACCCATAGACACATGAGTACTTAAATTAACTTCAAGTGTTAATTGCCGATGGCCCGGAGGAAAAACGCTATCCCGGAAAGCTAAGATTACTTTTGTTGATTAGCTTCAAATCTCCCGAATAGCAGTTCTCATCACTTATTATTTTGTAAGTATGAAACTCTAGTGTCTGTATGTGTAAAAAATATTGATGTTTATTATATATATATATATATATATATATATATATATATATATATATATAAACATTCTTCGAACGGTTTATATATTCATATACATACATACATAAACATTCGAACGGTTTCAGAAAACGCAATTTTTAAAGAAAACAATTAATGAAAAATGGCTGCCAACCGAAACTCTGTTGGATAGCTCATATTCATTGGCCCGCCATTGTCTATCAAGTGAACGACACATAGAAATGCGACGGTGGCTTCAAGTCACAGCTTGCAAGAATCACATATAATTTGCTATTCTTAACGTATACACTGACTAATTTCGGATCTACCGGCTTTTGATCCATCTACAGCTGGTGGCACATCTCACGGAAGACTTTCAGTGACCATAGAAAATGGTCATTGTTTGTAAGTAGTTGTTATGTTGCACAGTTGTGCCCCGTAAACTCATCTATGTCGAGATGCGCCGTGTTTTCTATCTTTTCATTTCAGAACTCCGGGTGTCATAGAAAGAAGAGGAAAACTCTCAATAACATGACGATCCAAGATGGACGCTGTGTTTTTCCTTTTGCTTTTTGTTTTGGTAGTTTTCACATGCATGATTTCTAATATTACGTATGGGTAACTGAGAATGCATTCAAGTATGAGAATAAAAATCAGCGAGAAGACTCCACACGACCTCTAAATGTAATAAATACAGGAAAAGAGTTACTGCACTATGAAAACATAAAGAATACGGCAAATCTTTAATATATCTTGCAGTTTTTATGCATTATTTAAAATTATATTGTTCAATACTAATTTTGTTATTTCTATTACTAATATAAGGATTCATAATACACACACACACACACACACACACACACACACACACACACACACACACACACACACACACACATATATATATAAATAATTCATCATTTATACTTTTTTCGTCCTTTAGAAAATACTTCATTAAGTGTTAAGACCTATCAGGGAAATAAAACAGACAATCATCTGGTTTAATTGCGAGATCGCGACTTCCTGTCGCTCGATCACTATAGATCATTTGAGTAAACATTGAGCTTTATTAATTGCTATGGGGTTAAATGGTAATAAGAACGAAGGAACACAGGATTTTAGGAAACGAACATGTATTCACATATCTTCCAGGCAAAGATAGGTTGGGAGTAACATTCCTCAACTGTGAGCGTTTGCATACGACCGGCTTGTTGGCCACGTATCAATCTCAGACTGCGGGGACCGGTCCTCGATAGCGGAAGTGACGTCACCATAAGAAGTGACGTCATGAGACAGTCTATTAATCCCATGTTAATGTTGATGTTGTAACAGAAGCGCTGAAGCGTGTGCAGTAACAGCAGCAGCGACATCTCTCATATTCAAATGACCAAGCCGGTGCTGGGGGTGATATCATAGCAGAGAAAAAGAAGGGAAAGAAAAGCGGAAAAAAAACAAAGCTCCACGTTGTGAGCTAGTGGCAAGCGCGTGCCGGCGTGATATGGGCGTATTGCACGTGGGTTTTTGGGGAAGCATGAGTCAGTGCGAGAGGAACTTTTTAGACAAGATGTAATCCGAACTTTGAACGAAAATGGTGAGCGAGCTGCAGACATAGCAGCGGAAAAAAAGAAATTAACATAAAAGCGTGGCATAACAGCAGGGCGATGAAATTTGAAACTCCTCAAATTGAGCCTGATTGATGGTTTATACGAATGAGTAGGGTTTCCATGAAAGGGAGGTGCAGGTTACCATGTGAGACGGCTAAAATGGCAGTGTTTTTTTATAATTGCTTCTGAATTTTTTATGGATTTTCATGTGCACAACCGAGGTCCCTTTCTCTGGCCTCAATAGAAGTCAATAGTCAAGGTTGACGGAGTTTCTATGGGTTCGGCTCTAGGCTCATTGTTTTTTTCGAATTTTATATGACCAATCTCGAAACTAAAATCTTTAATATTATTCTTAAACTATCCAGTAAATCATTATGTTCTTCTCAATTTTAAAAGTAAATGCCCCTATAGTTATAAATTGGCCGTAGTGAAAAATTTGATCTACTGAGCCAAACGCAATTAAAGATATATTTTATAAGGCACCCTCTGGCATAAAACAAACCCTTATAAATAACAATTTCTCAAATTATATTGTCGCTCAACAAATTGAACTTTAGTCGCCATTAGAAAACACATTATTATTATCATTATTGTTATTATTATTATTATTATTATTATTATTATTATTATTATTATTATTATTATTATTATTATTAACATATTTTACTGTAAACAGATGCACGCTCATTATAAAATCGATGATAAAATAAAAAAAAATCGCACATAAACACATTTCCAGCATAGAAAAATATCTGAACTTACATTTATTATAAACATTTAAAATAACCCGACGATAATTTACTAAAATACTAGCAATGTCATGTATGTTTTTAAATGTCCTAAAGGGGAATGTGTCTCCAAAAACAACTCTTATATCTCGTCGACTAACATGTCACCTGTCTTCCCATATCAGCTACATCTACCAACACTATGACACCCTTAAAACGAATTTAGCGAGATATTAATAAAAAAAACACAGCTAATTTAGCCGTCTAACATTGTAACCTGCGCCTCCCAATCATGGAAGTCCTACTCATTCGCATAAACAATCAATCAAGTTCAATATGAGAGGGGAGGCATGCCGAAGTACTTTTAACGATTTGAAACGATTTTTCAATAAATTCACTAAACGCAATTATTAATTCATCAATCGCATGAAGACGTCTGAAGGAAATTGATAACGTTCGCAACTGGCATATTTCGTATTACACTCGAAGAGAACGTTCGAACATTGGCCCACCGAAAGGGAAAAACGGATCGCAAGAGAAACAAAGAGGTATTATCCTTGAAGTTCAATGCAAAATGCACACACACATATAATTGTTATAGTAAATAATTATATATATATATGATTATGTCTCGGCAGCCGTGTGAAAAGCATCTCTTATTTTTCTTTTATTAATATTATTGGAATTTTCCCCCGTTTCCTTGTACAAATTTGTAAATTATTCCATGGATTTCGGCCTTTTGGATTATTTTGGACCATCTTCCAATTACGTGATTTCCTTGGATTTTACTTGTGCAAATGGAAATTCAATTAACTTTCTTGAAGTTATAGTTTTGGATTTTACCTTCATTGGATTATTTATTTTTCACCAGACTATCCATTCACGTGTAGTCACATTTTTCGTCACCATATTCCTTCTGCTTCACTTTTAGTTATCAAGTAAGATCTTTGACTTACTTGCAGTTTCATCAAATACTTTTGTATGCAAAATCCGATCCTGCATTTTGCTAATTTCTACTCTCTGATGAGAAGGAAAGTATTTCTTCGAAACTCTGCGGATTAAGAACTATCCACTTATCAAGTGTTTCCTTTTCAGATTAAATATGTTTTTAACTCTTTTTCAAAGTGTTTTTTAACATGTTTTATTAACTGTTTGCTCTTATACATATATATATATATATATATATACATATATATACATATAATCATCCACATATAGTACTGTTTCGCTGTTTCACACACACACACACACACACACACACACACACACACACACACACACACATATATATATATATATATATTCGTGATGGGATGTTCCCAATATTTTTCCCGATTGCGATACAATTCCTGATTCTGTAGTAAATTTCCGATTCCTATACAATTACCGATTCCGGTTCCGATTCTTTATAAATCTCTAAATATTTAACTATGAAGTTGTTATTTTTTCCCATTTGCCGCCTTAAAAACAAATGTTAAATGTGCAGATATTTTTTCAAACACAGAAACACTCTTTTAGCTTAACTGGTAGTTCAAAATAAATAGATATTTATTATTTTATTACCACTGCCAGAAGTAGGAGATTTTGCTTTAAACAAAATCAAATTAAAAAAGATAATTAAAAGAATCGTTTTTGCATCGGGAACCAGGCACAAATTCGTCCGATTACGATACTCCAAAATGTCCCGATTCCGATTCCTCGTTCTAACACTAATATATATATATATATATATATATATATATATATATATATATATATATATATATATATATATATATATATATATATATATATATATATATATATATATATATGCATGCGTTATGAAAATGTTATTAGAATATATATAGACATTTAACTACAAAGAAATCTCCTGAATACGATATTATTTTGAATATTTAGTCAAGATTTACTTGTTCAAAAAGTATCCTCATGACAGATTGTTCTGACAACACTTGTATAGAGAGACCTTAGACACGCGGGAGTCTTATCGCTCTGGATCATTGTTGGGCTTTATTTTGATTACTCTGTGTGAATCTGATACACTCAATATATTAACAATGTCGACCTCATTAATGTTTATCAACGGTTTTAGTTTAGCATTGTACGGAAATATATACATTGTTTCTGCTACCTGCCAAAATTAATCAATATAACGAACATATAATTAGTAATACACTGGTAATACAAACTAAAATATGTTATGTCTTATATTTTTATATGTCAACCCCGAAAAGTTCCATGTTTCTCGGGATGTTTCATAATATTTATTAATAATTTTATTAACAATTTTATGACATGAATTCCATATTCAAATGATACCGTTATAGTGTGCTTTGGAAAGTAACGGTAGTCAAGTGGTTAACAACACGGGCTGACGAATTGAGTATTCTGAGTTCGAATACAGTTCGATCAACAAAAATCAATTTCACTTAGGATGTTGGCAACCTACTCGAGCCGATGTTTTTCTAGAAAGGATTTTGATTACAAAAAAAAAAACAAAAAACAAAAAAAACGGGGAAACCAATGCCAACAATAGAACCTTATTCAAATGATACAATCTCGTGCTTTAAACTATAGAGTTGTTTACTATTTTTATATATTTAAATCATTAACAGAAAACTTATTTATATAGCCGCGTTCCCTTAAACACACATTCCTAAGTGTATATGCATATGTGATTTATACCACACCAGTAAGTGCATATGTTTAGTTATGCAGATGTGTATAAAAATTATAACCAAGTAAGCTCTTTTCAGACGGTAATAATCTTAAAAGTCTATCTTCCTGACCCGTGACAATGCTCAGTTTTAGCAAGCCCCACTCTCCCCAATGGTTTACTTCTGCTTGTGCAGCTGCCATTTGTCAAATGCAGCATGCGTTCCGCAGATTCAACCGACATAAGTCCAGCTCAAATAAACAGAAGTTTATAGAAGCTAGAAATAATTGTAAGAGAGTGATAGACACAGATAAGACAGATTACTCTGAAACCACCAGAAAGCGCATCGAAGCACAGAAATTAGGAACCCGGGATTTTTGGAAAATCTACAACAGCGTAGTTAATAATGGACAGTCAATTATCCCCCCACTAACAAACAATCATGAGGTTGCTTGCACGGCAACTGACAAGGCTAATCTGCTTGCCAGTCGGTTTGCCTCAAACTCCACACTGAACTCGGTACACCACTCCCTCCCTGATTTTCCTCTGCGAACAGACGCCACACTTGACGATTTGAAAATCACCCCTTCTCAGGTACATGCTATTATAAAAAACCTAGACACATCAAAAGCATGTGGACCAGATCTCATCCCGGCTGTGCTATTAAAAATATGCTCTGCCGAGGTTGCTCCAGTTCTGTCCAAACTTTACAATAAATGCCTTAACGAATCTTGTTTTCACGACTGCTGGAAAACCGCCTCTGTGGTACCAGTTTTCAAGAATTCTGGTGAAAGAACTGACCCACTAAATTATCGCCCCATTAGCCTCCTCCCTCTTTTCGCCAAAATATTTGAGTCCTTAGTTAATCAAGCCCTAGTCCAGCACCTAACAGCTGCTAAACTCCTGACTGACAAACAATAAGGATTCAGGCAAGCCCGTTCAACAGCAGATATCTTAACTGTAGTTTCTGAACGTATATACCGTTCATTGGATAAAACAGGGGAGGGTAGAGCGGTGGCCCTTGATATATCTAAGGCTTTTGAGAGGGTATGGCACGATGGTCTTCTAAGGAAAATTAGATCATATGGAATCACTGGAAGAATTCATAATGTAATTAAATCCTTCTTAAGTAATAGAAAAATCAAAGTTGTCCTCGACGGACATACATCCAAACAATATGACATAAATGCGGGAGTACCTCAGGGGTCTATCCTTGGACCTCTATAATTCCTGATATTCATAAACGATCTCCCTGATAATATTGTTTCGGAGATGGGTATATTTGCCGATGACACCACTCTCTATAACAGATATGAGGGGAAAACAAATGAACACATATCCAAGGAAATGGCAGAAACACTAGAGGACGACCTCCAATCCGTAGTGGAATGGGGACAAAAATGGTTGGTCACACTCAATGCTGCTAAGACTAAGCTTGTTTCCTTCAATAACTACAAGAAACCTTCTCTGCCACTAATAGCAATGGCCAAGAACACATTGCCTGAAAATACTTCTTTTAAACTCCTCGGCCTAACGTTTACAGGGAATATGAACTGGTATAGATACATTGAGAACATTGCCAAGGCTGCTGCAAGGAAGGTTGGCTCTCTCTACCGTGCTAGAAAACTACTTACGCCTGACAGTATCCTATACCTCTATAAGGCAACCATTCGCCCATGTATGGAGTACTGTTGTCACATCTGGGCTGGTGCATCTGCTGCTTCTCTCGCTCCTGGACAGGGTTCAAAAAAGAGTCGCCAACCTGATAGGTCCTGAACTGTCATCTAGGCTTCAACCTCTGTCCCATCGACGAGATGTTGCATCCCTCTGCCTGTTCTACAAATACTTTAATGTGAATGCTCTGACGAACTGCAAACAATTGTACCTCCCCGACGTAACTACCCCCGACAAACCCGACAAGCTACTAAGTCTCATCCCTTTACAGTAGAGATCCCTAGGTGCAAGAAAGCCTTTTACTCCAATAGTTTCTTCCCCAGAACTGCGGGTCTTTGGAACTCCCTTCCGGGATTCTGCTTTCCCAACTGCAATGATATGCAGAAGTTCAAGTGTAATGTTAACAAACATCTTTCTACTCTTCTCCCTTCATAATGACCCCGCTAATTAATTCCCTAATAGTAGCCCCCTGCTTCAAAGTGGCACTGTGCCTTGTTTGGGGTGAAAATTGAATAAAAAAAATATATATATTTGTTCATCTCTGCAGAGAACATATTCGGAAATCTTCCTACCTAGAATGCCCATCATTTCGTCAGCTTATGCACTTGAATTAAGAAGGAATCATTTCCCAGTTAGAGTGTGAATTGACATGACAACACGCCTTATAGGAGATCCTTGAAAGTCGTTTGCCGCAGCGTGACGTGATATTGATTTCGCCATCGGTTAACTCTTCTCAATGTTTATAAATATTGCCACTAGAATGTTAAACAATGAACACTGTGTGTCGAAAAACCTTATGCTAATCATTTACAATATCCATTGTCCTAAAATAGTTGATGAGGGGCCGAACAACCTAGACTAACAGACGATTTGGCCTTCTAAAATCCAAACTCAGGTTCGCATTCTGAAAAGTGTTGGAATAATACAAATATGAAATTGCTAGGTTTTATTTTTAATTCAATTTCATCCAAAACAAAACACAGTTACACTTTGAAGTAGGGGACTGCTATCGGGGACATAAATCGCAGGGTATTATGAAAGGAAATGAACAGCAAGATGTCTGGTCACATTACACTTGAACTTGTGCATGCCAGTACAGTTGGGAAAAGAGAATCTCGGAAGGGAGTTCCAAAGTCTAGGGATCTCTACTGTGTAGGGGTGGGATTTAACTCCTTGTCAAGTTTGTCGGGGGTATTTGCATTGAGGGACTACAAGTGATTATAGTTCGTCAGATCATCCACTATTAAAATACTTGTAGAACATGCAGAGGGATGCAACATTTCGTCGATGGTTTCCGTTTAGATCTCCAGCTGATGCACTAACTGTTATATCAAACAGGATTAGCGAATCGTTCGATGGAGGCTTTGTCCCTTGAGCAATAGTTATTCACACAGCAAAAGCTTTTGATAGTGTGGCATAAACGCCTACTGCACAAGATTGCCAACTATGTAATAGCCTAGAATGTCTTTTCAGTTATAAAATCTTTTGTCTCTGATAGGCTTATAAGAGTATTCGTTGATGGGCAGAAATCAGAAACTCACTGTATTAACGCTGGTGTCCCTCAGGGTTCCATCCTGGGTCCAACCCGGTTCCTGGTCTTCATCAATGATCTTCCAAATTATATATTTAGTTCATTCGTAGACATTTATGCAGACGGCACAACAGTCTATGGCGACACTTCAAAGACCAGCAATGACAAGCTTTTTCTGATTCTCTCTCTTGTGATCTTGAGAAAGTGGTGCAATGGGGAAAATGGTGGTTGGTTAATTTTAATGCATCGAAAACCAAGCTTCTCTCCTTTCATCATAATCGCTCTGATCCTCACCACGCCGTTATAAAGCGTCATCTTCCTTTCTTTTACACAACAAGAACGACCTGTTTCTCGTCCGAGTTGTGACTTGCGATGAACAGTGGGTTCTTTACGACAACCGGCAACGCTTGGCTTAGTGGTTAGATGTCGACAAAGCATCAAGGCACTTCCCGAAGCCAGAGTTGCACTAAAAGAAGATCATGCTGACTGTTTGATGGCCTCCGATCGGTCTCATCCAAGCCAGTTATTGAATGCAGGTGAAACGATTACGGCGGAGAAGTACTCTCAACAAATGGATGAAATGCATCAGAAACTTCGATAACAACACCCAGCATTAGTCAACAGAAAGGTCAAATTCTCCTCCACGACAATATCCGACCGTACATTGCTAAACTGGCTTTGCAGAAGTTAAACAAATTGGGCTCCGAAGCTTTTACTCATCCGCCATACTCTCCATACTTTTTCACCTACTGACTACTACTTTTTCAAGCATCTTAACATTCTTTTGAGTGAGAAATACTTCAAACAGCTAAGGGATATTAAAAACGTCTTCAGTGATTTCATCGCCATCAGAAAGTTTACGTTACTGGCATAAATACACTTGTTGGGAAATGTGTGTTGATTCTGCTGGTGCTTATTTCTATCAATAAATTTCTTTGGAGTCGAGAGATGTTCATCTGAATTAAAAATGCAAATCGCAAGAACTTTTTTGTCAACTTGTGTTGCTCATATCTACACTTGCTTACAGAAATATATTTATTATTGTAGCCTAATCGGTTATACAAAATATTTTGAATTATTAATTACATGCAACTCAAAACGAGCTACAACGAATAATGGGCTTTAAAAATATTCTGTGATCTTCATTCGCACATGACAATCATAAATAATCTAGAAGACGTGTTACTTTGTTGTATTTAGTAATTCTAAACAGATGATTACAAGAAAAAGAATATAAAAAATATTAGTGTTAAGCAGTTAGAACATGAGTTTCTTGCGGTCCTTGTTTCACCGGGGTAAAGCTTGGTATTTGAGCTCCAATCCATGGTCGCCCCTCGCCAAACTTTCACAAGAAACACTCGTCTATCTGAAAACACTATCAATATTTTCCCCTACTCTTTATCTGCGCCTAAACCTTAACATAGATTCCATGAACAAAGTTTTTTTCTTAGAACTGCACGCCTGTGGAACTGTCTTCCGTTTGTCTGCTTTCCAGCTGACTATCTATGTCTTCAAGTCCAACGTGAACAAGTTCTAGATGAGCCGTTCGACTTATGTGTACAAATTTACCGAATTTCCATTACTAACGGTTACTATATTTTTCAATTGACTACTGTACACTCTTTAACCCTTATTCTTGAGTGGATTCTGGGCCTTGATAAGTGGTGATACCTATGTAAAAAATATATATATATATATTATATAAATATTATGACATATTGGCTGTACTTACACAGCGTTGCCCAGATGTGTATGTATATATATATATATATATATATATATATATATATATATATATATATATATATATATATATGTGTGTGTGTGTGTGTGTGTGTGTGTGTGTGTGTACGTAGATTTGTTGTTGATTTTTTAAACGATATTAAGGTTATCGTCTTAACCTTGGAGATCCGGTGTTTCTCGCCCTCTTTTTATTTAGACGTATTTATTTATTGATTATTATTTTTAAAACAGTAATCTACGTACATGCGTGTTTCGGGGTCCTACCCCTCTTTAGCGTAGCTTGACTGTTGTTAGGATTGGAACCCGGACCTTATGTATTTTAGTTCAGCGTCTTATCCATATATATATGTATGTATATATATATATATATATATATATATATATATATATATGTGTGTGTTTGTGTGTGTCTGTGTGTATGTATATATATGTATATATATATATATGGATATATATATGTATATATATATCCATATATATATATATATATATATATATATATATATATATATATATATATATATATTCATGAAGCCAAGATGGCGTGAATATCATAAAACACAAAACACATTTGCAACTACTCTTCCGTTTTTTTCGGATTTATGTAGTCATGCCCATATTCTTTTTATTTTCTTTTAAAGTCAATGGTTTCTTATTCTTTTGATAGGTCAGGGGAGAAATATTTACTCATTTACATAATAATTGTACAATTACTTCTAAACAACGTAACAAGTGCAGTCAATTTTATAATGGTTTCTAAGCAACGAAACAGTTACTATCAAGAATTAAACAGTTTAACATGTTAAAAGAAATAAACAGTTAGATGAACATATTGGGACTTGGAATATTGACCTTTTGTCATTTATATATATATATATATATATATATATATATATATATATATATATGATAATAAAAGATATCGATGATTTCAATTTAAAATAGAAAGGAAGAAAACAGCTCTATAATGCATCTATTCTGTGGGTTTTATTCAAGAGTTCGTATGTCTGAATAAAATCATCATTTTTAGCTGCTTTTACATGTGAAGTATTCCCTTTCGGCTTCCAGTTGGTGTCTGGTAATCCGGAGAGAATTTTTTTTTGTCTCCTTCTTTTCGTAGTTTTTTCATTCATAAAGGCTTTATAAAGTACTTTATAGGTCGTTCATAAGGTAGTTTGTTCGTCGTTTTTAAGTGTGGAATACTATACTTTGGTTTCCAGATAATATCGGATCATCAGGAGATAATAATTATAATGACACCTACAATCTTTTGAATGAAAACCACGGATCAGACGAATCGTCGGAAATTTTGTTTTTTCTTTTATATTTTAAATTCAAACACACACATGTTTGTGCGTGTATTATGATAACGACTATGAGTGTCGTCAACTATCAACAGAACATTATGAGCCAAAGCTTAACATACAGAAGAACCTGGCTGTAGAATACGTTTTTCTTCAGCCTACGATGTGGAATACGGTGTTTTTCCGGCCGCTAGTTACGATATTTGCCGCACCTTACGGTGCTATTTATAATATTATTTGATTATATACATGTGTATTATATACCCTACTGTATTTTGTTACTCATTTTTAATGCCATATCCCGGGGTTCTACTGTAACTGATCTAGTCATTGATCTCCATTTCTGTCTAATTCAAACTCATCATTTTTTTTAGTGACGGCATTACGTTTTTATAGATTTGTGTATCACTGAAGACATCTGTCCAACTTATTCTTAAAACGTGTGTTTTTAACATGTAATTCGCCCGTTTTTAACTGATCATGGATTTAATTAATCAGTACTGTACGTCGATGGTAAAACTTCCACATGCGTCCATTATCTGATTTTTAATTCTTAGGATGAGAACGAGTCCAGTAAATTATATCAAACCAAAATATATAAAATATGACGTGATATCCGGTAATTCCATTAACAAGAGAATACCCACAATATAACGTAATAAATCTATCTATCTATCTATATTTCTTAAAAAAGTGAACGTGTCTGCGTGTCTCTCTGTGTGTGTACATTTCCCTACGCAATAACTCTGACAATTTTTAGTCTACAAACTCGAAATTTGATATAAAGGGTACTGAGATTTTGAAAAATCAATGTGATCGATTTTCGGCCAGGAAGTTGGGTGTTAAGGGGTGAAAGTTAAACGATTTGACTTTTGAAAGCTCTACCAGACTCCTCCGACAATTTGGGGTCTAACCACTTGAAATTTTAGATTTAGGTTCCTTGAACATGGATCTAACTTAATAAAGTGATTTGAGCCCGAAACAATAAATTTTAAGGGGTCATAATAGTGGTCAAAGTTTTAAAAAATTAACCATTTTTTTCTGTTTTTTTGCTTTTTTTGCACAGCATACACCTCCAAACACCCGAGCAACGCCGGGCACCCCTGCTAGTATATCTATAAAAGTGAACGTGTCTATGTGTCTGTCTGTGTACATTTCCCTACGCAATAACTCTGTCAATTTTAAGTCTACAGACTTGAAATTTGATATACAGGATACTGAGATTTGGGAAAATCGATGTGATCGGTTTTCGGCCAGAAATTTGGCTGTTGAGGGGCCGAAGTTCAACGGTTTGACTTTTGAGAACTCTAACAAACTCCTCCGATAATTTTGGGTCTAAACGCTTGAAATTTTAAATATAGATTCGTTGGACATGGATCTAACTTAATAACTTTATTTGAGCCCCAAAAAATAAATGTTAAGAGGTCATAATATGGTCAAAATTAAAAAAAATTGACCGTTTTTTTTTGTTGCTCAGCATACCCTTCCAAACACCCGGGTAAAGCCGGGCACCCATGCTAGTATATCTATAAAAGTGAACGTGTCTGTGTGTGTGTGTGTGTTTGTGTGTGTGTGTATTTCCCTACTCAATAACTCTGTCAATTTTCAGTCTACAGACTCCAAATTTGATATACAGAGTACCGAGATTTGAGAAAATCTATGTGATCGGTTTTCGGCCAGAAATTTCACTATTAAGTGGTCAAGGTTCAACGATTTGACCTTTGAGAACTCTACCAAATTCCTCCGACAATTTGGGGTCTAAACACTTTTGGATAGGGATCTAACTTAATAACTCGATTTGACGCCAAAACAATAAATTTTAAGGGGTCATAATAGGGGTCAAAATTTAAAAAGATTACCGTTTTTTTTTTTTTTGCTCAACATACACCTCCAAACACCCGGGCAACGCCGGGCACCCATGCTAGTATATCTATAAACGTGATCGTGTGTGTGTGTGTGTGTGTGTGTGTGTGTGTGTGTGTACATTTCCCTACGCAATAACTCTTTAAATTTTAAATCTACAGACTCGAAATTTGATATACAGGGTACTGAGATTTGGGAAGATCTTTTTTTTATTGGTTTTCGGCCAGGAATTTGGCTGTTAAGGGGTCAGAGTTAAAAAATTTGACCTTTTAGAACTCTACCAAACTCCTCCGACAATTTGGGGTCTAAATACTTGAAATTTTAGATATAGATTCGTTGGACATGGATCTAACTTAATAACTTGATTTAAGCCCAAAACAATATATTTTAAGAGGTCATAATAGGGGTCAAAGTTAAAAAAAATGACCGCTTTTTCCTTTTTGCTCAACATACACCTCCAAACACGGGGCAACGCCGGGCTCTAATGCTAGTATATCTATAAAGATGAACTTGTCTGTTTGTGTGTGTCTGTGTGTGTACATTCCCCTACCAAACTACTCTATCAATTTTCAGTCTACAGACTAGACTTTTAACATGAGGAGTACTGAGATTTGGGAAAATCTTTTTAATCTGTTTTCGGACAGAAATTTGGCTTTCAAGGCGTCAAAGTTAAAAGATTTTACCTTTGAAAACTCTACCAAGATTTTCCGCCAATTTTGGGTCTAAACACTTGAAATTTTAGACATAGGTTACTTGGACATGGATAAATCTTTTTAATTTAATTTGATCCGAAAAAAATAATGTTAAGGAGTAAAAATTGAGGTCAAAGCTAAAAATATTTGACCTCTACAGTCTCTACCAAATTAATCAGCTAATTTTTGGTCTAAACATTTGAAATTTAAATGAAGTATATTCAGACATGGGACAATCGGGTTTTGGCCGAAAATTTAGCTAGCAAAAGGGTCAAAGTTCAAAAGATTTTAACTTTGTGGTCTCTAGCGAACTATTCAGCCAATTTTAGATCTAAACATTTGAAATTTTAGATAAAGAGTATTCAGACATACAGCAAGCTTTTTAATCAAAATTTCGGCAAGAATTTGGCTGCCAAGAATCAAAGTGTAAAGAGTTGATCTTTGCAGACTCTAACCAACTCATCCGATAATTTTGGGTCTAAACACTTGAAATTTTAGATATGTTACCTGGACATGAATCAAACATTTTTAATACATATGCACATAGAGCTATAAACAGTAGATAGAGTCCGAGCAAAGCCGGGTTGAACTGCTAGTATCCAATAAATGTATTTACAAGCGAATATCCATAATACGTCGTAATATTTGGTAATTATATTTTTCAAGCGAATACCCACAATATGATCCGGTAAAGTTTTTTTACAAGTGAATATCAAAAATATAACATAATATCCGGTAAATTAATTTGCAACGGATACCAACAATATGACGTAATATCCGGTAATTTTTTACAACTTTTGCATTTTTCTACCTGTTATGATACGTTTTGACCATCATCACGAACTCACGATTTACGCATGCGTAATACACGTGATAATTTTCCTGGTTATGATTTTGCGAATTTAACATTACGTTCCATTATTTATTAACATGTCTTTTGTTCTTATGTTGATTACTATAGCGAGTTTATGTAGAAACAACAACAAGATGAACGACAAAACTAAATGTTTTTTCTTCGGAAATCAAATTATAAAAAACTGTGTTTGAGACATCAATTGATAAATATGATGAACTCATGTTAGAAATGCAAGCGTAATGGCTGCAATCTTAACTGTTTTTATTTTTGTTATTTTGGGGAGTTTCGTTTTTTCTTCACGATCGCTCTTATCAAAAGAATTTCTTGCTTTATTTTATTTTTTTATTGTTCACAATAACTGATATATTACGAAAAAAAGCAACGATAGCTTATCGTCCGGAAATGCAAGTGTTCTATAATAGGGTTTTTATTTTGATTCTTTTTTGTTTTTCTTTACTGTTTTCTCCCCATTGTATTGGAACTTTTAGAACAAAACAATAATGTACAACTATGCCAATCATTGATCACATACAAACGTATTGGCTTCAATATGCTTGCAAAGTGAACGTATTACATTTCAGTCATTCTTTTTATTTTAGCCATTCTTTTTATTTAAGGTATTCTTTTTATTTTAGGTATTCTTTTTATTTTAGTAATTCTTTTTGTTTTAGGTATTCTTTTTATTTTAGTAATTCTTTTTGTTTTAGGTATTCTTTTTATTTTAGGTATTGTTTTTATTTTAGGTATTCTTTTTATTTTGGGCATTCTTTTTATTTTAGTCGTTCTTTTTTTAAGTATTCATTTTATTTTAGGTATTATTTTAATTTTAGTTATTCTTTTTATTTTAGGTATTCTTTTTATATTAGTCATTCTTTTTATTTTACTAATTCTTTTTATTTTAGTTAAACTTTTTATTTTAGGTATTCTTTTATTTTAGTCATTCTTTGTATTTAGTCATTCTTTTTATTTTAGTCATTCTTTTTATTTTAGGTATTCTTTTTATTTTGGTCATTCTTTTTATTTTAGTCATTCTTTTTATTTTGGTATTCTTTTTATTTTAGGTATTCTTTTTATTTTTGGTATTCTTTTTATTTTGGTCATTCTTTTTATTTTAGTCATTCTTTTTATTTTAGGTATTCTTTTTATTTTAGGTATTCTTTTTATTTTGGTAATTCTTTTTATTTTAGTCATTCTTTTTATTTTGGTATTCTTTTTATTTTAGGTATTCTTTTTATTTTTGGTATTCTTTTATTTTGGTCATTCTTTTTATTTTAGTCATTCTTTTTATTTTGGTATTCTTTTTATTTTAGGTATTCTTTTTATTTTTGGTATTCTTTTTATTTTGGTCATTCTTTTTATTTTAGTCATTCTTTTTATTTTGGTATTCTTTTTATTTTAGGTATTGTTTTTATTTTAGTCATTCTTTTTATTTTAGGTATTCTTTTTATTTTTGGTATTCTTTTTATTTTTGGTATTCTTTTTATTTTAGTATTCTTTTTATTTTAGGTATTCTTTTTATTTTTGGTATTCTTTTTATTTTGGTCATTCTTTTTATTTTAGTCATTCTTTTTATTTTTGGTATTCTTTTTATTTTAGTCATTCTTTTTATTTTAGTCATTCTTTGTATTTTAGTCATTCTTTTTAGTTTTGGTATTCTTTTTATTTTAGTCATTCTTTTTATTTTAGGTATTCTTTTTATTTTGGTCATTCTTTTTATTTTAGTCATTCTTTTTATTTTAGTCATTCTTTTTATTTTTGGTATTCTTTTTATTTTAGTAGTTCTTTTTATTTTAGGTATTGTTTTTATTTTATGTATTGTTTTTATTTTATGTATTGTTTTTATTTTAGGTATTGTTTTTATTTTTGGTATTGTTTTTATTTTTGGTATTGTTTTTATTTTAGGTATTCTTTTTATTTAAGGTATTCTTTTTATTTAAGTCATTCTTTTATTTTAGGTATTCTTTGTATTTTAGTCATTCTTTTTATTTTAGTCATTCTTATTATTTAAGTCATTTTTTTTTTGGGGGGGGTTGTTTTTATTTTAGTAATTTTGTTTATTTTAGGTATTCTTTTTATTTAAAGTATTCTTTTTATTTTAGTTATTTTTTTTTATTTTAGGTATTCTTTTTATTTTATTCATTCTTTTTATTTTATTCATTCTTTTTATTTTAGGTATTCTTTTTATTTTGGGCATTATTTTTATTTCAGTCATTCTTTGTATTGTAGGTATTCTTTTTATTTCAGTCATTCTTTTTATTTAAGGCATTCTATTTTAGGAATTCTTTTTATTATACGTATTCTTTTTATTTAAGGTATTTATTTCATTTAAGGAATCATTTGTATTTTAGTCATTCTTCTTATTTAAGGTATTCTTTTTATTTAGGTATTAATTTTATTTAAGGAATACTTTATATTTTAGTAATTCTTTTTAATTTGGTCATTCTTTTTATTTTAGTCATTCTTTTTATTTTAGTCATTCTTTTTATTTCAATCATTCTTTTTATTTTAATCATTCTTTTTATTTTAGTCATTCTTTGTATTTTAGTCATTCTTTTTATTTTAGTCATTCTTTTTATTTTAGTCATTCTTTGTATTTTAGGTTTTCTTTTTATTTTATGTATTTTTTTTATTTTTTGTATTGTTTTTATTTTAGGTATTGTTTTTATTTTATGTATTGTTTTTATTTTATGTATTGTTTTTATTTTAGGTATTGTTTTTATTTTATGTATTGTTTTTATTTTAGGTATTGATTTTATTTTAGGTATTGTTTTTATTTTAGGTATTATTTTTATTTTATGCATTGTTTTTATTTTAGGTATTGTTTTTATTTTATGTATTGTTTATATTTAAGGTATTGTTTTTATTTAAGGTATTGTCTTTATTTTAGTCTTCCTGTTTATTTTAGGTATTGTTTTTATTTTATGTATTGTTTTTATTTTAGGTATTGTTTTTTAGTCAGTCTTTTTATTTCATTTATTCATTTTATTTTAGTTATTCTTTTTATTTCAGTTATTCTTTTTTTTAGTCATTCTTTTTATTTCAGTTATTCTTTTTATTTTAGGCTTCTTTTTATTTCATGTACTTTTTTATTTTAGTCATTCTTTGTACCTTATCATTCTTTTTATTTTAGTCATTCTTTTTATTTTAGTCATTCTTTTTATTTTAGTCATTCTTTGTATTTTAGTCATTCTTTGTATTTAAGGTTTCTTTTTATTTTAGGTATTCTTTTTATTTTGGGCATTATTTTTATTTCAGTCATTCTTTGTATTGTAGGTATTCTTTTTATTTCAGTCATTCTTTTCATTTAAGGCATTCTATTTTAGGAATTCTTTTTATTTTACGTATTCTTTTTATTTAAGGTATTTATTTCATTTAAGGAATCATTTGTATCTTAGTCATTCTTCTTATTTAAGGTATTCTTTTTATTTAGGTATTAATTTTATTTAAGGAATTCTTTATATTTTAGTAATTCTTTTTAATTTTGTCATTCTTTGTATTTTAGTCATTCTTTTTATTTTAGTCATTCTTTGTAATTTAGGTTTCCTTTTAATTTATGTATTGTTTTTATTTTATGTATTGTTTTTATTTTAGGTATTGTTTTGTTTTTATGTATTGTTTTTATTTTAGGTATTGATTTTATTTTAGGTATTGTTTTTATTTTAGGTATTGTTTTTATTTTATGCATTGTTTTTATTTTAGGTATTGTTTTTATTTTATGTATTGTTTATATTTAAGGTATTGTTTTTACTTTTAGGTATTGTCTTTATTTTAGTCTTCCTGTTTATTTTAGGTATTGTTTTTATTTTATGTATTGTTTTTATTTTATGTATTGTTTTTTTAGTCAGTCTTTTTATTTTTGGTATTCTTTTTATTTTAGTCATTCTTTTTATTTCAGTTATTCTTTTTTTTTAGTCATTCTTTTTATTTCAGTTATTCTTTTTATTTTAGGCTTCTTTTTATTTCATGTACTTTTTTATTTTAGTCATTCTTTTTATTTTAGTCATTCTTTGTATTTAATCATTCTTTTTATTATAGTAATTCTTTTTATTTTAGTTATTCTTTTTATTTTTTGTATTCTTTTTATTTTAGTCATTCTTTTTATTTTTGGTATTCTTTGTATTTTAGTCATTCTTTGTATTTAAGGTTTCTTTTTATTTTAGGCATTCTTTTTATTTTAGGCATTCTTTTTATTTTAGGCATTCTTTTTATTTTAGTTATTCTTTGTATTTTAGCCATTCTTTTTATTTTAGGCATTCTTTTTATTTTAGTTATTCTTTTTATTTTAGTCATTCTTTTTATTTTAGTCATTCTTTTTATTTTAGTCATTCTTTTTATTTTTGGTATTCTTTTTATTTTAGTCATTCTTTTTATTTTTGGTATCCTTTTTATTTTAGTCATTCTTTTTATTTTAGTCATTCTTTCTATTTTAGTCATTCTTTTTATTTTAGTCATTCTTTTTATTTTAGTTATTCTTTTTATTTTTTGTATTCTTTTTATTTTAGTCATTCTTTTTATTTTTGGTATTCTTTTTATTTTTGTAATTCTTTTTATTTTAGTCATTCTTTTTATTTTAGTCATTCTTTTTATTTTAGTCATTCTTTGTATTTTAGGCATTCTTTTTATTTTAGGCATTCTTTTTATTTTAGTCATTCTTTTTATTTCAAGCATTCTTTTTATTTTAGTCATTCTTTTTATTTTAGTCATTCTTTTTATTTTAGTCATTCTTTGTATTTTAGTTATTCTTTTTATTTTAGTCATTCTTTTTATTTTAGTCATTCTTTGTATTTTAGTCATTCTTTTTATTTTAGTCATTCTTTGTATTTTAGGTTTTCTTTTTATTTTAGTCATTCTTTTTATTTTAGTCATTCTTTTTATTTTAGTCATTCTTTGTATTTTAGTCATTCTTTTTATTTTAGTCATTCTTTGTATTTTAGGTTTTCTTTTTATTTTAGTCATTCTTTTTATTTTAGTCATTCTTTTTATTTTAGTCATTCTTTTTATTTTAGTCATTCTTTTTATTTTAGTCATTCTTTGTATTTTAGTCATTCTTTTTTTTTAGTTAAACTTTTTATTTTTGGTATTCTTTTATTTTAGTCATTCTTTTTTTTTAGGTATTCTTTTATTTTAGGTATTCTTTTTATGTTAGGTATTCTTTTTATTTTAGTCATTCTTTTTATTTTAGTCATTCTTTTTATTTTAGTCATTCTTTTTATTTCAGTCATTCTTTTTATTTTAGTCATTCTTTTTATTTTAGTCATTCTTTGTATTTTAGTCATTCTTTTTATTTTAGTCATTCTTTGTATTTTAGGTTTTCTTTTTATTTTAGTTATTCTTTTTATTTTAGTCATTCTTTTTATTTTAGTCATTCTTTGTATTTTAGTCATTCTTTTTATTTTTGTCATTCTTTTCATTTTTGTCATTCTTTTTTTTTAGTTAAACTTTTTATTTTAGGTATTCTTTTATTTTAGTCATTCTTTTTTTTTAGGTATTCTTTTATTTTAGGTATTCTTTTTATGTTAGGTATTCTTTTTTTTTTAGTCATTCTTTTTATTTTAGTCATTCTTTTTATTTTAGTCATTCTTTTTATTTTAGTCATTCTTTTTATTTTAGTCATTCTTTTTATTTTAGTCATTCTTTGTATTTTAGTCATTTTTTATTTTAGTCATTCTTTGTATTTTAGTAATTCTTTGTATTTTAGTCATTCTTTGTATTTTAGGTTTTCTTTTTATTTTAGGTATTCTTTTTATTTTAGGTATTCTTTTTATTTTAGTTATTCTTTTTATTTTAGGTATTCTTTTTATTTTAGATAAGCTTTTTATTTTAGGTATTCTTTGTGTTTTATGTATTCTTTTTATTTTCTTGAAAAAAATAGTTCTACATTTTTCACTTTAATTCCTTTTATTTATTTCAAATGTTTACCTTATTTCTCTTGTTTTTTTTGTATAATCTTTTATGCGTCCAAAATATTTCGTAGGGCTTTCTATCACAGTATGCCGCGCTTAAGTTTGGAATAATAATCTCATGTGTCAAGTTTGAAATACAATTTTCGTCTGTCTGCTAGACGCCAGTTTGATTTATATTTTTCCTCTGTCTGTTACGGATAAGTTTAATGTAGCATTTTCCTCGATCTACTCTGTGCAAGTTTGAAATGTAATGTTCCCCTCTCTATTACGCTTAGATTTGTAATAATATTTTCGGTGGTCGGTCACTGACAAATATGAAATATAATTTTTGCCTGTCTTTTACCTTCAGATTTGAAACAGGATGTTCGCCGATTTTTCATACGTAAGTTTTAAATTTAATTTTCACATGTCTTTTCGAAATAGTATTTCCAATCGGTCTGTCAAACGCATATTTGAACTTTAATTTTCGCCTACCTGTTATGCTTAAGTCTGAAATAGCATTTTCGTTTCGTTTTCGGTTAATTAGTTTTGGAGTAAATCCAATAAATATAAATACATAATCATATACACATCCTTAAAATTAATAATGATCTGTTCATTAGTTTTAGAGTGAATACAATACATACAAATATACAGACATATATACATGAATAAAATTGATAATGACCGGTTAATTAGTTTAGGAGTGAATCCAATGCACAGAAATATATAATCATATACACATCATTAAAATTAATAATGATCAGTTAATTAATTTAGGAGCGAATCAAATACATACAAATATACAGACATATACACATAATTAAAATTCACAATGATCGGTTAAATAGTTTAGGAATTAATTCAATACAAAATTCCATTACTCGATATATGTACGTGATTATTGGAATTTAACAAATAAGCCGATACATAATATATCCTATATATTTGGAATATGGCATTTTCGTTATGTACAACAAAAATAGTTTTCCATATTTTTTTTATATAAAAGTGTTCTTTTATAATTATTACGTAACATTTAAATATCAAGAATATCGAAATGTAACAAAAAATACAACTGAAGAAATGGTGGCGAACGAACCCATCAAGATTGGTGTTAGTAATCGATGAAGCTACGCGTTGCACCAAGGAAACTACTGAATTAAAAATCTGGTAAATTTAATAAATAACTAAACCTCTGTTACAGATCGTCCGCGTTCGCATGCGCAAACGACGCCATTGTCACTATGCTCGTTAAGTTGTCATTTCGTTCAAGTTTGAACCCCTTTTTTTAATCCCTTAGCAATTGTTTCAATCAATTAAACCCCCCTAATAAAATTCTGCATCCTACTATCCGTCTAGGAGGAGATACAATTTAAAAACGGAGACAGACACGCACGCACGCACACACACACACACACACACACACACACACACACACACACACATAGTGAGATTTATATATTAGATTAATTCGACAAGAGCAAAATCCCACCCCTTCATTGCGAGGTTATTGTATGCCTGAAAGTCATCTACTCTAATAGATTTTTTCCACGAACTGTTACACTTTGGAATTTCATCCATGTTCCATGTTCTCCTGACTGGACAACACGCATAAATTGAAATTTTATGTGAGCAGTCATCTCGTAGTTTAACTCTATGCACATTGTCCATGTAGCCGCAGCCCCAATTAATAGTCCGTTAAGTCCAAGTGACATTATAATTTTTTGGATTGAATAAGATTAAAATAAATGTTTAGTAGCAAGAACAAATCCAAGACTATTAGAAACAATACTGGGATAAACCAGGAATAGTTCATATTAATTCAGTATTTATATTCTCTCTAACAAGACTTTACCTCTAATATCTCACCCTTAATTAGAGGGTATATGGATTCGCAACGTTTGCAAGAGAAAGTGAGGCTTTAGTCATTTTCTCTTTGAAATTTACGACTTCTACTATTTGCAAATCGCCATCAATCTGTTTTACTAATTCATGTTTGAAAATTATATAGCTATATCTAGCTAGCGATATTCTTTCCTTTGCCCCACAACCTCTGTGTCACAGAAATCTCATTAGTCTTTTACTCTTTTACTACTATAATATTACTTTACTGGATAGTGCTCGACTGAGCTCCATTCTGTGATTCTCTTTCTTTAAAACATTAACTCGTATCGTCTAGCTACAACGACGATAAAAAATCGTTTTCTCCATCTGCATACCTAGAAATAAGCGGAACCTCCATAATCCAATTTTCTATCTTAGACTGCCAGTTTGTAGATGAGGCTACTTTCCGGATTACTATTACAAAGCCATTTGAAAAGCCAATGTAAATAAATACCTGCTGAGACGTATTGAACAATCAACTTATCTATTAGTTTACGAAACTTTCGTTTGCCATGGACTGTTACGTGGTTTAGAAATGTATTGGGAACGACAGCAAGCTCCCCGGTGTTAGACACAATCAAACCGATAGGTATATAAACGATATAAACAACAACGGGCTGATATGGCGTCGGCTATATCCGACTGACATGTATTGTCCTCGTCGAGTCTTCATTGCGTCGTTAATGGCAGACATTCTTCATGACAGAGACCGCTTCTCTATTCCTGAAAACCAACGCTTGTACAAGATAGCGAAGAAGGGCATTTTTTATAAAAATATATAATTATTTATTTTACATTTAACACTGGCAGAGCATATTTAAATTAGGTGATTGTCGACCCATATCTGTCGTCACCTGCGATTAGACCAAATTGTTCTTTTTCATTCCTTAACTTTTTTTTCTCTTTGTCCACATGTGTTTGTATTTCTCCATACATTTTTTTCCCAACTTAAAAAAATATTCTTTTCCCATTTTCCTCTATAATTCATTATGTTGACGCCATTAACACATCTGTCTATTTTCTTTCTTTTTACTTTCCAACCATAATTGACGCTTATTAATTCTTTTTCGCTTGGTTTTCTTTCATTACTTTTGGTTTGCTTTTTTTTTTCTCTTTTTATATTTTCTCTCTCCATTTTCTTCCTTTTACTTAAATAAGAAAAAGCAGAAAGTTTCTTTTTCTTTCTGTTACTTTCTTTGTTATTGCATTTTCATTCCCTTTTTAAATGATTTTCTGTTTTTTTCCTTCTTTCTGTTTTTCCTTTCATTCTATTTTCTTCCCCATATAATTCTCTCTTATTTATTATCTTTTATTTCGTTTCGCCACC
Source organism: Euprymna scolopes (assembly GCF_053919585.1). Lineage (NCBI taxonomy): Eukaryota > Metazoa > Mollusca > Cephalopoda > Sepiida > Sepiolidae > Euprymna > Euprymna scolopes. The sequence continues at coordinate 119,253,870 of NC_136492.1, read as the reverse complement.
ATCTTGTTTTCTTTCCTTCGCTTTACTCCAATTCAACTTTTTTTCAACAAACCAGTATCCAAAACAATAATCTCAAAATAACACACACACACACACACACACACACACACACACACACACACACACACACACACACACACACACACACACACACACACAACTAAATAAACAAACTAAAGCAATAAATACATGCCTAAAATAAAACAAAATCGTTGCAAGGGAGCGGTATATTATTTGATTTTCGTTTATTCCTTGCGACATACACCATTAAGGTTTTGCAACCGGCAGGCGTTGTTTGGTCAAATGAAACAAATATCAGAAAAAGTCGGGAACATGAATCGGATTCAAAGAAGGAAAATCAGGTCAAAGATGACAACAAGTCAAAATTGATCAAATAAACAACAGTAGATAAAAAAAAATAAAAATCTTCGGTAAAACAATGTACAATGTAAATAAATAAATTCAATAAACTGAAAGAAAACAAAATGCAGAGACAGTAAAATAACAAACAAATAAAGTAAAATAATATACAAAAAACTTACCAAAAAAGTAAATAAATTAAAATAAATATGAGAAAATACAATAATATAAAAGAAATATAAATAATTCCATTACGAGAAAACATAGAACAAATATAATAAAAAACAAAACTTGTGGGACAAGCGATCATTGCTTTGTGCAATGAACGAACACAAATAAACCGATTAGTTTAGAATGAATCCGTTTTAGTTGGATCCACCTCACTCCTGATGCTTTAATAATCGAGATAAACCCCACCATTTATCTGAATGCATCTCATCCCTTATTTTGTCGACAATATTGCCCTCTGATTATAGGGAATGTGGGGGGGGTAGTTGATGGATCGTCCGAGTTTGAGAAACAATGCAAAAGAGTACTTGTAAAAGCATTCCCGAATTCTGTACAAGTTTCGGCAACACTTCGAAGATACTATAGGAATTCCTGGCAAACCTGAACTTCAGGAACACCATAGTTAATAAGTATAATATAGAAATGATACCGACGTGACGACATGGCTGCTCGAATTACTTTTCTAAACTCTATGAGTAGCTACTATGTTTTTTCGTAGCAATGTCGTAGATAAAGTTAAATGCACAAATAAAACGATACAAAAGCGATTCGTCCATCTAATCGTTTTATGGATGACGCATGACCCGCGCTGGGAGTTTGTATAAAGTAAATCTACTTTGCACAGAATCAGGTTCATTTTCTCGTCTCAATCAGACTGACCCAGCAGTAGGACAGCACCTGGAGGCCAGATGGTATGCAGGAGTTCTCAGAAACGTCGACGTCCTCATTTCATACAGCGCCTGGTATTCCTATATGGTCACCCATCTAGTACTGGCCAGACTCAATGTTGCTTAACCCCGGTGATCTAATGAACACCGGTGTGTCAACGTGATTATATCGTAACAAAAATGAGCTATTTTAGTCAGAAACTCGATCAGATATAGCTGGATTTTGTTAGCAAAATATATCAAAACGCTATAAGTATGAAACCATGTGTACATTGGCAGGTTTTCAACAACAAGATAGAAAACATGTCCATGCCTCACATTGGGACCAACTCCATTAGTTTCCCATTAACAAATTAGCTTTCTTTGTAAAATGTATTGGATGATGTTGCTTTCTACTTCTATTATTTGAACAAATCAATTGACTGGTTTCTTTATGTAGAGACGATGATATTCATCGGCGTGGCTCATTATCTGCCTGATTAGATAGTTGTAAATGCCATCTTTTTTGTGAAATAATCTGACTTTGTCGAAATCTCCAGTATATAATGGCATACTTTTATTTTGATGAATAATAGTGATATTTACTTTGTAATTGTATTAAAATCAATACCAATTGTTTATGTAAATCTATTGAATTATTTAAGCGGCAGACAGTAAATGCATAGAAGCATAAACAAGATCACACGCACAGGCACACACAGACACAGACACAGACACAGACACACACACAGACACACACACACACACACACATATGATTATTTCCTTAATCAAGCTACTGCTTGAGTACGTAGTAATTGCATGACTACACTTCTTTGTTCAGTAGAAATGAATATATTTCGCACTTGGATGTTGTCGCACTTTGCTTGATCTGTGTTAGTCAACAGATTTTCTTGTATATTAGCGAGGTGCTAGCCTTGCATGTAAGTTATTCGTGTTTTGCGATGAGCCTAAAGAATATCTAAACTTGAATCTAGAACTTTCGGTCTGCGGCTTTCTTAACTTGTCTCTGCAGCAACGATTCTCACATTAAAAAAAAGAAAACTGATTTATCTCTTACTCTACAGCTATATATATATATATATATATATATATATATATATATATATATATATAAATTCAGTAGATTTACATAAACAATTGGTATTCATTTTAATACAATTACAAAATAAATATCACTATTATTCATCAAAAGTATGCTATAATATATATATATATATATATATATATATATAGCCGCACTGATGAGCTGTGAAACAGCGAAACAGTACTGTATGTGAATGACTATATATATATATATATGAGCTATTCATATATATACATACCTATATATATATATATATATATATATATATATATATATATATATATATATATATATATATATATATATATAATCAAGCCGCCCGGCCTTGTCTGGTCGTAAAATACGGTTGAATATGTTATTTAGATTAATTTAGATTTCGTATTTTTTTATATTATATTCGAGCCAATATATAGTAATGATTTGAAAAAATAAAATGACTCGTGCGCCACTTTCGAGATAAAAACGCCAAAACGTTTAGCTTACGAGTTACTTTTTTCTTTGATGTTAATACCTCGGCTATGAAGACATGTTTCCTGCAAGGCTAAAAATTAAAACCTGAACCAAAAGCTATGATGTTACGCATGTATATTCATAATGCCGTTGTTCGACCGTTACCTGACAAATGCTTTTTTTTTTAATTTTCACATTTTGCACCATCTTTTCCCCAGCTAGAATCCAAATATAAAGTTTCGCATGGGTTCGAATATATATATATATACTAAGTTTCATGTCTGTAGCCCTAAAACTAACAGGAGTTTGACAGAAAAAAGCTTTTAAACAAATATATATACGAATACTTAAATATATACAGAGAGAGTTTTTTTTTTTTAAAGTTTTTTTTATATTACATTTTCACCCCAAACAAGGAAAATTGCCACTTTGGTGTAGGGGGCTAATATCAGGGGCAACAACTACTGGGGTACTATGTACGGAATTGGGCAGCAAGGTGTCGGTTCACGTTACACTTGAACTTCTGCACGTCAGTACTGTTGGGGAAGCAGGGACCTGGAATGGAATTCCAGAGTCTAGCGGTTCTGGGGAAGAAACTATTGGAGTAAAAAGATCTTTTACATCTAGGGATCTCTACAGTGTGGGGGTGGGATTTAGCAGCCTTTCGGGTTTGTCGAGGGTGCTCACGTCGTGGGGGCACAAGTGATTGCAGTTCGTCAGAGCATTCACCACTAAAATACTTGTAGAAAAGGCAGAGGGATGCAACATTTCGTCGATGGGACAGAGGCTGAAGCTTAGATGCCAGTTCAGGGCCTATCAGGTTTGCGACTCTCTTTTGAACCTTGTCAAGGAGCGAGAGACTAGTAGCAGATGCACCATCCCAGATGTGGCAGCAATACTCCATACATGGGCGAATGGTAGCCTTATAGAGGTACAGGATACTTTCGGGTGTTAGTAGTTTTCTAGCACGGTAGAGAGAGCCCACCTTTCTTGCAGCGGCCCTGGCAATGCCTTCAATGTAATTGTTCCAACTCATGTTTCCTGTGAACGTTAGGCCAAGGAGTTTGAAAGATGTACTCTCAGATAAAGAGTCGTTGGCCATTGCTATGGGTGGTAGAGAGGGTTTCTTGTAATTATTGAATGAAACTAGTTTAGTCTTGGCAGCATTGAACGCGACCAACCACTTTTGTCCCCATTCCACTACAGATTGGAGGTCTTCCTCTAGTGTTTCTGCCATTTCTTTAGAAATGTGTTCATTCGTCTTCCTGTCGTGTCTGCCATAGAGTGTAGTGTCATCAGCATATATACCCATCTCAGAGGCAATGTTGTCGGGGAGGTCATTTATGAATATCAGGAACAATAGAGGTCCAAGGAGAGAACCCTGGGGCACCCCCGCATTTATATCATATTGTTTAGATGTACGACCGTCGAGGACAACCTGGATTTTCCTCTTATCTAAGAAGGATTTAATTATGTTAAGTATTCTACCAGTGATACCGTATGATCTGATTTTACTGAGGAGACCCTTATGCCATACCCTGTCAAAAGCCTTAGATATATCTAGAGCTACCGCTCTGCCCTCCCCCGCTTTGTCCAGTGAATGGTATATACGTTCAGAGATCACAGTTAGGATGTCTGCTGTGGAACGGGCTTGTCTAAATCCATATTGTTTGTCAGTCAGTAGTTTAGCATCTGTAAGATGATGGACTAGAGCATGGTTAATTATGGTCTCAAATATTTTGGCAAAAAGTGGGAGGAGGCTAATGGGGCGATAATTTAATGGGTCTGTCCTTTCGCCAGAATTCTTGAATACTGGTACAACAGAAGCAGTTTTCCAACAGCCCGGAAAGCAAGCTTCATTAAGGCATTTGTTGTAGCGTTTGGAGAGAACTGGAGCTACTTCGGCTGAGCACTTTTTTAATAACACAGCTGGGATAAGATCGGGTCCACATGCTTTTGAGGTGTCAAGGTTTTTTATGATAGCATGCACCTGAGCAGGGGTGGTTTTCAGATCGTCTAGTGTGGCGTCTGTCCGCATAGGAAAGTCAGGTAGGGGGTGGTTGGAAGGGTCCAGTGTGGAGTTTGAGGCAAACCGACTGGCAAGCATGTTAGCCTTGTCGGTTGCTGAGGAGACAACCTCGTGATGGTTGGTTAGTGGGGGAATTGTTGATTACCCATTATTTACTACACTGTTGTAGATTTTCCAGAAGTCTTGAGTTCCTAGTTTTTGTGCTTCCATGCGCTTTTTAGTGGTTTCCGTAAATTCTTTCTTAGCTGTCGCTATTTCTTTCTTAACGTTATTTCTAGCTTCTATATACTTCAGTCTGTTTGAACTGGACTTATGTCGGTTAAACCTACGGTATGCATGCTGCTTTTGAGCAATGGCAGTTGCACAAGTCGACGTAAACCATTGGGGAGAGTGGGGCTTACTATAAAATTTCCGCATGGGAACATGCGCTTCGATTGCAGTTTTGAACCAGTCAGTGGTTTCGTTTGCACATTGTTCAGCAGGGAGAGAGAAAATATTTTTCCATGGAGCATCTCTAATTAGTTCCCTGATGGCTTCCCAGTCAGCCTTAACTTTTTTACGCAAATATTACGCAAGTATAAATCATGTAGAATATCTGCATAAATATAATTACATGTATTAATTAACAATCATCCAATAAGAAAACTAAAAACTAATTAAGAATTAATTATAATGAATGTTGAAAAGAATATGCAAATTAGCTAGATATTTTGCAGATGAATGCAATTCCACGACCCATATATAACAAAGCTGTATTTTCATTTAAATAAATAGAAAAAAGGGGTTTTAATATGAATCTTAATACAGAGAAGATATTTATAGGATTATGCACAGATATATATATATATATATATATATATATATATATATATATATATAAGTTTATTGGTTCAATTTTAAATTCTGAAAAAAAAACAACATATAGACACATATATTCGATTTAAGAATTTATTGTTTGACAAAGGAATATATAAGAAGGGGTTATTTTAATTTCCTTAATCCATGCCAACACCGAGAAAGCATTTGGACCACAGCAAATAACGCAATCAACGCAACAACGAATAAGGCTGCCCAGTATACTTTTCGAAATATCAAGAAGGAGCAGTACGCTTTCGCTATATCACTTTCTCCCATGTGCCTATTTTCGGCCCACCCGGAATTATAACCCCGAATGACATTGGACTCCTTCCGATAATGAACTACCCAGGTTGTATCAACTCCTCTTTTCGTATAATTTTCTCCATATACATATCCACAACCACTCAAAAATTTTTTTTTCAATAATTGTGCTGAAAAGCAAAATAGCGTTCATTCGCAGCTGAGCATTTTGCTTACTGCATTTCTTTTCCTCTGATGATATAGGCTATTGTTGAAAATCCATGATTAAGGAAATTAAAATAACCCCTTCTTATATATTCCTTTCTCAAACAATAAATTCTTAAATCGAATATATGTCTCGATATGTTGTTTTTTCAGAATTTAAAATTGAACCACGAAACTTATATATTGCTCTATTCTACAATATTGAGCTTTTTCCTTTTTGGCTTTGAGTAATATCTATCAGGGTTTTTCATCTGAATTATATCAGTGTCATATCTCGCTTTATATATATATATATATATATATATATATATATATATATATATATATATATATATATATATAGTCTAAAGAAGCTTTGAGTAAAATAAAAATAACGAATGCAGTTTAAATTCCCGGAAAAAAAACTAAATTTAACCTATCGCAGACTTAGCAACTACATAATCTGACTTCTAAATAGTTTATAATCACAAAAGAGAATTCAATTATATAAGGATGAAAAGAAAAAAAGCCTTGACTAAAATTGTTAAATAGAAATAGACTTAACACTTGCATAAGCCGATTTCGCAAATGTTTTCAATAAGGATGAAAAAGAAAAACCTTAACTAAACTTTTGTAAATAGAAAACGGGGATCCTCAGCTGCTTACCATGTAGCTGTTTCGGAGTTTTAAAAACAGGAGTACTGTTAAATACATGGCTCTCCAGTTGTTACATGATAAGGGCTGTCCCCTTTTCATGTAAGTATAAAAATGGAGAATTTAGTTTAAAATGAAAATGAAATGGCGTAGGCGAAATTCGAACCTCGTAATCTAGTTTAGAAATAGATTACGTGTGAGAATTTAAAAATGTAAAACAAAACATTTGTTTAGAAATAGATAAATATTTCAAGAAAAGAATGTGAGCTGTCAAGTTTATTATGAAATTTTAAATTGAAAGAATGCAGCTTATAAGATAATGTTTTAACATATTGAATATAGGTTAAAATTCCTTTTGTAGAAATAGGAAAAGTTTTGGGACACGTATGTCCAGGACACGTGGAAGAATGCACATGTTTAAACATGTGTATGACGTCACGGAAAATAGAAAGTTCTAGAATAGAGAAAAACTTTAGTTAGAAACCAGTCAGTGAGAAAACTCAGAGAGAGTCAGACGTCAGGAGCGAGACGTCACTTCAAGGAAAAATGTGAAATTTTGAATTCTTGATGATGGAATCACGGCCGTGTGAAGAATAAACCATTATGTTTTTTGTAAAGCTCGTCTTGTGTCTTATGATTCCTACAGAAAGGTAAAGTCCAATTGTATTATGGATTTGTGTTAATATATGTCTTTAAATACACGTCTCAACATCATCATGTCTACACAATGTCCGAACTGTCTGAACAACATCCCTTCACACAAAGAGCTTTCTTCTCCTTCTAATCTACACAATTCAGGAATGAACTTTTAATATAAGAATCTTATAATAGGAACAATCTCTCTAAGTCTCTCATACAACAACTTATACAACTTCTCCCTCTCTCTGAGTCTTACAACATCCCTCACTATAATAAGACTCTTTCTAAGCATCCCTCACTAAGACACTCTCAATGAAACCGCTGATATGCAACACAGTTTAATCCATAACATACTGTCTACTATCGGAACTAAAATTTCAATATTAAAACAACACACACGCGTGTGTGTATATATATATATATATATATATATATATATATATATATATATATATTCGTAAAATGTGTTTTTTTAAATGAGAGTTTGAAATGTTATTTTTACATCTGCTGATACTAAATGTGTGTGTGTTTTTTACATGGGGGTGACCACTTATCAAGGCCCGAAGGCCACTCACGGATAAGGGTTATTGCGTGTACAGTAATCAATGAGATAGTATTATAGTAATCATTACTATTGGGGGTTTTGATAGAGTGTCTTACTTAAGGGAACGGTTTGTCAGGAGTTTGTTCATGTTGGACTTAAAGACGTTCAAGTTGTAGTCAGGTGGGAAACAGGCAAGCGGCAGAGAGTTCCACTGGCGTGCAGTTCTAAGAAAGAAGCTTTGCTCATGGAATCTACGTTCGGATTTAGACACAGATAAAGAGTGGGGAAAATTATTGACAATAGTTTCAGCCAGACGGGTGTTTCTCGTGAAAGATTGGCGAGGGGGGAACGAGGTATTGGAGCTCAGACGAGCACCTGCCATGGTAGTAACGATAAAACAAAGACAGGCTCGCAACGTCTCTTCTGTGGGAGAGAGATTGCAGGGAAGAGAAAAGGGCATCCCCCACTAAACCACGAAGTCTATTTTGTACTCTGTCAAGGCAGGATAGGCTGTTTTTAGCAGCTCCTGCCCAGATGTGGCAGCAGTACTCCATCCTTGGACGTACTTGGCTTTTATACAGATAGAGAATTGCATCAGTAGTGAGATATCTTCTGGAGCGGTAGAAGGATCCGACCATTTTCCCAGCGTCCCTGATAACAGATTTGATGTACGTGTTCCATTTCAGATTAGGAGTAAAGGTCAAACCCAGATGCTTGTCAAAACATGGAGCCTCCCCAAGACGAGAGCCATCCATCACAATTGATGCCAGATGGGCATCAGAGCGTTGATGATGTAAAGATAGAAGCTTAGTTTTGGATGTATTAAAAGTGACCAGCCACCTCTTCCCCCATTGTACCACGCGCTCAACATCAGAGGAGAGAGAGAATTAGAGAGAACTTTGTCATTTACGGCCTTTGATGTGTTGCCGTAGATGGTCGTGTCATCAGCATAGATGTCAACGAATGATTTAAGTATGTGTTTTAGGAGATCATTGATGTAGATCAGGAAGAGAGTTGGGCCCAGGATGAACCCCTGGGGGACTCCAGCATTAATACTGCGGGCCTCTGACTTCTGCCCATCAACCACTACTCTTATCAACCTATTAGAGAGAAATGATTTAATGATTGAGAAAACATTTCCAGTAATACCGTAGCTGGAAATCTTGTGAAGTAGGCCCTTATGTCATACCTTATCGAAGGCCTTCGATATGCCAAGAGCAATTGCCCTGGAAAGGAAACCTTTGTCAAGAGATTCACTAATCCTATGTGATATAACCGTTAGCACATCTGCTGTAGATCTTGCAGAGCGGAAACCATATTGCATGTCACTAAGAAGGTTGTTTCTGTTGAGGTGATTGACTACTTCTTTATTTAATATGGATTCCAACAACTTACTCATGACACACAGGACACTTATTGGTCTGCACTGAGAGGGAGATGACTTATCACCTGAATTCTTAAATACAGGGCATACTGATGAGGTTTTCAAGGGTGTTGGAAAGCACTTCCCCTTAAGGCAACGCTTAAATAGTTTTGTAACTATGGGGGCAAGTTCTGGTTGGAGCTTTTTCAGCACTATAACTGGAATGCCGTCAGGGCCAGTTGCTTTACTGGAATCAAGGTTCTTGATTAGCTTGGCGACCTCACGCACAGATATTTGTATGTTGCATAGCGTGTTGTCTGTTATAGGACGAAATACAGGGATTTGATGGTCATTGTCGCATAGTGTAGAATTAGCTGCAAAGTTCTTGGCAAAGAGTTTGGCTTTGTCTGATGCTGACGAGATCAGGTCCATTGATGATAGTTGGGATAGAGCACACGCTTCTGTTCAGGATTCTGTTTGCTTTTTGCCAAAACTGGTGGGAACCAAGCCGCTGCTCAGCTACTTTGGACTTGATGGACTGAGCATATAACTCACTTGCATTCTTTATTACTTTCTTACAATGGTTGCTGGCAGTCCTGAAAGCGGCTTTATTTTCCATACATCTATCAAGTTGGTAGCTACGGAAAAAGTGATTTCTGTGCGCAATAACAGTAGCACATTTTGGAGAAAACCATGGGTGGCTGTAAGGTTTTTGCTGGAACTTTTTCGAGGGTATGAAATGGTCTATACCTACAATTAACCATTCCGTCAGGTCTGATACTATAGACGACGCATCCTTTTTAAACATGGAACGTAGAGGAAGATCCGATATAAATGTACGGAAGCTATACCAGTCAGCCATAGAGTATCGATATACAGTACGATAGAGAGGTACGTTTGAAGACTTATTACATTTCATTTTTATCAACTGATACAACGGAGTGGTCAGAGGATCCCAGAGGAGATAGAACGAAACATGAACACAGCTCAGGGGAAGTTGTGAGGAAAAGGTCTAAAAGGCTTGCATATTGACCGGGTGTATCGGGCACACGGGTGGATTCGTGAACAATCTGAGTGAGCTCATAGGCAATGGCAAAATCATTACAAAACCTCCCCTCATCATCGATTTTATTTGAGTGGGTCAGCCATTCCACATTATGGGCATTGAAGTCACCGCAAATGTGAATGTTAGCCGAAGGATGAGCAGACAGGATGTGGTCAATTTTCTCAGATAAAGATAATAACCTCACTGTTGTGGGGGCGATAGAGGGCAAATATAAATGCAGTGGTGTAAGCGGAAGCACATATAAGGTAAATTAGGGTCTTCTCTGGAGATATCCCTACCACATTGAAAGCCATCTTTGATGTAGGCACATATTCCATGCCCATGGCGATGTTGGGGGTCAGATTTTTCAGAGTGATGTGATCTCAGACATTCTGTCCCCAATAGTAAGTGTTGGTAGTGTCCAGTAAGAGTTAAGTTCAAAGAGGGGGCTTTTGGTCCACTTGGTGAACGGTTTTATGCTTTTTTATGACTTTCTTTCCCCATGTATAGCACATTGAATGATTAAGTACATGTATGCAGGAGTGTTTTGATTGGGAAAGACAAAAAATTAACCAATATGTGTGTGATATGCTAGTGGTGGATGTGTGTGAGTACGTGTATGAGTGTGTAGGTGGGTATGTATATATGTATGCTCCTACATATATTTCTGTGTATATGTGTGGATATGTGTATATACCTGCGTGCGTGCGTATGTGTGTTTATATTTATATGTACATGTATGTATAATTGCGTGTGAGTGTGTGCTATACATGGGGAAGTCATAAAACACCGATAAAACCCTTCACCAAATGGACCAAAAGCCCCCTCTTTGTACCAACACTTACTGTAGGGGACAGAATGTCTGAGATCACATCACTCTGAAAAAACACATTTAGTATCAGCAGATGTAAGAATAGCATTTCAAACTCTCGAAAATATCTGAAGAGAGCGAAACAAAGCTTGAAACGCGTTATAAAAATATTTTAAAATAAAAAAATATGATAAAAGGCTGAAAAACTCGCAATTGTTGATGGCTACACTCTTTTAAATATACATTTTTTCTCTCGTTGAAACTACACAACCATCACTTTAAATATATATATATATATATATATATATATATATATATATATACGCGTGTATGTTACGCGTGTGTGTTGTTTTACTATTGAAATTTTAGTTCCGATAGTAGACAGTATCTTATGGATTAGACTGTTTCTTTGCTGATGATATTGTTTGTGCAAATAATTACTTGTTTAGTAATATGATCGGCGCAAACAATAGCATAAAGAAAAACAGTTTGATACGTGACACGTACATATTCACACATACATATGTTAACATTTGCACAGAACAAAATAGAGAACTTTACAATTAAAACATACAAAAAAATGCATACATACAAGTATAACAATCGAACTATTCAGAGCTGATATAAATTTTTAATTGAAATTTTATTCCTTTAACAAATAATGCATAATCTACTTTCCATGTTATTTTTGAAGTTGCATAACACAACTATCTTTGCATTTATTTAATTTCGACTCGAAATTATTTTTGTTTGTATTCGTAACACATTTGTCATTTAGTTCGTTTATTTTTTGAAAAGTTAAAGCTGGATATTCATTGTAGTATATAAGTAAATAAATGAATAAATAAAAAATAAAATGACAGTTGTCTATGGTCAACGTAATAAGCCGCGAGAGAGAGTAAATAAATTATCCTGGGGAAAAGCTCTCGTCTAAAGTTCAAAGTCATCTTTTTCCAACGGCTGTTTAAGCTTCTTCATATAATTAAATGTATTTTGTAAATAAAGTAAAACTGTAACTCTGACCGGATACAGTCAAGTTGGTTTATGATTTCTAGATATAGCTTAGAGAAAATAAGACTTTATTTATACATAAAACGCTGATGAGAGCATTTGAGAATCTTTTCTGCTCTTAGTTTATCCAACATTATATTATAATTTAAACACCTTTAATCATTTCAATATAGAAAAATAGATATTAATTTAATATAAATTAACTACAGAGGATATTTGTCGGCTACAAGTATACAAAACCTGCTATTCAGTTAATTAATTCCACCATTTTGCTTTCACGAATATCGAATTATTGAAAAGATTTTCCAAAACATTTACTACACTGGAACTGATCGATTACCAAATATATATGACTTGGATTTAACTTCTCAGCCTGGAATATGCTATTAAAACGCAATTCATTCTGGAATATACCAGTATTCATTGTATTTTATAATGATTCCTATGTATTGCTTATGGCAATTTTGAGTACCATTTTACACAATCACCTCGATTTCAACCTCCAAAAATCATAACTCCTTTCATAATAAACTTTATTAATCGAAATAAGAACTATTAGAATCGACACATGTTTGCCAACGAGAAAGAAGTTTATTTATCGCATTAGCATAGAAATCCGAAGTTCTGGAAACGATGAAGTCATTGAAGGCCGATTCAGCATCATCTCGGTTTTTGAAGCATTTTTCAAGCAGAATGTTGTTGTGATGCTTGAAAAAATGAAAATCGGTGGGCGAGAGGTCCGGCGAATACCACGGTGAGGAAGAGTCTCGTAGCCCAATTCTATCAACATCTGCAGGGTTAGTTGGGCAACATGCGGGCGAGCGTTGAAGGAAAATTAGTCCTTTCATGTTGAACAATCTCGGACACATACGTTTAAACTACCGCTGCACTTCTCCGCCGTAATCATTTCGCCCGGATTCAAGAAGCTGTGATGGATAAGACTGGCCACAGACCACCAAACAGACACCATAATCTTTTTTTGGCGCAATTTCGACTTCGGAAAGTGTTGTGGAGCTACCCCGGCATCCAACCCCTGTGGCGAATGTCACCAGTTGTCGTAGAGGATCCACTTCTTATCACATGCCACAATCTGCTCGTGTAATAGATCGTCTTTTTTTTGCACAGAAGGAGTGTAGCAGACACCTCAAAACGACGATTTTCTTTTTTTATTATCGTTCAATTCATGCAGCAACATTTTTTTGACTCCCCTATTTGTTTTAAATTGCGAACGATCGTTGACTGGTCGACCTCAAATTCAATAGAAACTTCTTGTGTGGTTTTGTGTGGATCGGCTTCAGTTAAGGCAGGCTTTCAAGGCGTTATCAACCGCAGTCGGCCGGCCGCGACCGTCTTCATCTCCGAGGCTCTCGTCACCATTGAGAAATTTTTTGAACCATCGTTGTGCCACACATTCGTTAGTGATATCTAGACCAAACGCATCATTGATATCACAAGCTGTCTCGGAAGCTTTTCGGTCTAGTTTGAACTGGAACAAAAAATCGTGCAGATTTGAATTTTTTCCATGCTGTCTAAAAGCCTGCAAAAATAAATGACAATATTGAGAACGGCAAGGAATTGCACGATTGGATAGAGCAAAAAAACGAGCTTCAAAATGATATATAATATTGCTATAAATATCAATGGATCAATTCATAAATCGTGTATAAAAGTAACGTATATGAGAAAATGATATTGTTTTTGCACCAACCTAATAATTATTTATTCTCCGGTGTCAAACAATAAGTGTTCTTGTAATTCTACATAATTTAACTCAGAATTTTCATTTATGTCTACGTGTGTGTGTGTGCGCGCGCGCGCGCGCGTGTGTGTGTGCGTGAGCATACGGATATTTCCTATTCTTTATGTATCTGAAGCTCAATGATTGTAAAGCTATATAAACGAGCACAAATAAATAATAACATTTTTGATACATTCTAAAGTTCAGGACTAATCTTACCAATTATATATGTGCACATATGTAACTAATAATGTTTTTATAATAAACAGACTTTATATATATATATATATATATAGTTATGCATATATATAGTTATATATATAGTTATATATGTATGTATAGTTATATATAAATCGTTATATATAGTTATATATATATATATATTTATATATGTATGAATAAAAAATCAATACGAAAAATATATAAATGTTTATATCTTTTCTGTATTTATTTCCTGTGTGTTGACGTGTAGGAATACAAAAAGTTTTTTTTTGAAAAAAAACAAGAATGTTTCCTTCAAAAGCATATAATTTTCGACCGATCCTTCGATCTTCCTCGATGTGAATGATAGAAACATGAGTGTGCGGACAGGGTTAGTAATAGGAGGGGCACGAGTATAGCCATTAAGGTAAAGATCCTTCGAGCATTTTTGATTCATAAAACTTTGGATTGGACACCCACGCATCCCACGAACATACTCACATATGTGAACATATATTTATAAACACTCAAGCACTACCACATATGCTTCTTCACGTACCCATACATACAAAGGATACGCGCACACACGTTTATAGACGTGTGTACATATACAGCTGGAGATTGATGAGCAGATGTAAGTGATAAGCCAAGTGGATGCTAAGTAGAATCTTTTTCCAAAAGCTTGGACTTATAGATTTATTGTGGTTCTAGGTTATATATATATATGCGTGTGTGTGTATTTGTGTGTGTATAGGAATATCATTTCAAAAGAGTTTTAATGTTTTTATATATATATATATATATATATATATATATATATATATGGTCTGACAAATCTTCACGAGGATGAAACTCGAATAATTCTGTGTAGCTTAATTGACATATATATTTTGATGCCTAACGACGTAGCTCTACTCATATATGCTATTTAATTAAATACTGAAAATAAGTATATCAAATTCCATGTAGATGCATGAAATAATATGTACTAACAGAGGAACCCGACGTTTCCTTGGATTGAATGATGATCAACGCCTGACGAATTCTCATGAGAATGAAATGCGCAATATTCTATGTAGCTTAATTGTCATATATATTTTCATAACTTACTACCTACTATATATATATATATATATATATATATATATATATATATATATATATACGCACATACGCATTTATTTATGTGACTTCATTTTCGTTTGTATATTTAGCTTTTTATTCTCTGTCGCTTTGTTCCCATGCTTTTGTATTCGACTGAAGTGGGCAACAATTGCTTTGACATGTTTGCCAACAGAAATAAAAAGGAATTAAACACAATGTAGAACAAGTGTCCAACAAAATTGGCTGCTTGGGAAAGAGAACAAAAAGAATAAGAGGGGCAGGAGGAGGAGATCAATGTAAAGAAGAAAAGCAAATAAGGAAAGAAAGAAACTCAATGAAATATAATACAGAAAGAGAGAACGACAAGACCTGAAAAGGAAATAAAGATGGCCAGGACGAAGAACAGAATAATAAACTCAAATAAAAAAGAATTAATGAAACATGGAATCAAACAACACAATCAAAGAAAGCGCAAAATCAACCATAATATTAAGCCATATATAAATGAGGTATATATATATATATATATATATATATATATATATATATATATATATATAATTATTGCATGTGTATACATGTAATAATATAACGTTATATATTACATTGTGTATAGCTTTTCAGCATTCAATAATGTTCAATATATATATCCTGTATATACTATATAAAACTATTTAATATTATTAAGGGTAGCTAAACATTGCTGGTCGTAAAATACTCATAATATATTGTATTTCATACAGATTTCGTACTTATTATTACATAATTAATTCTCTATTAAATATATATATATATATATATATATATATATATATATATATATATATATATATATATTAGATTGATGCAAAAATAATGTCGTTTGTGTAATTAGATTTCCATTCAATGTGCGAATGGAAATTCAATTAACTTTCTTGGATTTAGATTTTTTGATTTTACCGTCATTGGATAATTTAACTTTCACCAGACTATCAATTCACGTGAAAATTGCTTAACTTCTGACCGACTAACAATATGAATTTTGACAAGCCCGTTATACAGCAGATATATCCTAACAGTAATCTCCGAACGTATGTACTATACACTGGATAAAGCAGGGAAGGGGAGGACAGTAGCCCTAAATATATCTTATACCTTATGAAAGGATATAGCACGATTGATTTCATAGGAAAATCAGATCATACTGTATCACTGAACGAATACTAAACAAAATTAAATCGCACTTAAGTAAGAGAAGAATCCAGGTTGTCCTCGACGGTCGTCCATGTAAACATTATGATATAAATGCAGGTGTACCTCAGGGGTCGATCCTTGGACCGTCATTATTCCTAAGATACATAAATGACCTCTCTGATAAAAAATGTCTCTGAGATTGGTATATTTGGTGATGACACGACGCTCTATAACAGGTAGGAGGGCAAAACAAATGAACACATATCTAAGGAAATGGCAGAAACACAAGCGGAAGACCTCCAATATGTAGTGGGATGGGGACAAAAATCAATGGTCTGTTTCCTTCAATAATTATAATAAACATTCTCAACTACCAATAGCTATGATACATTACCTGAAAATACTTCTTTCAAACTCCTCCGATTAACGTTCACAGGGAACATGAATTGGAATATATTGAGAGCAATGCCAAGGCTGCTGCGAAGAAGGTGGGCTCTATCTACCGTGATAGAAAGCTACTTAACCTGTACCTCTACAAGGCCACCATTTACCCTTGTATGGAGTATTGTTGTCACATTTGGGCTGGTGCATCTGCTCGTAGTGTCCCGCTCCTGGACAGGGTTCAAAAGAGTGTCACAAACTTGATAGGTCCTGAACTGTCATCTAAGCTTAAACCTCTGCTCCAGCGACGAAATGTTGCCTCCCTCTGCCTGTTTTACAAGTATTTTAATGGTGGATACTCCGACGAACTACAAACCTTTGGCGTAAATACCCCTGTCAAATCCGATAAGCAGCAAAGTCCCGTCCCTACACAGTAGAGATCCCTAGATGTAAGAAAGCCTTCTACTCTAATAATTCCTACCCCAGAATTGCTAAACTCCCTACATAGTATCAGTACAACTTATGTCTCTGATATTAGCCCTCCCCCTACATCAAAGTGGCACTGTACACTTTTTTGGATGCAAATGTAATAAACAAATAACATTAATGCGAAGATGAACAGTGTCCTTTTTAAAATGCTGAATCTACATGATATTTCAGTTATATTATTACAGATGACATTAGAGGGAATTATTATCCATCTCTCTCTCTCTCTCTCTCTCTCTCTCTCTATATATATATATATATATATATATATATATATATGTATATATATATACATATATATATATATATAAAATACGAAGAAAATAAAAAAGAGTAAAATTCTTTATACCATGGTATTTCGAAGCCTAATGCTTCTCATCAGAAGAGGGTTTATATCAAGAATAAGACATCTAGTGATAGGTACATTACGAGCCAAATAATCGTGGGCCAGAGAAAAATGGTAATATATTTAAACTGTTGAGGGGGGAGATGAGAGGACTTCTGTTATCTATGCAATAGAGGAGGAATATAGCTTTTATTACAAAATGATCTAATTCTTTCAACTCCCCTTTATTGATATGTGTGTGTATTTGTGTCTGTATCAGTATTGTTGAGGGTCACCATTATCAAGACCAGGAGGTAACGCTAGGATAAGGGATAATGAGTATTAAACAGAATGTGAGACAACATCATGATGATAAATAATGGTGGAATTTCTGTATTTTTTTTTATTTTAATTTTATTTAGTTTTTCAAGAGGAACGCTCAACAAAAAAGTATTTACATTGGACTTGAAAATTACTATGTTATAGGCAGCCGGAAAACAGCCCAGATTATATTGTTCCACTGACTGACTAGAAGTTTTGTTTAGTTTGATGCTCAGATAGAGAGTGAAGGATGTCTACAATATATTCACACACACACACACACACACACACACACACACACACACACACACACACACACACACACACACACACACACACACACACACACACACACACACACATATATTGATTAATTCAAACCTAACACTAATAAAATATCTACAGAGATCTTAGTTGAAATAAAAACGAATAGAGCTACCCAGAAATATAATTCTATTTTAACACGTGAAGCATATATGGTCCCTCGTGAGTGCACAGTGAACGAGGCATAAAAAAATGTCTAAGTTCAGCCCTCACCTCCACCCCATTAAGCCCTAAAAGTCCCCATGGGACCGTCAAATCCTGATGAAAATGAACAAACGGTACAGTTTTAGGCCTTAACATATGTAAATATTGAGTTCTGCACCATGCATAAAAGAAAAAAAGAAATGACTAAGTCCATCATTCGCCCCCCATTATTTATCCCTAAAAGTCCCAAAGGCCTTAACATATTTAAATTTGAGTTCAGCACCATACAAAACTGCTAAATAGACATACACTAAAAAGATTTTGGACAAAAATGATAAAATAGTCTAAAAAAATGGAGTGTTTTTATTATCCCTAAAAGAGCCCCTGGGGCACACCCAAGAGTTATGGCGAAGTATAGACAAACAAAATTATATAGAAATCAGTTAGTTACAACTGTTAGAAAGTTTTATAAAAATTTAAGGCATCATCTTTTTTTATAAGCACAAAAATGTCAATTTTAACCATTTTAACCGAAATGCACCTCTAGGGGGCAACCGGAGTTTTCTCGGAAAATCCGTTTGGTATTTTTTTACTCGTATCATGTTCAATGTTTGTGCAAAGTTCAAAATATTCCATGGCGTAGACATACAGAGAAGGGTGAATTTATAGGTACACTCTCCTTTTGTCGGGGGACCAAAAGGTACTAAAATATAATTGTATCCTAGTGTGGAAAATAATATAGATATATAAAATATAGAATAGATTTATTCCATCAGGTGCAATAATAGAAACCAGTTTCGCTCTTCTTAAATATACATGAACCGTCCGCAGGCATTATAGTTTGTATAATAAGTTTTAAAATAGTATCAATCACATGGCAATCGTTATTAGAAATATAGTGACAAAGTTTACTAGAAATTATTTTTTGTTCCCCGCAACATCTTAGATGGAGTTACATCGATTTCTGAATGGATACCTCAATCTACATCTCCTGGAGCTCGAAGATTATTTATAAATACTTTGATAATACGTCTTCTTCGAAATGAAAAACCATACTAGCTTAATAGAGTTCAAAATAGACTTCGTAGCCTCGTAGGTGATGTCCTTTTCTCTTGCCTGCAACCTCTATCTCACAGAAGAGATGTTGCGAGTTTGACTCTGCTTTGTCGTTATTTTCATGCCAAGTGCTCGACTGAGCTTCAATCTATAGTCCCCCTCGCCAAACTTTTACAAGAAACACTCGTCTATCTGAAAACACTATCAATAATTTCCCCCACTCTTTTTCTATGCCTAAACCTAAACGTAGATTCCATGAACAAAGCTTATTTCTTAGAACTGCACGCCTGTGGAACTGTCTTCCCTTTTCCTGCTGACTACAATATGGCTGTCTTCAAGTCCAACGTAAACAAGTTCTTGATTAGCCGTTCCACTTAAGTTAACAACTTTACCGAATTTCCATTACTAACGATTACTATATTGTCCAATTGACTACTGTACACTCTTAATCCTTATTCTCGAGTGTCTCTGGGCCTTCATAAGTGGTTATGCCTATGTAAAAAAAAACAGCTTATATATTGATTTAATCGATAACTATACTACTATTTTAAAAAAATCAAACACAAAATGTAAGTGATAAGAATAGAGAAATATTCCGGAAACTTTTAGATGAGAATTAATAAATTATGTAATTTGGATTATTCGAACTACTGCTTTCATCTTGAATATTGAATTAAGAACACAGTCTAGTACAACGAATAAAACTGCGAAGCTGCAATTTATCCGTGGCGCAACGAATAAAATTTGTAATCGTTTCTATGTGACAGTCTTGTTTAATTTTCAGTACATAAGGTACTAACAATACAATTGCAATTAGTTATACGATTAAACCAGATGTAAACTTAACGAAAATCAATTCGCCTCTTCCTTTTAGGCTTGCATTCACAAATATCCGCGCACTTAGAACAAACTTAGACGATGTAGAATCGTTTCTCCTAGCAAACTCCTTGGATATTTAGCACTAAGCGATATTAACCTACACCCCTTCATCCCCTCTAATCATTTTAACATGTCTGGTATCTCAAACTTTGCCGTAAGGACTCACACAGACATATGTTGGAAACACCCACCCCTTAATTAGAGAACACAAACTAGAATCAGACGACCAGGCCTTCATGTGTTTTAGATTAAATCTGCAACATCGCATTAACTACTTAGATTTTCTCTACCGTTTTCCATCGGCTCAGGATTTTACCTTAATCAACCATGCATCTAACAACATAAACGCAACATTCTCACTAGATACTAATGCCCAAGTACATATATGTGATGGCTTAAATGTTCACCACATAACTCGCTAGGTTTCTCTCGTTACGCAGACGTAGTTGGTAGCATAACACATTATATGACATCACACATTAGTTGGTAGCATCACACAC
This sequence comes from Euprymna scolopes, assembly GCF_053919585.1. Lineage (NCBI taxonomy): Eukaryota > Metazoa > Mollusca > Cephalopoda > Sepiida > Sepiolidae > Euprymna > Euprymna scolopes. The sequence goes on along the minus strand of NC_136492.1, from coordinate 119,233,048 downwards.
AGCTTTTCTATATCCGTAATTGATCATGTTGTTTTGACGTATGACCATCAAAGACAACCTGGATTTTTCTCTCATCTAAGAACGATTTGATTATTTTAAGTAATCGTTCTGTTCTAACATATGATTTAATTTTAATGAGATGACCAAGGCTTTAGATATGTCTAGAACTACCGCCTTCGCTTCCATGCCTTATTCCATCCATCCAGCCAACACAACCGTAGCCGTGGTTGAATTCACTACACGAGTTTGTAGTTTAAATAAAATCTTGTCGTTAGCTGAATACTTAATGCTTCGCCAGGGCTATCAAGGGTATTTCTTTATCGTAACACTTTCACTAGATGTAGTGCCTACCACGGCTTAAGAGAGTCCCATCTACCATCGAGAGAAGGATAAACCGCGCTAGTTTCTCAACCTGGTATTTTACCTCGCGGTACATACAGCGCCTCGCCTTCCCAAATGGTCACCCATCTACTACTGGCTCAAAGTTGCTTAACTTTGGTGATCTGGCGAGAACCGGTGTGTCAACGTAATTGTGCCGTATATGTTCTGCCTTATTCAATGAATGTTATATACACTCGTAGATTACAGTTAGGATATTTGCAGTAGAGCAGGCATGCCTAAATCCATACTGTCGGGCGGAGAGAAGTTTAATATATATGAGGTGGTGGACGAGTGCTTGATTGATTATTAACCCGGCTTTGCATACATGGCACTGAATCAGGATTGTTTTATTTCTGGCAAATAAATTAAATTGAACTGAATTGAATAATAAACCATTAATTATTTAAAGCCTAAATTAAATCCTGGCCTTTTCTCTCTGTAGCAAAGTAGTTAAACTTAAGGATTCTATCCTATTGTGTATTCAAGAACATTAAATATACGATCGATCATGGTAAGAATGGAAATAATGGAGAATAACATTGTCGTCAAATCATGAAAGACGGATATTTGTTAGAGAATTTATCACAAATGAATGAATACAAATTTTATAGAATTGCTGACAAGAAATTTCCAAAGGTGGCGGGATGCTGAGTGGAATTGGCTTAGGCAAGCCTATTTCAGACACAACACAAGTGTGTCAATAGAGAATAATAAGTCTATTCATAACGATAATAATAACAATAATATTCATAAAATACACGTTGTTATTTGTGTAGCTGAACAGGCCGAGTGAGTAATTCAACTAATAATATCTGGACACAAAGAGGAACAAGAAAGATATCAATTCTTAATATAAATAGAAGCCCAGTAACATTATTATCAATATTATTCTGTAAATAATAATAATAATAATAATAATAATAATAATAATAATAATAACAACAACAACAACTCTAATAATACTTCTCTTATATATGTATTAAGAAGATAAATAATAAACGCGTAAGTGAATACAAATTAAAATAAATATATAACTGAAACAGAGGCCAGTCTTGGTTAATGCCACGGAAAATAGCTGTGAGTGGTCAAGGAGGATGAAAAGACAGAGGAGAGAAAACATTGCACAGATGATTAAGACCTTAAGGACATTTAACAACAGAATCCCACTGAAGGCCAATGATCCCTGCCAGCGAGAATTCAATGGTAAGCGGTTGCTGCGATACCAGAAGATAGTTTGCAAAGAGGTGAAAAGTACTTCAAATATGCGAGACATGTTCTCACCCAGACTTCAGGGAACACCATCGATTATTATTGGTGAGTAACATTTGATGATCACCTGCGTGAGAATCGCTAGTGATTAAATAATAATAATAATAATAATAATAATAATAATAATAATAATAATAATAATAATAATAATAATAATAATAGGAGCACTAGGAACAGTTCCGAAAAACTTCGAAAAAAGAATGGCAGAAATTGGAATCAGAGGAATAACTGCAAAAATACAACGCCCAACGATAAAGAAAACGGCTGAAATATTAAGGAAACCCTAGAATATGGGGAATAACACAAGACAATAGAACAAAGAAGCATTACAGGGAATGAAGAACGCCGAAGCTGCATATCAACAAGTTCTACACCACCATCATGAATCCCCTATTGTCTCATCACCGTCCCCTCCTCCCAATAGAAAAGTGATACGAAAGAGCCGAGAAGGGTCAAGGAGGATTGAAAGACCGAGGAGAGAGCGCTGGCCAGACATCCGCTGGACAAGCGCGAAGAGAACTGGGATCGTGGGGAGGCTTAGTGACACTCAAATTCCAGTATAAACCAATGGCCACTACCAGCGAGAAATCAATGGTATGAGGCTGTTGCTATGACGCAGATTTATCTGCAAGTGCTATCGAAGGAGGTGGAGAGAACTGGACGTCTGGGGAGACTTGTTGTCACTCAGCTTCCAGAGCACACCACAGGTCGCCAAGCCGATCGTTTGTTGACTTGTGTGAAAGCTCCATGTGAGCTAATAATAATAATAATAATAATGATAATAATGATAATAATAATAGTAGAAGCACTAGGAACAATCCCGAAAAACTTTGAAAAAAGAATGGAAGACATTGAAATCAGAGGAATGACTGGAAAAATACAACAAACAACAATAATGAAAATAGCGGAAATATCAAGGAAAACCCTCACATATGGAGATTAACATACGTGAGCAACAAACGCGATACAGACAAACTGCTGCAGAGACAAAACATGAAACGCTACATGGAACATTGAAGCCGCATACCTATAGGTTCTCTAATCTCCCACCATTATACCATTACCGCATCACTGCCCCCCTCCCATAAAAAAAGAGTGAGACCGAATAACCAAGTAGAGTAAAGGAGGAAACGAATATGTGAACAAGAATAAGAAGATGAAGAAGAAGAGAATGCCGGGTAGGTACAACTAGTATAACACCATTTGAAGTATTTCTCTATTGAAACCAAGTTACATATTTTGTAGTTTATTGGCAATTTATGATTTTGCATTTAAATATTGCTGATTGTTTTTATCCCTATTTTTCTTGTCTACATTGCAATTAACCTGCAAATGACCTGAATTTTGATGTAGATGATTAAAAAATATTTATTGTTAATTTTAGTTAGTTTAAAGGATAACGATAATGTGATTGTCTTCAAACTGGAAAAAATTATGAAGTTCAATAAGGTAAGTTAACGGAATGCAATCACTGAGAAATTTTGCATTTCTTAAACTTACCTTGGTTATTATCCATAGTGCTTGAAAAATGTGTGACAACAAACGAAATCCTTCACTCTCTGAGAAAGATGACAGCATACTGAATGTAAGCAATAGACAGTTGCAACCTGGAGCTATCTGGCATCTATCCAGATACTGAACTAATATGTACAAGGTGTGTTTGAATTAATTTTCACTTTATTTATGCTGTTATATTCATTTATTTACCACTGAACGAATTAGTTTAACCAGGCCATAAGGGTTAAAAAAAAAGAAGACTTTCGAATAAAAATAGGTGGAGGAAGGGGAAGAGGATGTATTAAAAACAAAAACCTAATAATCCGAAGGCTGCAAGTTCGATCCCTATTTTCACCTTCTTTCCATTTACACCTAAACATACATTACACTAAACAAAGCAGGAACTGGTTATTCGGATGTAATGTTAAAAGAGAAATTTATAATTTTAAAATATTTGTTTCATTTTTTATTGTGAATGACTTAGAATAGTCCATATGTTAATCAACATCATATATTCCAAGCTTCAACACTTTCTACTTTCAAACAAGATGTTGAAAACCAGGCACTTAAGAGCAAAGTAACTGCAGCATTTGTTACATTACCCGCATTAAGACACCCCCTATCCTCGTCATAATGTGAACTTCACATTTCCATCTTGCTCATTGACTTTTTTTGCAACATTACTTCAAGAGTTTTGATTAAATCCCTAGTTATATAAAAAAATGCTAAGAAAATTGGATAAATTCTGTGAACCGTTCCATATAAGTTAACAAATTTACTGAATTTCCATTACTATATTGTCCAATTTCTACTGTACACTCTTTAACCCTTATCCTCGAGTGGCCTCTTGGCCTTGATAAGTGGTGATGCCTATGTAAAAAAAGGAATAGTAAGTAAAGAGATTTAAAGCAAGATACAACGAACACAAAGGCAACTAATCTTCTATGTAAATGTGTGTAAATATCTGATAAACTTTTAAACTTCTGATCACTTAATACTAGAATGAACAGGAAATGGTAATCATACACCAAGGACGGTAAAATCTTTATTTGTATGAATGAATAACGTATACACACATATATCAACAAGTTGAAATGAAAAATGTTAATTTACACTTACCGATATATTTTTCCTCTTTCTACGCATTACCATTTCGAAATGCTTAGGCATGAAATGCGCTTATAATTCCTCTTCTGATTGATATTTTTCCTCTATTGAACTGACAAATAAATTCATATATACTTATATTTATTTTATCTTGCCTATAACTTTATGTTTATGCTCCATCCCACGTATTAAGTTCCTTATATTTTGAGAGGTCTCTATTTAAAGAATCCTTTAATATTCTATAATCAACTTCTAGTATATATATATATATATATATATATATATATATGCACACACACAAACACACACACACACACACACACACACATATATATATATATATATATATATATATAGAGTGACGCCTTCTCGATTTGAAGATATTTTTTAAATGGACCTGAACACTAGGATACTTCAATGAAAGTCAAATATAAACAGGTAAATTCATAGAGGAATAAAAGGCGAATCTAATGAGGTATAAGTTACACATAACTTATACCTCATACAGGAGGTATAGGTTATATACATAGTTACATTCAATTTAGCTTAACTTTGCAGTTTTGGAAAAAATGACAAGTGTGGACTTTCTTTTTAGGGCCACTGCATGCATATATATATATATATATATATATATATATATATATTTGATTGCAACGTCTTGTCAGACGAGTGCCACTCGCTCAGGCACTTTATGTCCATGAGCCCAAATGCCTGAGGGAGTTTCTATACAAAGATGATGTTACAGAGTTTTAGCTTTTTACAACAGCTAAGTCTCTCACTCGGTTCAAAATGTTGAGATCCAGCAACAAGCAAGAGCGATATAGCCAGCAACAAGTTAAACTGTAGACCAGCTTAATGCGAGTACTGGTCTCCTGCTTTATGGGTTTTTAACTCAGAGATTTGCTTCTCCTAGAAAAGTTGCCTTCACCACGACTTTCGGGAGTCCCCTCCACCCCAACACATATAGTTGGCCGTTGACCCCTGAAGAAGGGTTCATTCGCCCTTTGGAAAGTCTTCTTTTTAATCCTTCAGGGAGACTAGCCACCCTCCTCACCACACTTGTTTGGTGAGGGAACCAGTTTAGTCGCCGGTGATCCGACCATGAGGCAGGTAGTTACTTGGTTATGATTTGACAATGTAATACATATATATATATATATATATATATATATATATATATATATATATATATATATACCACAATATATCACCAAATCCGTAGCTCTTCCAAATAAAACGCAGTGTTAATAACATCGTTAATGCTACAGAAAATGGTCAAGCGTGTCAGTAGAGAAAAATGGTCAAGTAAGGAAGACATAATCCAGAATCCACTAAAAGGACAGCATTAGTATTGAAATCATTGGAAAGCTTATTCAACTTCCAGAGACAGCCGTCAGACATTATGAACTTGAATTCAATGTTAAGCCGTATTTATGATAATCTAATGTTATTTTCAATAGTGTTCAAGATAAACGGATGACTATGAATATAAAGAGATTCATTGTCACACGGTGTTCAGGAAACGCCATCGTTTTTTTCTGATCGCTTATAATGACTCGAGTGGATAGACTTAATAAGAAATTCTTCTTTTATGAGGAAAATTTTATCGACATAATTGAAAGAATAGATCTATCAATAAACGTAGATTACGTCCCCAGAAACAGAACGAATTCCTAAAAACGATAGACGGAATGCATAGCTTGCTATATATGTGCATCGACTACATAATTCCGAAGAGGTTAAAAAAGCAGAAAAAAGATCAGTCTATTTGAATTAATTAATCGCTTAAAATACAGCCTAAAACGCAGTCCTCAAATATAGATTATGTAATCTTTAGACGAGTGTCTACGAAATATCCAATAAAATTATTAACTTTATCGAGAAAACAATGGAAACTTTGACACTGAAACTAATAGCTGGAAGAAAAATAGTTGGTAGTAATAAGAACGCAGAGAGCCAATTTTCAGGGAGATTCTTTGTCCACAGTAATTTTTATGATAACAATTATGTCATTCAGCAATATTACATGGACGACCTGGAATTACATGAAACAAAATGAAATATAAAAATTACAGTTCGAAGAGAATTCGGAATGGCAAGTGGGGATTACTTGAGATAAATAAGAGAATGGTCGGAAAAGTATAATCTTTAGAATCAAGTGTAAAGCGAAATAAGAAAATGAAATGTTGAAAGAGGAATATGAAGGATAATATAATAAATATTCTACTAGCGACAAAAAGGAAGTGAAAGACAAAACAGTATAACAGCAAATAGAAACAAAATTGTAGAATATAAATTCACAGGGAATGATGAGTGGAAGAAAGTAATGGTTATGAGCACACACTCAAAGCCAATTTGAAAACATTGCTATTGGCTATAAAACCGGTAGCAGAGAATAAGAATCCTATTTGTGCCAATTGGGATCATGTTGATCATGGAGAAACTTTCTCAAGTAACAGAAGGAACCAGTGTCGAACATTACATTAATATTTGGGAGTTTTGAAAGCAAATGCAAACAAAAACAAGAAAACTCTTATAACTCGAATTATTTAACCGAACCATAAAACGTATAAATCCAAGGATAATACCCCAACTTGACTGATCTGGTACCTTCACTGACAAAATAAAACAGGAGAACAAAGACGGAAACTAATGACTTGCGTAATGCACTGCACAAGAAAGATTAAATTGATTTTTTTTTACATAGGGATTACAAATTATCAAGCCCCAGAGGCCACTCGAGGATAAGGGTTAAAGATTGTACAATAGTTAATTGGACAATATAGTAATCGTTAGTTATGGAAATTCGGTGAATTTGTAAATTTAAGTTGAACGGCTTATCAAGAACTTGTTTACATTCGACTTGAAGACAACCATATGATGGAAACTGAAAATTACTAATAAGTAGAGAATAGCCTTATAAGAGGATAGAAATGCATAAACGAAATTATGGAAAAGCTGATCACTGCCAAAGAACAGTTTAAAGAAAAATAGAAGAGGAAAGAAAATAGGAAGAAAAGTAACATTACAAACGATTTATAAGACTGACTTGAGAGGAACCGAATGAAAACTCATAGATATGACCACAAAAATGAAACTTGAACAGAAAACGCAATCATTATTTTAATACAACTTGCTATTTTATCATTTAATCCCAAGAACTGCGGGTTTCCGAATTTTCTTCTATTCTACTAACTTCATCCCAATATTCTCTTCCTACTGTTTATTTCCTATCCATGGCACTGATCATTTCAAGAAAATGGCAGGTAAGCATGTCTTGCCTTTGCGAAAATCATCTTTCGAGGTTGCTGTTATCTTCAAGTGACTTCAAGTTAACTGTTCTGGAACATTCATTGACAAAATAAAACCTCCGACAAACAAAAGAAAAAAATATCAATTAAATTAATAGCCTGCACAATGCAGTGCACAATAAAAGCTAAACTGAAAATGATTGATAAGTAAAGAAAAGAATAAAAATACACAAATGTAAGTATAGAAAGGCTGATTACCGCCAAAGAACAGTGGAGCTGTAAAGGTTTGATCTTTCATTCTTGCCATCTTACATCAAGCGATTTGTATAGAGCGTTGTATCTCTATCTAAATGTTTCAGAGAACTGAAGGGAATATGGAACACAACGAATGTTATTGTAACACCAATAATTGTAGGAGATATTTATGGAAATCTTGGAATGCAGAAACTAACACACATTTTCTTTTGTTATAATCGACAGATAAATTAAACTAGAAATAAAATAAAACTATAGAAACAACATTAGGCGAATAAAAAAGACTCACCAGCCTACTCCAAAATTATTGTGGACTGCCAAGATCGCAGAATTAAAATAAATGAGGAGGGAAAGCACTAGATCTGTACTGGAGCATCGCAAAAAGTACTGGGATAACATTAAATAAATGCGTACACTCATCAAGAAGATTGGGAAATAAATTATCAATTTTTTTTATAATTCTTTTCAAAGTGAGTCCATTAATACAATCTGAGGAATTATCACTGTACAACACAGAAAAGTTTATTGCTACTCAAATCCCAGCAGAAAAAAAACTGGCTTATTGTCTCGTAGAAATCAATGGTAAGCAGCTTTGGTTGTGATAAATTCAAGAGTTTTACAAGAGTTATTGATAGATAAAGAGTGCTGGACATATCAGGAGGATTATTGTCAGCTAAACTCCACTTGATATTAACAGACAGGAATCAGTAATAATGACCCGTGTAAAATACCCCTTGTTAGTAAATAATAGCAAAGAGAGTAGAGGGCGTATGATAAGAGAAATGTCTAAGCGAAGCTCAAAAAGACAAGGAAAACAGATAATAAAATAACGAAGGGAGAAGAAGAAATGGAAGCAAAGAAGGCAAGGAGAGGCTGAGCATATGATTATGATTCTATGCAATACAGTAACATTACTACTTGTCACATGGTCAAGTTATAAATTCCAAATAGAATTTGGAATAGAAAAGTGCGTGCTGCTAATTAAAAGAAGGATAAAATTGGAGGCAGTGGAGAGGGGGAATAGAACATCTAAGAAAAAAAAAATTAACTACTTATCATATGATCGAGTTATCGAAGACTAAACCGGTTCTTATATCGGGTTTGTCTCTTTATCAATTGGTGAGGAAAGTGGCGCCAAGAAGAATTTAAAACAGAACTTTAAAACAAGAATGATATCATAGATATCATATTTATCACTGTATTCTTTTTCATTTTACCTCAGTGCAATTCTCAGAAATCAAAGAGCTTACAGTGTACATTTATGATAATGTAGCGAAGATTAAAAAAAAATATCGTTTCAAACTAGCTAGTAAAAAATTCACGCCAGATAATGTGTACTGTCTTGTCTACAGGATAGAGTTTCTCGAGGAAATATTAATTATGGTCAGATGCGACATGAATATCAAGAATATCTGCTGAGAATAACCCGGTGCATGAAGTATTTTTAATGGAAACAAAACCGGGGATTGACTCGGTCAGTCTTCCCTGAGAGTTAAATTCATAAAGTCTTTGATCAATCAAACCGCGAATTGAACAGTTAAATAGTCAATTATGCAGAGTGCTTAATTTGTGTAAAAGTCAGTCAGTTAGAATTAGCAGAGACTCCAAACCCATTTTTCTTATCAAGTTAATACGACTTTCTAAGCTCAGGTTATTTCACGTCGGAATTCATTGAAGTGGAATAAGTCGTAAAGAAATAATAGTAGCCATAGCATTCAGAGAACGTAGACATTGTCTTTTGGAGAAGAAGAAAACTACAATGAATGTAATACGAAGAATATATTTATCAAAATCACAACATGCTGCAAACGTGGTACACTCTTGAATTTGCTGCCACCATTGCACACAAAAACAACTACTTCAGTTGATTTAAACATAATAGATGTTTTGTAAACGGAAGTTGCTTTTACAACCGCTAGCAATCACTGCAAGGAATTATGGAAAACGCGAGAGATTCATCAAAGTAGAAGTACAGATGCTTATATCCCAAGAGTTTGGGTGGATAACAAACATGTTCTGAACAGATGAGCGTCCTCTATCCAAACCACCACCAATAAGTTCGAGGTTATATCGTCAGCATCTAACAATTCTTAACCTTTGCTAAGAACTTTGCATCAAACTGAAATCTGTACGATCAGAGTAATCTACCATCTGAATCTCCGCCAATTTAAGCAACATCTACATTTCTGACCCTGATGTTTCCAAGATGTATAAGGAACCCTCGTTCTAGAAAAGCAACCTAACAATCTTCTCATCATAGAACTCAAAAAGCTGCAACCGAAATAAGATCACATTCTTGCAAAGTTTCTTAAACGCTGTCTATAGAAAACGTGTTTCCTAACACCCTGAAAAACCATTTTGGTCTTCCCAGTATTTAAAAAAATACTAGAAACCGGTCTTCTGCATCTCAGTACAGACTAATTTGTCATTTGTGCGTCATGAACAAGTTGATCGAATTCATATTAAATAGAGCAGTTGTCAAGCACCTCATGAAAACCCCCCGATCTAATCAGTGACATGCAATATGGTTTCTGTTCTGCTGTAATTTCACACAAGATCAGTGAATCTAACAATAAGGGAGCTCTCTAGTTAGCAATAGCTCTTGATGCATTAAAAACATTTCATAGGGCTTAGCATAAAGGTCTACTTCACAAGATTTTCAGCTACGGATATTTGGAAATGTTCTCTTAACTTATAAATATTTTCTCTCTGATAGATTTATACTAATAGTTTCCGATATATATATATATATATATATATATATATATATATATGCATATATATATATATATTTGTATATATATATACATATATATATTTGTATATATATATATATTTATATACATATTTATGTAATTATTTATATATTGTTAGATTCCAAAATCCCAGATTTTCTTCATCTTAATAATCATACATTTTAAAACCTTATAATAGGGAACCGTTTTAAGTCCAAATATCAAGCTGTCTGCCGCCGGATATCCGAACCTAAAACAGTTCTCTATTATCGGGTTTGAAACTGACGGTACCAATGGCTTATCTTATTTAAACTTCTGAATATATAATATAAATATAATTCATATTTATTCGCAGAGCGGTCTAGTCGTTCCACAAATAGTGCGACTTGAGATAACGAATGTATGGAGGGAACTTATAACTCTGATCAAGTATTGCTGGATGTATTAATATATGAACTACTGAAGCTGTTATTAGAATGAGAAGAAATTATATCAGTCTTAAGTAAACTCTATGATCATCGTAACTATTCTTATAACATTAGCAAACCGACTTTACGCCTATCTATACTGGATATAACATAGGATATATATGTTTCGAGAATTTTTAGATGAAAATTAATAATTAGGATTATTTGGATTATTTGAACTACTCTTTTCGCAGTGGATGTTATTCTCACGACTTTTAAGTACGTCTAATCGTACTTGGATATCTGTTCCGAATTTTCAAGGGGACTCTTTATTAAATCCACTGCTTAGTGAACGACATTAAGTTGTCTTCGTGAATTTTTATAAAAGATTCATTTTCTAATTCCATGCACAAATAAGGTTACATCGACTGAAACGTTGTGAAAATAAAATCCAAGATTAAAACATTGGTCAGGATATTCCAAACAAGACATATTGACTTTATGTATTTATATTGTATATTATGTATTTATAGACGTCGTTGTAACAAATTCAACAATTTTTATTATTGTGATAAAACAATATAAAAATGTTTCTAGTGATATCTATATCCACATACAAGTTAGTGCCCCAATGATGCTGGGATATATAAAGCTGAGAGAGAAAAGATGACGAAACTCCAAGGTTTTATGTGCGACTTCAAAAGAAAAAAGAATCTTATGATCGCCATCACTCTAATAACTATAATGGCAACATGATTCATGGAAAATAATTTCAATAACTGATAAATATACCGATGAACTAAGTGCAAGAGAGATATAAGGAGATGCACCTAAAGGGACGTTTAGAAAGATGAAAAGATCTTTCGGATGGAAGTTCTGAAATAGCGGGTGAATGTCTGACATCCGAAAAACTGCCCCATCGTCAGCTAGAATAAAATGATACTAATATTTAAAACAAAACTATAAATGTGTATTTTTTATAGGTTTGTGGTCACATCACCTTACACTAATGAGTTTAAATAGATTGCAGTATTAATACGTGCCTTCTTAGGATGTGTAATGCAACTAATACCAACTCATCTGACGAATAAGAAGATAAATGTTGCAAGTGATGATCGATTTCTTCTTAAATGGTAAAAGATGAAAGTCGGATTGATAAGGGAATAGACATTAAATGATCAAAGAAATACACAGTTTGGAAAGAGAAACGAGCCGATAGAATCAGCAAAACCCGCATCCCCCTTTTATGGTGAATTCTTAAGTCTTTTCAATGTCTTGTTTCTTTTCTTTTTTGATTTTTATAGTTTGTTCTTTTAAAATACGTGTATTTTTGCTTTCGAATTAAATTGAATTGAACAGCGAGGTAGAGGTTGTTTAAGCGTCAACAACTTCGACTGCGTGTTCGTTTGCCTGTTTATAGAAAAGACGATTTGAAGAGTTGAGCATTGTGAGAAGATACTAGAAAGAAAAACACGAACACCTTCAGTATTGCTGGGAAAAAGTTGAACAAGAAATAATAAGATGTAGAATAAGAAAAGCAACACAGAAACCCAAAAAGAAAGAAACAGAAAAGAAGCAAAGAATGAGAAAAAGAATAAATAATGAGAAAAAAATAAATAATAAAAAAGGAATAAAGAATCAGAAAAGAAACAAAGAATAAACATAGGAATAAAAGAAAAGGACACAGAAATAAAGAATGAGAAAAAAATTAAGAATCAATAAATGACTAAAGGATCATAAAAAACAAAAAACAAATGGCTAAAAAATCAGAAAAAATAAAGAATTAAAAAAGAATAAAAAATTAGAACAGAAATAAAAATCAGAAAATGACTTAGGAATCAGAAAATAAGTAAAAAATCAGAAAATGGATAAAAGAATCAGATAATGGACAAAAAAAAATCAGAAAATTACTATAGAATTAGAAAATAACAAAAGAATTATAAAATAAGCAAAGAATAATAAAAACGAACAAAAAGAAGACAAAATAATTAAAAATCAAATAAGTAATAAAGAATTAGAAAGTGACTAAAGAATCAGAAAAGAAGCAAACATCAGAAAATGACTAAAGAATTGGAAAGGAAATAAAAGATCAGAAAATGACTACTAAATGCAAAAAGAATGGATAATCAGAAAATAGACGAAGAATCAGAAAATGACTAAAGAAAAAAAAAACAAAGATTAAGATAAGAATAAAGAATAAGAAAATGACAAAGACTTAGAAAAGGAAAAAGTATCAGAAAAGAATCAGAAAAGAAGGAAAGAATAAGAAACGAAATACAGAATGAGAAAAAAGAAATAAATAATAAGATAAGAAAATACGAATCAGAAACTGACTAAAAGATAAGAAAAGAAAATACAGAATGAGAAAAAAAATCGGAAAACGAACAAAGTATCAGAAAATGACTAAAGAATGCGATGAATAAAAACTGATAAATATTTTAGAAAGTATCAGAAAAGGAATAAAGAATCAGAAATAGAATGAATAACCAAAAGATGCAGAAAAAGAATAAGGAGCAAGAAAATAACTAAAGAATCAGAAGAAAAGAAGCAAATAACCCGAAAAGTGATGAGGAAAATTACGGAGGAATAAGAAAAAAGAAGAAAAGAATCAGAAAATGACTTAAGAATTAGACAAAGGCATAAAGAACGGGAAAAAGAAAAAAAAACGAATCAGAAAATGACTAAAATAAAGAATCAGAAAAATATAGAATCAGAAAGAGAATAAAAAATTAAAAAAATAGATAAAAATCAGAAATTGACTAAAGAACTAGAAAAGGAATAAAGAATAAGAAATGACTAAAAACTCAGAAGAAAAGAAACAAAGAATCAGAAAAGTAATAAAGAAGCAGAAAAAAATAAAGAAAAAGAAACAGCGAATCTGAAAATGACTTCAAAATCAGAAAAAGAATAATGAATGAGATAATAAATAAAGATTCAGAAGAAAAGAAGCAAAGAATAAAAAAATAAAGAATCGGAAACAATAATTAAGAATGAGAAAGCCACTAAAGAATCAGAAAAGAAATACAAAATCAGAAAAGGAATAAGGAATAGGAAAAGGACTAAGTAACCAGAAAAAAGAAGCACAGAATCAGAAAATGAATGAAAAATCAGAAAATGACTAAACAATGCGAAAAAGAATAAGTAATTAGATAAGTATAATGAACCAGAAAAAGAATAACGAACCAGAAACCGAACAAAGAAAAGGAATAAAGAATGAGAAAACTAATGAAGAATCAGTAAAAGGAATAAAGGATACGAAAAAGAATAAAGAATAATGAAAAAGGCAAGGAACGAGGATTAGAAAAAAAAAAAAAAAAAAAAAAAAAAAATAATAATAATAATAATAAATTGCAGAATAATTGTAGAAAATTAAAATAACGATGCAAGCATGTGGGAAATAATAGAAGAATAATGAAACAAAAAGAGAAAAATAATTAACAAAAACAACTACGATAGAGAGATGATGGATGGTAAAACCCGACTGACAATTTGGCCGGGTTAAGTTCAAATCCACTTCGTTCCACTTTAAGTCCTGAATACCGGCTGATAGAGAAATTTGAGACGTCAAAAGGTACAGAAGCCCCACGCTAAAAACTCAGCTTTGCCTACGATACTCGTTTATACTGCTACATACAAGATTTATTATTCAGACTGTGTCGATGAAGACAAAAAGTTCGACGCGTTCTTTGAGGTCCTTTTCAATGTCGATTGCGAAGGCTGCCCTGATGTGTAAACAGTTTTACTATTTTCAGAAATTTAAGAACTAATGACTACAATAGATTCGTGGACTACAACCTGTCTAATAAACAATGATCTGAAGTTAATGAAAACCCTGAAATTACTATCATAACTTTTCGGCTCCAATACTTCGTTGTTCCACAAAAAGTGAAAATGTTCAATTTTGACTAAGGGTTACGAGAAAGATTATTTAGCGTTCGCGTGCGTCGTAAACAAACATTGTAACGACTTTAGACTAACGGAATTATCAGCAAATTATTTTAAATACTCCATTTTTACTCAGGGATTAGTTTCTGTAAAGAATCGCCAAATCAGGCGAAAGGTACTAAAGAAACTAGAAAGCAAAACGCATCTCCCTTTTCAGAAACTTCTTGAAGTTTTCCAAAAGATTCTAAGCGTCCGAAGCAATTTTAAAAGTAGAAAGAAATCAGGCGTAGCATAGGTCAGAAAAGTAGAATCCAAAATTACTTCCATAGAAAAGGAGACAAAAAATATGCCGTGTAAACCCCGAAAATACTCCCATAAAAAAGATGAATTTTGAAAACAAGCGAACCATAGAAAAACAAACGGAATTACTCGCGAAACCACAATACCGATGTGGAGAATTACACAGCAAGAAAATTTTGTTCTCTTTGGAATAAAACTTGTAAAATTTACCGAAGCTTAAAATATAATTAGACATAAAAGATCCAAAACGTCAAACGAAAATTTATACAATATTATTAAATCTATATATCTATAAAAGTGGAAGTGTATGTCTGTGTGTCTGTCTGTCTGTGTACATTTTCCTACACAATATCTCTGTCAATTTTCCGTCTACAGACTCGAAATTTGATATATAGGTTAATGAGATTTGGGAAAATCTTTGTAATTGGTTTTCGGCCAAAAATTTGGTTGCTAAAGGGTCAAAATTCAACGATTTGACCTTTGAGAACTCTACCAAACTCCTCCGCCAATTTTGGGTATAAACACGTGGAATTTTAGATATAGGTTCCTTCGACATGGATCTAACTTAATAACTTGATTTGAGCTCAAAACAATAAATGTTAAGGGGTCATAATAGGGGTCTAAGTTAAAAAAAATGACCGCTTCGGTCTCTACCAAACTACTCAGACAATTTCTGATCTAAACATTTGAAATTTTACGTAAAAGGTATTCAGAGATAGAATATCGAAAAATTGGCCAAAATCATTAATTTCTTCACCTTCAACTGTACGGGAAGGGGTCGCTATTTTCGCCTATATTGTCGGAAGTCATGCCCTGTTTTCGATTGTCTAACCTTAATGTAAACCTACGTCATTTCCGGTTTGGCGATGGTCGTAACAGCAAAGATGTCACGTTTTTTTCCATTCTTTTTCTCTTTCGCAATACGGGTTCGAGTTTGCCTTCCTACTACCACTTTTCTTGCCCAACATACACCTCCAAACACTCGAGCAACGCCGGACTGAAATGCTAGTATTAAATAAACAGTTAAATAATGAATTTCATTTTCTATCATAAAAATTAACATTTGCAAAAAGTCGACTGGCAATAAATTAATTTTATTGGCGAATTATGTTTACCAGTAAACTTGAATACTACAGTTAAAAAATTAAGTTTTCGTAATAAAAATTATGCCATTTTTTAAAGACCGACTTGATGAATAGTTTTTACGAAATTATTTTCTTTCAGACAGTATAGAACGTGAGATCGAATGCAACGGGTTTAAAAGCTGCATTAAAACTAAGCTTTCCGAAGGTTTGTCATCTGGATTAGGCATATGCACTAAAATGAAAGCCAATTTCGAGGTAGAAAGAAACGCGCGGAAAATTTTCAAAGTACATTAACGAATAAACGCTTCTTGCCAGTGTGTAGAATTACGCTGAATTAGAATACTGCGCCAACAGTCTCACCTGTTGAAAGCAGGTGAGATCGGCTTTCATAAACTCCTTCCGAAAAATCAAAATTACGTAAGACCGCGTACGTACACTAAGGACGTTTTAACCCTGGAAAGAAAGTATTTTTAAAAAGTTTTAAAAACAAAAGTCCGTTTTGGGAATTGGCAACGACTAACAATATGGCGTATACCATACAAGTCCGAGATATACTCATAAACGTTACACAATTCCAGTTAAAAAAATCTAGCTCAGATGACACTAACCTCATTAACTGTAAAATAAAAACCGATCGACGCAGTTTTTGCGACGTTCCAATTCGACACAACCTAAACAACACCAGAACAGCGACAATCGGGCAGAAAGAGAAATTTTCACCGACCCACTCATCATTAACTCAAAGCGGTAAAGATACGAGGTGCCTTCAATAAGTTTCCACACTTTTTTCATATGATTACTTTTATTGATAGTATACACATGATACTCTATTATCCTGCGAAGCAATCTCCTCCGGTTGCAATGCACAAGTTGTACCATTTTAACACTGTACTATTCCAGTAGCAAATGTTATTTTACATTAAGTAAAGTATATATTCAATACCTTATTTAATGTAGAATGTCATATGCCACCTGAACTGTAGAAACAACTTACCTTGCAGGCTTGTATATAATCATGTTTATCAGCTGTTTTTTCTTGTGTGATATTTTATGTCGGCTTCTGAGAAAGGTGAATCATCAGGAGAGAATACTGACACATTTTTTCTACGCATCAAACCTTTTTATCACTGATTGGGGGAACGTTATCCTTATCACATTTAAATCCAATCTAAACTGGACGTTGCATTAAGTTTTATTAATATATATAATTTACCAAATTATCAACAACACGCATGAGTAGTTTGTTACATATATTTACGGATATCTTCGCAGTGTTATTGTACTTTATTAGATCTTACATGAAATACACTTCCAGCTGATGAACAATAAAGAACAATAAATGGTTATAGGAGTCTATTTTAAAAATTGTCCGAGAAGTGACATATTTCAATTTTATGTACGTCCAACGCTAATACCGATCCGCAAGTACAGAGGGATAGAATAAACAATTTTACGTCGATTTTTTAAGCAAGTAAGAACTAAAACTCAAGTAAATGTGGCAAACGCAATTCTATATACAGGTTTATGCATTATATCATCGATATTATTTCTATAAACTTAGGCTCGTGTTTTTCAAGTTACAAGATATTCTGTTCAGGAAAGGATTAAGACTACAAAAGTCAACAACAATTTCCTGGATAAATTGCCCCAGACTCGCAATAAACGCCTCCTGAATAAATTCAACGAGAATAAAAGGGTACAAAATATCAATGAAGGTCACCGTGTCGACCAGGGTTAGTCAGAGCAGAAAATAGCAGAGTGACTGTGAGAGAATGTTTGAAAAATTATTATAAAGTTTAAAGCGCCCACAGTGATTCCGTGTAAAGCACGTTATAGACTACAGATTTTTTTTCTCGCAACTAGTAGTATACTTTTTTTAAAAAAGAAATCAACAGGTATCAAGGTTCGAACTTATTTAAATTGGACTTAAAGGCTACCATATTTTAGTCAGATTTTAGATTAAGGCACAGAAAGAGAGTGAAGTAAATTGTTGATAGTAGTTGTAGCTAGTCGATTGTGTTGTGTGAAAATTTGGGAAGGAGGGACCATAGATTGGAGCTCAGACAAGCAACTTCCATGGAAATAATGATAGCGCAGAGAAGTTAGGAATAGACTTTAGCCCAGGATGGAACCCCGAGGGACACCTGCGTTGATACTATGAGCTGATTTCTGTCCATCTACAATTAGTCTTATAAGCATATCAGAGAGAAAGGATTTAATAATTGAGTGGACATTTGGCAATCTTGTGAAGTAGACCTTTATGCCATACCCAATCAAAAGCTTTGGATATGTCAATGGATATGGCTCTAGAAATGGAGCCCCCATTGAGTAATTCACTAATCATATGTGATATTATAGTTAGTACATCAGCTGTAGATCAAGCAAATCATAAACCATATTGCATGCGACTGAGTAGGTGATTCCTGCTAAGGTGGTTGGCCATGTTTGTATTCATCACAGATTCCAGCAACTTACTCATGACTCATAGGAGATTTGATGATGATTGGGATAGAGGACGTGGCTCTGTCTAGGACCCTATTTGTTATTCGCCAAAACTGGTGGGACCCAAGCTGATGCTCTGCTACTTTAAGCTTGACGTAATGAGCATATACATCTTTTGCGTTCTTTATTACTTTTACTGTGGTTTCTAGCAGTCCTAATGTGACTTTAGTCTCATAACATCTATTGCAATGGAAATAGTGGTTTCTGTGCGCAATGACAGTTGCACATTCTGGGGTGAATCACAGCTGGCTGTTCGTTTTTTGCTGGGATTTCCTGGAGAGTATGAAACGGGCTATACCAACAATTAATCATTCCATCAAGTCTTATACTATAGATAACTCGTTCTTTATAAACATGGAATACGGAGACATATCTGATATAAATTTTCGGAAGTTGTCCCAATTAGCCATAGAGTATCGATATATATATATATTACATATGAGGACGTATTACATTTTCTTTTTATCTTAATTGAGACAACTGAGTGATCGGAAGATCCCAGTGGAGACAAATGAGCAGTTTTGGGCAGTTATAAGAAAAAGGTCAAGTAGACTTGCATAATCTTCGTCAGTGTCGGACACACGGGTGGATTAGCATAATTAGCAATAAACTGACCTCCTTCACAAAAGGAGAAGACAAAACCTGGGAGGGTTGACCTCCTAAAACAGCACAGAACCAGCAACCTGCAGCAGTCAACAAGGAAAAATATCAATAATAACTTACAGTGTCACGCCAGAGTTTTAATTCAAGACTGAAATGGTAGTACTCCCAAGAACCGTATCTATGGGCATAATCTGTATATATAAAAGCGAAAATGTATGTATGTATGTATGTGTGTATGTATGTATGTGTGTATGCTTGTAGAACCGTATCAATGGGCATAATATACTTTATTTCTCAAATGCATAAGCTTACAAAACAAAGTAAGTGCCAAATTATAAGCGGCGTATAGAATATCCGTTAAAATATAACGTTTTATATACAGTAAACCTAAGAACGGTCAAAGTTTTTAAATTTGCTATTGCTATTGCTATCAGGCTATTTATATATTGGAAACTCTAAAATCTACTTAACTAAACCTACTATTTAAGATTATTGTACAATGTCACACGATATGTCACCCCCGACGCGATCCACTCCCTATATAAGAGTTAAACAATACGATGGAATAAGTAAGCATTTCTGCCTTGGCAGGGTTCCAAACGGTTTCCAAATCTTTTCTCTTCTCCTCACTATCGCTTTCTTACAAAAGAGATGTTGAAAGTCTTTCTCTGCTTTATTGTTATTTTCCTGGCAGGTGCTCGACTACTATGACCTTTCCCTGTAAAACACCCGCAACAAACACGCGTCTCACTACAACCACTGTCAACAATTTCATTTACTCTCTATTTATGTTTGGAAAAATGGAAACGGCACTAACCCCATGCGGGTTTAACCGGCTTCACTCAAGGGATGAAGTTCCACGGGTGTATAAAACTCACAAACGATTTCCAGTCGCATGTATATCCCTGTTAGGGGAAATGATGACGTTAGGTTTTTTGCAAATCTTGCAGGGAGATGTCGACATCCTCCTACATACAACGCCTGGAATTCACAAATTGGTCACCCATCTGCTGCTGACCACACTCAACGTTGCTTAACTTCGGTTAGCTCACAAGAACCAGTGTATCAACGTGATTATGCAGTATTTATGTTTAAGCTAACAGAAATTCACTGAGCAAGGTATTCTTCTTAAAAGTGTTCGTCTGTAGAACAAAATACCGCAGCGATGCTTCTTGACTGATTATAAGTGATTATTAAGTCCAATGTAACTAAACTATGCCGAACTTCCACCATTATTATTCGGCACAGTATTGTCTCGCCGGCCTCTTGAATTCATTTATTCTAATCCTTGAGTGGCCTTTGGGCCTTGATAAGTGGTAACTCCGTAGTAAATAAAAGAAAAAAAAACTAAACTTTGATTTCTAAGATATAAGATCCTCAGCAAGCTAGAATTATGCTTATTACTGGAGATTTTTCCGTGTTCTATCCGTCGAGATTTGAACCATGCGTGCCGATTGCACAGTCCTTAACGACAACTCTAACACCATCCGTATCGTCGCAAGTGGTTACGAGCGCAGAAAGACAGAATCACTGGAAGAAAGCGACATAATGGTCTAAAGAAAATGTTACTAAGGCCTTTATATTACCAATCCATTAAGGAATGATGTATTCGACAACCCGTGGCGAATTGAGTTATTCGTCCCTCTGTCCGTATGTACGCCAATCTGTTTGGTGTGTTTGTCTCACTTTCCTTCTTTATTTCATTCTCCCTGTCTTCCTCTTTCCACTTCTCCCCGCTCGCGAACCAATGAAGGAACAGTTCTTTTCAGAGAATTCGTTTGTCACTGTCAACACTGTCGACTCACAGCATTGTTCAAGAAAGAGCGCCCAATGAATTTCTACACCCGCCATTTCTATGCGCTATTATGACCGCTTATATTAGCGAATGCACACTGAAGAACGGCGGGATAAAGAGAGAAAGGACGAAAAGAAAAGTTAAAAAAAAAAAGAAAAAAGAGGAAACGCTTAGGAAAAAGAGAAATGCAAACGAAACTGACACAAAGATGAATTAGAAAGCAAATTAAAAAAATACAAAAAACGATGGGATTAGAAAGGATGGGAGGTAGAGCGGATAAAATAGGAATAAAAAAGAGAAAAACCCGATAACAAAAATAGAATGCATAAATAGAAAACAAAGAGAAAGAAAGAGGAAAAGAATTAAAGCCGGAAGGAAAGAAACGCAAAAAAGGGATTTATATCTATCAACCTATCTATCTACCTATATATCTATTTCCCTATCTCTCGCTCCCTATATATATATATATATGCATGTATGTATATATATGCATGTATATATATGTGTGTATATATGTGTGTGTATATATGTATATATAATGTATATATATATATATATATATATATATGCATATTAAAGTGATATTGTCTGCCTGTCTGTTTGAAGAAAGGTCTCTACCTAATTACTCTGTCAATGTTTGGTTTTCGAAACTATTTTTTTCTTCTGTTTTCGATATTTTATGCAGTGAATCTTCTACATGCGAAAGACTATGCTCACAAAATTTCAACTGACGAAAGATGATGTGGAATTTTTTGTACCTGCATACGAAAACCTTTTCGGGATACATACGACTGACAGAATTTAATTTTTTTTCAGGTACCCAATTCCTTGAAATAAAATGTAAAATCGTGTTTTTTTTTCGATTAAATTTTGTTTTCTTATTTATTTGTATTGATTGCTATCAGGAAAACATGTTTTATTTTTTCTACTTATTCGCCTTTTTTAAAAATAATTTTAAAAATTGCAAAATTAATGTAGGCATTACAATTTTACTACGTTTCAAGAATATAGATTGTAAGGGTCGGGGAGAATGTTAACTCAAATTCATCATCAAAATAAGGAAAATATGAATATAAAGAAAGCCCTATATCCCATGCAGATCCGTAGCCCCCTCCTTCTCTCTCTCTCCCTCTCTTTCTTTCTCTCTGTCTTGCTGAATTTTTAATTTTGATTTCAAATGATGTATTTTCAAATAAGCTGTTGTTATAATACTTTTACTTTATATATAGTTTTTAAAAGCGTTTTCGTTGTATATAGTTCTTTAATTGACAATAGTTTTAAAACAATTATATCTTCTTTTCTAAACCTTGAACACAAGATGAAAAATAGAAAATTTACATAATTTTTTCATTTCAATCCAAACTAGACCCAAAAGCTGCTGAAACTGATCGCGATATCATCAAAGCGTTTGGCCCCGGACCATTGCTGAACCCATAGCAAAATGGTATTTTAAGAAATTTCATGTCGTGAAATTGATTGGCCTAGTGGTCGGCCATCGGATGTTGACAATGATTGTGAGCTTTAGTCGAAACCAAAATCTTGATAAATAAGTACTTCGCGAATTGAACAACTAAAAGAAACGCGGTTATGAAGTGGTATCTTCCTTTCTTTTACGCAACAAAAACGGCACGTTTCTCGACCGGGTTGTGACTTGTGATTAAAAGTGGGTTCTTAATGATAACCGCCACACTCAGCTCAATGGTAAGACGCCAAAAAAAATTCCACAACACTCCCCGAAGTCAAAGTTGCACAAAAAGAATATTATGCAGTCTTTGGTGGTCTGTGATCAGTCTCATCTATAACTGTTTTTTGAATGCAGGCGAAATCATTATGGCGAGAAAGTACTCTCAACGAATAGATGAAATACATCAGAAACTACGACAACAACACCCAGCATTAGTCAACAGAAAAGCCCCAATTCTCATCCACTATAATGCCCGACCGCACGTTGCTAAACCGACCTTGCAGAAGTTGAATGAATTGCGATACGAAACTCTGCATCATTCGCCATATTCTCCAGACCTCTCATCTACCGACTGTCACCTTTTCAAGCATATCGACAATTTTCTTCGTGAAAAATACTTAAAAAACCTAAGCGATATCAGAAACATCTTCAGCGACTTCATCGCCACCAGAGCGCAAGTTTGTTTTTTACGTTAATGGCATAAATACACTTGTTTTGCGTTGGCAAAAATATGTTGATTTAAAACGTACTAATTTCCACCTATAAATTTTAAACCGCAAAAATTTATATATATATAAATATATATATTTAAATGTTTAGAGGTACAGAATTTATATATAGTTTTAAAAATAATAGGCGGAAGTTTCTCGAGAGCTATATATATATATATATATATATATATATATATATATATAACTTTTTCACTACAAATATATACCACACTTTGAAAATAATATACGAACAAACCCTAGGGGCCCCTTTCACTAACAAACTCATCATTGGATATCAGCAGATGCAAAAAGACGAAATAAATTGTGACGCAAGAAGGAATATTCTAGATATACAAAAAGAGTGAATTCGTGTGAAGTATATATATAATAATAATATAAAATACAATTGAGATGGGAGGCGTAGGAGAATGATTAAAATATATCTTCAAGAAAGTCTAATACACACAGACACACTCACACACACACACACACATATATATATATACATATATATATATATATATACAGGGCACTAAAGTTTGTTCGTATATATATATATATATATATATATATATATATAAGCATGCCTGTCTCTTTCTCTTTCTTTCTCTCTCTCTCTCACACTCCCTCTCTCTCTCTCTATATATATATATATATATATTTCTCTATAGATGTGTGTAGGTAATATGCGCGTCATGATAACATTAACCCTACCAATGTTTTAAGTTAATTAAATATGGCAG
This sequence comes from Euprymna scolopes, assembly GCF_053919585.1. NCBI lineage: Eukaryota > Metazoa > Mollusca > Cephalopoda > Sepiida > Sepiolidae > Euprymna > Euprymna scolopes. Next base: position 119,209,058 of record NC_136492.1, on the reverse strand, counting down.
ATATGAAGAAATTCTGGGTATATAAAATTTTGACTTATTCTATTTCCATTGATACTCAATATTATAATTATATTGTAGCCATGTACCGCAGTGTATCGTAAAAAGACATTAAAAAGAAAATGAGATTATCTTGAAGATTGTAATTCTAACATTTTTATTGGTAAATGCTTTTAGGATTTCGAGTTACTTCTAATTGAACATTTTCTTTAATATTCATGCCTTCTACGTAAGCATTTGACTATTAATGGTTACTGTAGTCTTATAAATTTTTAAAGTTTTTAAAATGGCTTTGAAGGTTTTTTAATGGTTTTAAATGTGTTTTTCTTTTTTTTTTGGGAGGGGGGTAGAGATTTCTTAGACAAAATTAGGACTTTTATCTTTAGTATTTTTTAGGTTTTTAGATTTAAAATAAAAACTAGAGAACGTAATATATATATATATATATATATATATATATATATATATATATATAGTCTTAAAAGTTTTTTTAAACATTCAAAGCTTAAAAAATGCCCTTTGTTGGAACATTATTTGCCAATTAATCTCCCGTATCCCTGAATAGTTTTACTTACATTAGCAACAATAGTATCAATGTTCTTAAAGGGATCATCAATTTTTTGCCATGACACATTGTTAAAGTCTTTCGAGGATTTAAAAACAAAACAGTATATTAATTCATGGCTCCCAGCAGTATTGATCAAACACCACCTCCTTTAAAACACATAAAAAGGCTGACTGGGAAGCTACCAGAGATCTCATCAGAGATGTCCCATGTGGAAATATCTTTTCTCTTCCCACTGAACACTCCTCAAATGAGACCACCGAATGTTTCAAAACGGCAATTGAAGGACTTGTTCCCACGCGGAATATATATCGCAAGCTCACCTCTCACCAATGGTTTACTCCTACTTGTGCAGCTGCAATTGCTCAGATGCAGCATGTGTACCGAAGATTTAACTGACATAAGCCCAGTTCAAACAGACAGAAGTTTATAGTTGAGAGAGAATATATTGAAACCACCAGAAAACGCATCGAAGCACAGAAATTAGGAGAACGTTAGTTTTGGGAAATCTATAACAGTGTAGTAAATAATGGGTAATCAATTATTCCCACACTATCAAACAATCATGAGGTTGTTTGCACGGCAATCGAGAAGGCTAACATGCTTGCCAGTCAGTTTGCTTTAAACTCCACATTTGACCCAGTAAACCACCCCCTCCCAGACTTTCATTTACGGACAGATGCCACACTAGATGATCTGAAAATCACCCCTTCTCAGATGCATGATATCATAAAAACCCTAGACACCCAAAAGCATGTGAAACCGATTTCATCCCGGCTGTGCTATTAAGAAACATGCTCCGCCGAAGTTGCTCTAGTTTTCTCCAAACTTTACAACAAATGCATTAACGAATTTTGTTTTCCTGGCTGCTTCAAGAATTTTGGCGACAATTATCCACTATTAGCATTGTCACGCTTTTCACCCAAATATTTGAGTCCATAATTGATCAAGCTCTAGTTCATCACCTTACATTTGGGCTGGTGCATCTGTTACTAGTCTCTCACTCCTAGACAGTGTTCAAAAGAGAGTCGCCAACCTGATAGATCTTGAACTGTCACCTAAGCTTCAGCTTCTGTCACATCGACGAAATCTTGCATCCCTCTGCCTGTTCTACAAGTATTTTTATGGTGAATGCTCTGGCGAACTACAAGCGCTGGTACTCCCTCGAAGTAAATACCTCCGTCAAACCCAAGAAGCAGCTAAATCCCACCCCTAGACAGTAGAGATACCTAGGTGTAAGAAAGCCTTCTGCTTCAACAGTTTCTTCCCTAGAACAGCTAGACTTTGGGACTCCCTTCCAGGATTCTGCTTATATATATATATATATATATATATATATATATATATATATATATATATATATATATATATATATATATATCTTAGTATTATTTAATTCTTTATGTAATATATTTGTATATAAGGTACTAAAATCATATGTTGCTATTAATTTAGCCTTTTTAAGAGAATGTATGCTATTTAATTTTTTCTTTTATCGAATACGCATTATTTACCACCCGAAATAAATTCATATTTTTATAGAATTTCTTTTTCTGGTGGAAATTATTTATTTGATTAATAATAAGTTAAAATACTTTAGATATAGCTTTATAATATATATATATATATATATATATATATATATATATATATACAATGTGAAGATATATAAAATAAATAAAGACAAGTAAAAGTAAATAAAAATAATAAGAAAAATTGCCCGCTCGTGCAATACGCTTAAACATTATATTTTAATTTATGCAAATTGCGTATGTACTACTATAGATCCAATACTCTATTCATTATCATATATTAATAGGAATAATTTGCTCGGTGGATTAATTAAAAAAAATATTAAAATTAAAATTAAAAATAATAATAATGATAATCATCATCAAATTGTGTTGTTCATCAAATTTGTTTTCAATATCAAGTAAGCTGATATTTCTGATTGACAGCGAATACCCTGGAACTGCCACTTCTGATTAATGTTTAGTTTTAAAATATGCCAACGATAGAAATGTTTTGCCGCTATTTTAAATGGTATTTCGACTCATTAATAAGAAAAAATAAAAATAAAATGGTGAGGTACACCCAGACTCGATCAGGGAGTCATTCGATCTGTAGTCGAATGCTCTATCACTATGCTATATGTCCAGATTATAATAAATCAGTTTTTTAAAGAAGAAATTATTTGCTGAATCTCCTCTGACGGTGTTACGTAAAATATTTCCCTGTAAAAATTATTCTTTTTATCTCTAAGAAAGAAAAGCTATTTTAAGATCGGATTTTTCCGATTTTCTTATACTTATTGTATGGATTTCTCTACAAAACATGTCTAAGACACTGCCAGACACACACACACACACACACACACACACACACACACACACACACACACACACACACACACACACACACACACACACGCATACGCACACGCACACACACACACACGCACACGCACACACACACAGAGACAGAGAAAGTGATTTTTTAAATAATAAAAATATTATGAATAGCAAATTCTCTGATTGATATATCAATTGTGTTAGTAAAAAGATAGACTATTCTCGTTAGGATAGGAATTGATATGGATAAAATTCTAATAATTTGTAGATATACAGTTTGTTTTTTGATTACTAATGTAGGTAAATTTTATCAATGGATATAATTTTAATTCTTATGTTTTAGTTAATTGCATGTAAAAAAAAAAAAGAATAATATAGATAGAACTCGTTAATTTTATACCTTAATTAATTTGTTAAGAAAACGGATTTTAAATAATGCAAGCGGAATACCTTCCATATATTTTATAACGAAATAGAGGTATCGGATTCGATTTTATTGCTTTAATATATATATATATATATATATATATATATATATATATATATATATATGTATATAATAGCTGAAGTCCCCGGCGTTGTCAGGTTGCATTTGATCTATTTGAATATTCTATCCTCATACATTATTGTGAAATTGATTAAACAAACCCTAAATTCATAATGGCTTCTTTTTCCACACCCCATGAGGCAAGAGTAGTAGGTGCGTTTTATTTTATAGAGGTCACCTCAGTAGGCCTTAATCCTATGTTTTAGTTAAATCTTTTATCTTCTAGTTCTTTTTCTTTCAAAACAAGAATTGCAATTATTATTTTATACTATAGTGCATGTCTGAAAACTGTTCAATCTTCTTTTGTTTTAACTATTAAATGTACAATATGTGTAAAGGTATTAAATGCATAATATGTATAAAGATGCCATTAGTAATGTATTCTGTTAATAAAATAATTAAAATTTAGTTTTCAGCAGTGCATATTTGAACACTGGTAAATGTACCTATAGCATTAATTTTGAAAAAGCTTCTACATAAACAGCGTTTAGGGTGTAACCTCTTACAGGTGTGTAAATGTAGAGATTTCCAGGACTTCAAATGCGTTAGCAACCAACATAAAACTGGTCATGAGAAAAGCAGGTCTCTGAAGATTAAGTCCAACAATTTAAGATTTTATCCTTGGGCTTTATCTATAGACATCGCAAAACTAATTTTTATTGAGAATTGTAAACGTTTAAACTGAAATGGCATGCCAGAAGGTATAAATAAGTTTTCGTTATAATACCTTTACTTTATATATAATTTTAAAAAGCATTTTCGCTCTATCTAATCGTTTAAATTGCAATCGTTTTAAGACAATTATGTCTTCATTTCAAAACGTTGAATAAAATAATAAAAAAAGGAAATCGCACAATATTCTTATCTCAATTTTATCTAGGCCGGAAAGATGCTGAAACAGCTTCCGATATCATCAGAGCGTTTGGCACAGGAACTACTACTGAACGCACAGCATAATGGTGATTTAAGAAATTTAGTGGCGGTGACGAGAGTCGTGAGGATGAGTAGCTTAGTAGTCGGCCATCGTATGTTGAAAACGATAGATCGAGAGCCTTAGTCAAAGCCCAAAACTTGGTAAATGGGTGCCTCACCAATATAACGACAACGAAAATAAAACGCCATTATGAAACGTTATTTTCACTTCTTTAATGCAACAAGACCGGCACGTTTCTCGACCGGATTGTTACTTGCGATGAACCGGTAAACTGTAAAGGCGATTATTTGGAGATATCTAGCGGATTGTTTAGGCTAGAATTTTGACCGGGGGGATGTCAGGATGGGCTCCGTGATGTGTGAGAAGATTGCTAATGAGAACCCTTGTTCTGTGGAAAGTTACCTGATTAGGACGTGGAAGGAGATGTAGCTGATTATCCAATCAGAACGAACCAAGGTGTGCCGGACTCGACGATGATGGGTTAGCTGGAGCACTCCGATACATACAGATCCTATATATAAGCCACTGCAGAGCAGGAAAAATCAGTTCCAAAGTAAGTTTGGAGTGAGCTGACTCGGTGAAAATTGTCTACCGCCCACACACCACAGCCATTCGAGTCAACACTCGTCCTTTCACCGAGTGATAACGAGAAATCGATTGTTGAAAACCAGACTAAGCCCCTGTTCATAGACTATTGTAAGTACTAGAAAAAGAAACTTGAAATCGATATTTTATTTCTTTTATTTTTGATTATCCTGTGAAAAACTGTAATACTTATTATTTTTATTTTTCTCTTTTGTAAATAATTCATTATATACGATAACTACAACCAGAGTCGACGTTGTTTATTGTGATTACTTTCAAGTGAACTTATAAACAAGAAACAACTATGTTGAATGATCTTTCTTTTCAGCGATATTAAGTGAATAGAAGGGATTATCAACTACTGCATCCAACGTCATATCAAACCTGTCTTTATGAAAGCGACTGGAACTGCGTTAAAGAACCTTGGTGGATGTCTAACCCTAACCACCTAGAACAACACGTCCTGTGCCTTGTCGTTAACTACGGGTCACTTGGTTTATATATATATATATATATATATATATATATATATGCATATATATATATATATATATATGCCGTTCTTGTTGCATAAAAGAAGTGAAGATAACGCTTCATAATGGCGTTTTGTTTTCGTTGTCGTTCTATTTGTGAGGCACCCATTTACCAAGTTTTGGGCTTCGACTAAGTCTCTCTCTCTCTCTCTCTCTCTCTCTCTCTCTCTCTCTCTCTCTCTATATATATATATATATATATATATATATATATATATATAAGTTTTATTTTTTATTACCGGTTTATCTGTTCAGTTACATATGTTTCGGTTGCCGGACCATATTTACGATCCAGCAGCCTCGTCAGTATATATATATATATATATATATATATATATATATATATATATATATATATATATATATATATATATATATATATATTATGGCTGAATACCAATTGACATGATGATTAAAAATTTAAAAAAATTAAAATAAAAGCTAGATTACCAGGTTTTGTTCGTCGCTCAACAGAGCTAACTTAAGGAAAATTATTATTTTTTATTTAATTTTCCTCAATTTAGATCTGTTGAGTGAGAAGCAAACCTGGTTAGCTAGCTTTTATTTTTATTTTTGCATTTTTTAGATAGTTCAATAGAGTAATTCATAATATATATAAACAATTTACAGAACTTTAAATCATTTTATAAAACCACGGCTTCACGACTAATTTAACACAGAGTTTGGTTAAAAATTTGTCGCTCATCAGTCCGGTTCGGCCTCAAACATTACATTTCTATGGTGATCGACAACTTTTACTTTCATGACAGCTTCAAACAACTTATAACGATTGGTCGCTATGAAATGAACTTAAGAGGTCTGATCACCCACATTTTTGATTACTCCACTGACCGACGATATTCTCGAAGGAGATAGAACGCATTTCAATTTTAACGGAGAAAGATTAAAAATTAAAACAAAAGCCATGGAAGAAAAGCGAACGAGCACAAAATAAATACAAAAAGAGAAAAAAATTAAGAAAGAGTTAAAAAAGAAGAATAGGAACAAATACGGGGCAGAAAATAAGAAAAGTACGTTTTAAACACAAACTAAATAACAAATACAATTATAAAATCTGTTTTTTTTTTCCAGAAGTGTTCTCCCCGAAGGTATTTTTGGAGGATATAAATGCGGCCAAGTTCAAATTTGTCAGCTTCTCCTTGCAGAAGTATCCAAGACGACCGAAAATAGACCAAAGTCTATCTTTAATGGTGAAGGTAACGCCTAGGATAATAACTTTTTTAGATTATACTAAACCTATCTGATCCTAGCCAGAAGGCTTATGCCCAATAAATATAAAGAATAGAAAAAATCAGACATCATTTTATAAAGAAAAGCGATTTGTATTACAATAGGACGAATAATGATGAGGATGATGGTCATGGTGATGATGATGATGATGATGATGATGATGATGTGTAAGAAGAAAAGAAAAGTAGACAGGACAATACTTTCAATTCGAAAATGGTGGGCGAGACAAGGATCCTTACAAAAAAGGAAGAATAGGTTTTGAATTATCGTCCCGGCTAGATTAAGGAGCGACGCTTTCAACAGACATTAAAAATGATGTAAAAAAAAAAGCAACAACTCGAAAAAATGGTTTTGAATACTAAGGGTGAATAAAAACACTTTTGCAGCGGATTTTTTTCATTTTTTTTTCTTTTTCTTTTTATAATGAACGTTGCAATAGCAACCCTGGAACACATCGCCAACCTCATTTCCGTGGCCCGAGTTGATTTAAAAAGCCGCTTTTGTTCGTTCACATCCTTTTTTCCCTTATTATTTTAATTCTTTCCTTCGATTTCATTTCTCTCGTTTTTTTTTGCATCTCGTTTCTTTCTCTCTCTGTAATTGTTTCTTTTTCTTTCATTTATTTCTTCTTTTATATACGCGTCTGTGAATGCCGTCGCAGTATAGAATATTCGAGATCTATCACATGCCTTTCCCTCTTTTTGTGTTTATTATTTCTCTTTTTTCCATTCTTGCTTCATTCATTACTTCGTTTTCTCTTTTTACCAGATTAGATTGTCTGAAGATACTGGTCTTTGGCCCCAAATCCACCTAACATTGACGTTATTATTGTTTACTTTCCTTTACAAAACTTAATCATATTCTGCAATGTCAACAACGGAAATGCACAATGTTACTCTGCAAAACAACCAAACCAAACACAGTGAAAAAATATTTAAAGATATAAAGAATTTTCCCCAAATAAATGGATTTAGCATTAAATAATCCGAGAAATGTTTATGCTGTTAATAACACCAGACAAACAATTTTTTTTGCTCATTGTCTACTTGTTTTTTTTATCTAAAAACTTTCTTCTCTCTCAGAAATTTCACCGTTCAGGATCTATTATGTTGCATTCTTTTCCTTCGCTGTTTACCTTTTCTTTTTTATCTCTCTTCTTTTTTTTTCATATTTCTCTTTTTTTGTGTATTTCTTAATATTTTCAGTCTTATGACCCCCGTTTCGGACTTGTAATTCGGAAATGTTTAAAGATCTTCGGAAATTCATTACGAGATACATACAAACGAATACGTCTGGCTAATGTATGATTCCACAAAGCATAGGGACGAATACCTTTGGCCAACGTATGAATAGGCTACACATACGTATTAATCCATTTGACTAATGTGTGAATATTTTACGCATACGCATGAATACATTTGGCTTATGTATGACTCCATAAAGCATATGCACAAATACGTTTGACCAATGTATAAATCCACTACGCATACGTACGAATACGTTTGACTAATGTATGAATCTCCTACGCATACGTACGAATACGCTTAGCTAATATATATATATTATTCCTTATTGGAATTTTTTTATTTTTTTTATTTTTTTATTCCTTATTGGAATTTTTTATTTTTTAGATGAGCATTGTATGTTAATTTTATTTTATTTCGGACTACTAGTCTCATCTTATCTTTTTTATTTGGTGCACAACGTTTCGGCCAACTTCCTCTGGCCTTCGTCAGGTGGTAACCGCGACGGATAGGAACTTCGAATCTCCTAACTGCATTCTCAGCCATCACTGTCATCCGTAGTTGTTGTCGTCTCACCACATTTTTGACCAATTACCTCTGGCACGCTTTGGGTGGGATTGAAACCGCTATCTTCAGACAATGCTTTATCTGGAACCGTAGAGATTCAACGTCTCTATCAACTGCGCCACGGGCCCCGAAGGGCGATCAAGGTTGGATTCTTTGATCTTATAAATCCATATTTATTTATTATCTGATCTTCCATAGTCGGGTCCGTACCGATTGGTATATATATATATTATTCCTTATTGGAATTTTTTATTTTTTAGATGAGCATTGTATGTTAATTTTATTTTATTTCGGACTACTAGTCTCATCTTATCTTTTTTATTTGGTGCACAACGTTTCGGCCAACTTCCTCTGGCCTTCGTCAGGTGGTAACCGCGACGGATAGGAACTTCGAATCTCCTAACTGCATTCTCAGCCATCACTGTCATCCGTAGTTGTTGTTAGCTAATGTATGAATCAATAAAGCATACGTAAGTATACATTTAACCAATGTATGAATCCAGACTCATACGTACGAAACGGTTTGACAAATGTAAGTACCCACTACGCACACATTAGATAACGTTTGGCCAATGTATGAATACACTACGCCTACATAAAAATTCGTTTCATCAATGTATTAATTCACTGGCTAATGCATGGATATACAACGCATACGTACTAATACGTTTGACCAATGTATGAATCCACGAGGTATACGTCTGAATGCGTTTGGCTAATATATGAATCCATGAAGCATACAGACAAATACATCTATCTAATGTATCAAACCACTACACATACGTACGGATACGTTTTTCCTATGTATGAATCAACTACGCATACTTACGAGTGAATCCCCTATAAATACGTACGAATACGTTTGAAAAATGCAATTATCAATTACGTATACATAAGAATACGTTTGACCAATGTAAGAATAACCTACGGATACGTTTTGTAAATGAATAAATACCTTACGCATACGACCAAATAAGTTTGGCTAATGCATGAATTAACTACGCATACATAAGTATCCGTTTGTTCAATGTATTAATTTACAATGCATACGTACAAATACGTTTGACTAATGTATGAACTCGCTACGCATAAGTACGAATATGTTTAGCCCATGCATGCACCCACTACACATACATACGAATACGTTTGACTAATGTATGAATCTACTACACATACGTACAAATCCGTTTAGACAATGTATGAATCCCTTACGCATACGTACAAATACGTTTGGTCAATGTGTAAATCCGTTATGCATGCGTACGAATACACTAAGCTAACGTAGGAATCCCCTACACATACGTACGAATATACTAAGGCAATGTATGAATCAACTACGAATACTTACGAATACGTTTAGCTAAGGTATGAATTATCTACGCATACGAAGGAATAACTATTGCTAATGTATGATTTCCCTATGCATACGTCGAATACACAGCCAATATATGAATCCACTACGAACACGTACGAATACGTTTGACTGATGTATGAATCTCTGTACATACGTACGAATACGTTTAGCTAATGTATGAATCCACTACACATACGTATGTTTAGGTGTGACTAATGTATAAATCCACAATGAATACGTACGAATACGTTTAGCTTATGTATGAATCCACTACACATACCAACGCATACGTTTGGAAAATGTATGAATCAACTATGCATACATAAATATACATATGAATAACGTACGCATACGTACAAATATGTTTGGTTAATTATGAATTCACTACGCATGCATAAGAAATCGTTTGGTTAATGTATGAATCCACTACGCATACGTACGAATACGTTTAACCAATGTATGAATCCCCTACGCATACGTACGAACACGTTTGGCCAATGTATGAATCAACAACGCACACATACGAATACGTTTGGCTAATGTATGAATCCACTGCGCATACGAATGAATACGTTTGGAAAATGTATGAATCCACTATGCATACCTAAGTATACATTTCGCCTATCTGTGAATAACGTACGCATACGAACGAATACGCTTGGCCAATGTATGAATACCCTACGCATACGAACGAATACGTTTAACTAATATATGAATCCACTACGCATGCATAAGAAATAGTTTCATCAATGTATTAATCGACTACGCATACGTACGAATACGTTTGACCAATGATAAATTCTCTACGCATACTTACAAATATGTACGAATACATTTGACTGAACGATCTACTAAGCATGCGTACAAACGCGTTTAGCCAATATATGAATTCACTACACATACATACAAATACATTTAGCCAATGTATAAATCCACTACGTATATGCACGAATAGGTTTAGCTAATGTATGAATACCCCACGCATACGTACAAGTACGTTTAACTAATGTATGAGTCCACAAAGTACGAAAATCTTTGGCTAATGCATTAATCTACAACGCATACGTACGAATACGTTTGACTAATCTATGGATCCACTAGGCATACGTACAAAAAAGTTTTGCTAATGTATGAATCCAGTAGGCATACGTACAAAAAAGTTTTGCTAATGTATGAATCCACTAGGCACACGTACAAAAAAGTTTTGCTCATGTATGAATCCACTAGGCATACGTACAAAAAGTTTTGCTAATGTATGAATCCACTAGGCATACGTACAAAAAGTTTTGCTAATGTATGAATCCAGTAGGCATACGTACAAAAAAGTTTTGCTAATGTATGAATCCACTAGGCATACGTACAAAAAGTTTTGCTAATGTATGAATCCACTAGGCATACGTACAAAAAAGTTTTGCTAATGTATGAATCCACAAAGCATACGTACAAAAAGTTTTGCTAATGTATGAATCCAGTAGGCATACGTACAAAAAAGTTTTGCTAATGTATGAATCCAGTAGGCATACGTACAAAAAAGTTTTGCTAATGTATGAATCCACTAGGCACACGTACAAAAAAGTTTTGCTCATGTATGAATCCACTAGGCATACGTACAAAAAGTTTTGCTAATGTATGAATCCACTAGGCATACGTACAAAAAGTTTTGCTAATGTATGAATCCAGTAGGCATACGTACAAAAAAGTTTTGCTAATGTATGAATCCACTAGGCATACGTACAAAAAGTTTTGCTAATGTATGAATCCACTAGGCATACGTACAAAAAAGTTTTGCTAATGTATGAATCCACTAGGCATACGTACAAAAAAGTTTTGCTAATGTATGAATCCACAAAGCATACGTACAAGTACGTTTGGCTTATGCATGAATCACCTTCGCATGTGTGAATACGCTTGACCAATGTAAAACGATATTCTCACGTTGGCATACCGGTTTTCATTAGATCACCGAAGTTAAGCAAAATTGAACCCGGTAAGTTCAAAGTTGAGGACTATTTGGGAATACCAGGCTCTACATATGAGGAAAAAGACACCTGCCTGCAAAAACCAAAAAAACGTTTCATATCATCCCCACTGATCGGTTATACATGCGCCTGAGGATCGTTTGCGAATGTAATATTTATGCTATAACATTTTCGTTAAACAGCTTAGTGTGAATACCGTATCTTTTTTTTTTTTTAAATTAACTGTATATCATGGGTATATATCGTATATCGACGTTGAATAACCATGGCGGTTGAATTGCCGTTATATAAAAAAAAACAATAAAAAACTACACCCTCTCGTATTTACTTGCTTCTCCCGAATCACTCTTTCATAAAATAGTCATTATTTTATTATTGTTATATTTATTTTTTTCTATTTCATTTTCTATTTCGTACTTTTCATCCAACTCTATTCTTATTATAAATCTTTTCTTTTTAAATCCTGAGGCGAACTTTCCAACCCTGTAGACAATTACACGGCTGCTCCATTGATTACACTAATCTATTTCCGTCTTCATTTCTTCGGTTCTTTTTCACTTTCGATTTTATTCACATCCGTTCCTATATTTCTACTTCCTATAAAGTACATGTCTTTTCTTTCTTTTCTTCCTTTTCTCCGCTCCTCTTTTTTTCTCTCGATTTCTCGTTGCTTTCTCACGCTCTCTACCCCGCGATCGTTCTCTCTTGGGTGTACGCGAGTCGGTCCTTATGAAAACTTCCGGAGATGCTTGGCGGACTCACAAAGCCTGACCGCCGTGTGTCTGCCGCAGAATAATTTCTCCTCGCCTTTTGTGCTGCTTCCGTGGCACACGATTCTCACTCAATACAATCGTATCAAAAGCGGTCTGCGGACGCGTTTCATGATTCTATAACTCCGTCTATGGCAGTAGAGCGCCAGCAAAGACTCGTAATTTCGCTAATTGATGGATATTCCTCGTGCCATTGTCGAAATATTCCAGCAGATAAAAAGAGCGTTTACAAATTACGGTCGTGTGTAGTATCGAAGACATGGCGGCATTCATAAGTTGGATGACGCTTTGTGCGAAAATAAATGAACGCCATTCAGACGCGAGTTTCTCTCTCGAAGCAAAACCTTGCTTAAGTCATTGTGTGTGCTACTTGCTAATAATGGCGGCCGATTTCGGCAGAGGCAGTCGAGACCAGACGAGACGGCAAAAGAAAACTACTCCTTTTTCTCTACCCCCTCTCTTTCTCTTTTTCATATTCCTCATCGCCTTTTTTTCTCATCCGCCATGTTTCTTTTTCTTTGTGTTCGGTCGTTTTACTATTTTCTATTTTCTATCATTCATTTCTTTCTTTCCGCTTTATATTCCATAGAATACTTAAAATGGTGCCGTTGCCTTCGCCACTGTCGGGTCAGACCCACACCTAACGTCCCATGCCATCTTTTTTTCTTTCAGTTTATTCTTTTCATAGCCTGTTCGACCTTACTGTGTACGGATATTTTTACGCTTGTATTTTTCTATGTTCAGATTTCTGTTTTTCATTTTTTTTTCTATTCATATCTGTATCGTTTTTCATCAATTGATTCAGTCTCCTTTCAATGCTTTATTAGTTTTTATTTACTTTTTTATTGATATTTTTTTTCATCTAACACAGATATTTTTCGTTATGTTTCTTTTCATCCCTTGAAATTGTTATTTCTTTATGCTTTTTAACAGTTTCGTTTATTTTTACAATTGTGTTTAGATTTTCCAATTTAGTTCCTCTTTTTAAACCTGCATTTTACAATTTTATCTTTAAAAAAAAAATATTCTTCGTCATCACTCCCCCATGCCTTTCAAATACGTTGTTTTTCTCATTTATTTAAACTAGCTGGACCTGTGGAAATTCCACAGGGGACTCATTCATATGTAATATAGTGATGTTGACATTCTGTAGATGTTCAGCATAAATGGAGACGCTCTGATATTATTGTAGCTCTTTTGTTAAAACTTTAATAGTATTTATCTAAACTAGCAGGGACGCCAAGCATAGCTCGATCGTAAAGTACGCTTAAATATGATATTTTAGTTCTTGCAGATTTTGCATGTATTATTGTAGAGTTAATGTTCTATCGATTGTTATATATTATAAAATTGCGATTCCAAAAATTAAATAAAATCATATCCATATGACTTGGGTGCATTAGCTTGAATCGAAACCGAAACCAAAACTTATGAAAAAAAATGTATGTATATATATATATATATATATATATATATATATATATATATATATATATATATATATAACTTGAGTTACTTTAGCTATAATCGAAACCGAAACTAAAACTTATGAACAATTCTTGATAAAAAATTTTTTATAAAAAATAGATTACTGGAGTGCCATCAGCTATAACCGAAACCAAAACTTTTGAAATAACCTTGGTAAAATTATTTATTACAAGAAATGGAAGTCCATAACAATTAAACGACAGTAACTCGGATGTAAGCGTGACACACAACATAAATAACTTGTTCTGTACACATACTTTTTCGCATATAACGTTTTCTGTTTCATTCTCTTTTTATTTCGTATATTTTATTTATTTTATGGTACATTCATTGTCCTTTTCTGATATTTCATAAGTACCTAATTCTTTTTATTCCTTTTTAATCTTTATCTTCCTAATAATTAAATTAATTTGTATACATGAAATTGAAAAATTGGTACCCGGGAGTTATCGGATTTTTATATGTCTGTTAACTGTTTCATGTGGTTAGAAACACCTTTTAAAGATCCAGGCAAACTGGTGTGATGATTATTGTACTGGACTTATTGTTACTTACTAACTAATTTCGATTTCAGCTTGGTTGGTTGGTTGTTTTTGTTTTACGGCATGTCAACCTTTTTCAGGTTATTTAATGCCGAATCTAGTTATTTTGAGGAACGATTTTTAATGGAGTATATTTTTTAAAGTCAGATTCTATTTAACCCATAGTTGGGACCCTAACAGGTACTAACACTCCGGGTCAGAGATGACCTGGGAGAAATGGCAATTAAAGGATGGCTCCACACCGGATATAGTTTTAGGTCATATCCAGGACCGATTTCAGCTTGGATATTTCTTTTAACTTACAAAAAGTGAACTGTTTAGATAAAAAAAGGTAATTTTCGCATACACATTTCTCAGTTTCTTCCCGTTGTTTTTTAGTTATTTTTTTAAAAGGAATTTAACGTTATGTTTAATACCGGCAATGCCGGATACGTATTCTTGTATTCTATAATTCTGCACCCCAATTCTTTGTACTTTCCTTTATTTTTACTTTTCGTATTCATTCAATTTCATTCATCTTGTTTATATTATTCTTTTCGTTTTGTTTGCATATTTTTTCTATTTCTGTATTTCATTCTTTCTCTTAATCCTAAAGCGTATATTCACAATTGTCATTTTAGGTATTCAAATTTAATACCTCCAAATTTAATATTTAAATGTAATTGCAAACTTCAAATCTAATACCTTAATATTTCTTGATCCATATTTTTATCTTTTTTTTTTTCAACATTTAATTTCCTTTAAAATTAATTTCCTTTAAAATTAATTTCCCTTTTACTTAATTTCCCTTTAAATTCGTCGATTTTGATTTCTTCTTTATTTGTTTTTGCATTAATTCTGCATTTATTAATTTCCATGGTTTCTTTTAATTAAGCTTTATTTCTTAATCTTCATTTAATTTTATTATTTCATTTTTAAGTAACTGAAAAATTTTACTCAGTAAAAGTTTTCATTAAATAATTTTACTATGCCCTTCTAAATCTTTATGTAAAATTCTAGTTAAAATTATTTTCAATCTTTATTTAATAATTTTGATTTAAAAATTTCCTTTAATAATTTTACAATTTTTGTTTAAGTCGTTAATATATATATATACTTTTAATATTTTTATATCCCCATTTAATCTTTCTTTAAATCTAAATTTAATAATTTTATTATTTTGTGCATATTTATTTAATAATTCTATTAATTTTTATTATATATTTAATACTTTTTAAAATTATTTATTTAATATTTTTTATTAATTTGTAATAATTTAATTAATATTTTTGTTATTTTGTAAATATTTATTTAATAATTCTATTGATTTATATTATATATTCAATAATTTTATTTTTTTGGAATTATTTATTTAATACTTTTTATTAATTTGTAATTATTTAATTAATATTTTGTTTATTTTGTAAATATTTATTTAATAATTCTATTAATTTTTATTATATATTTAATAATTTTATTTTTTTAGGAATTATTTATTCAATATTTTTTATTAATTTGTAATTATTTATTTAATATGTGTGTTATTTTGTAAATATTTACTTAATAATTCTATTAGTTTTTATTATATATTTAAAAATTTTATAATTATATTATAATTTTATTATTTTGGAATTATTTATTTAATACTTTTTATTTATTTGTAATTGTATATTTAATATTTTTGTTATTTTGTAGTAATTTATTTAATAATTCTATTACTTTTTATTTTATATTTAATAATTTTATTTTTTTAAAATGATTTATTTAATACTTTTTATTAATTTGTAATTATTTATGTAATATTTTTGTTATTTTGTAGTAATTTATTTAATAATTCTATTACTTTTTATTTTATATTTAATAATTTTATTTAATTTAATTATTTATTTAATACTTTGTATTAATTTGTAATTATTTAATTAATATTTTAATGATTTTGTAAATATTTATTTAATATTTTTTTGCAATTATTTAATTAATAATTTTATTATTTTGGAAATATTTATTTAATAATTTTGTTATTTTAGTTGTAAATTTTTATTTGATAATTTTATTATTTTACTATTATTTATTAATTTTATTTCGTAATGATTAATTAAATAATTTTCCTTTTTTGAAATTTTTATGCAATAAACTTGATATTTTTACTTTTGTTTTTTTTAATACATATTGCTACTTATTTACATTCTATCATAAATATTTTCTTATTATTTAAAAAAAATCAGCAACAAATCTACGTACATACATACATACTTGCATACATGCATACATACATATATACATATATAAATATATATATATAATATTTAGTTTATTCTGTTTCAAAAATCATATAAAAACATACGAACTTTTTAAAGTCTTCCTACTTTATCGACCGAGTCACCATCATAAGCATTATCCTAAGATGGACCTTTAAGCTCATGCTTAGCTCTAAGATATTTACATAATAAGAGATCTGGTTTGAAAATTCATAGTTGTGTTGTGATATATGGTATATCCACTACAATCAGACTTGAAACCTATCACACAGACTTCAGTATTGTTTTATAGTTAAGCATGGAAAATGATTGAAACATGAACACATTCTCAGTCTTGCTATAACCAGAATTTGGCGATAATCTATGGGTATTGGGAATGCAGCTCATTCTTGTATATAATACTGTATAAAGTCTAAGTCGGCTCATGTATACAAATAAAATAGGAGGTAGTAGAAGTAGGTGAATATATGCGTTAGATAGGGAGAGTGTTAAAGCAAGATCTTTGTAATTTGGTATAGAGGAGGATTGCTACGAAACCACGATGATGTGTGTCGCAGTAACAGCAATCCACGTATGCAAATGACTAAGCCGGCGCATGAGGTCCCCTCACAGCGGAAGAAGTGAAATGGAAGAAAAGCGGAGAGATTGTCGTTTACGTTGATGGAATGCGATGTTCGGCATTAATTGACACAGGATGCTCGATTAAAATATGAGATGTGAATGTCGATCTTGGAAGACAGCAAAAGTGGACGTTCTGGCTATTGAAAGCTCGTCTCCCGCGTGCTGGGAAGAGGTCACTATTTCCACAAAAGACAGTGACTCTGTTAGGAGGTGGTGCGTGGAAAACATTGGGATTTGATCTGTGTGGAGGATCGATGCGATAAAACACTGGGAGTCATCGCTGTTGGACCTACAGGTGCAGTCCGGATCAGCGTCGGGAAAGTTTCCACACATGTGAAACAGACTTCACCGCTACGTTTGACCATCATAATCAAGCATGGACAGCGGCATGGAAATGGCCAGATAACCTTCCACCTGAAGGACTGCGTAATAGAGTGCCAGAATATCGAGTGTCTGCAAAACTTTGACAAGAGTATGATCAAAATCTCCGGGCATGGATGAACAAGGGTTGGCTTGTGCCATAACCGGAAGACAGACTCGGACCTCAGCGGAATAAGGCAAAGGTGCGATTAGTGATAGACTACCGTGAACTCAACAATCATATAGATGCATTCACAGCGGATGCAGATGTTTGCGCTGCTAAGATGCGCGAATGGCGCCAAAAAGAGACAAACGTATCACTGCTTGACCTCCATAGAGTGTATCTCCAAGTACGAGTTCACGAGACACTGTGGCCATACCAGACAGTAGAGGTCAATGGAAATGGATACTGTCTCTGACACGTTTAGGGTTTGGTTTTAACGTGGCTCCCATCATAATGAAAGCTATTACTGCAGGGTGGTATAACAGGAGGAAGATGTGGACCGCGCGATGTCGGCGTACATCGATGGTATCTTTATTGATGAAGTTGTGCCTGCTTCTCGAGTCCGGGAACATTTAGCTCAATTCGGACTAGAATGCAAGGCTCGGAACAACTTGGGGATGGCACACATGTACTGCGACAGACAATCTTAAGAGAGCACGGTGTCCTACGCTGGAAACGAGGGAACGCAATCTCAGAAATTCCCAATCTCATAACACGACGGACTGTACTTTCCTTGTGTGGAAAGCTCGTAGGGCACCTCCAAGTATGTGCGGCTACGTGTGGCATGTGAAGTAATAAAGAGAAGAGCATGTTCAATCACAAACGGCTGAAACGATAACGTGACAGACTCCCTACTCTGGCATATGATGTGCGAGACTGTGGATGCAGTAAAGCGGAACGATCCTGTGGGGATTTGTGCGTGGACAGCCGGAGACAATATATGGTTCGATGTTAGCGCGTTAGCAACCCGAGTGGCATTAGAAAGTTAGTTGAATTAGATGCCGTGTTGAGAGGAATTAACTTGTCGCTCCAGTGGCAGACGAAGGTGATGCACATTAAGACCGACTCTGACTATGTACACAACTGGGCGTCAAAAACTCTCAGTGGAAAAGGCTGACAGTGAGATACTCATTAGAAGACGACTGAATACCTTCAAAGAATTGGTGAAGTAATATAAGCTCTAAGTAGAAGTAACATTGATTGCATCAATTCACAACATGTCCGATCAATTGAGGCGCGTACCACAATGATGGTTCAATGCTCTGAATAAGGATACGGGACTCAAGTCACTGATCAGTGAATGTCGCTGAGCTTGGCGCGGTTCAAATTATGTCTATTCAGGGAAACAGTGGACATCCAGGAGTACAATTTCGCCCGGAGAGTTTGCCCTACGATAGCAAAAACAGCAGTCAAATAGGCAACACGAACGTTCGTGGAATGACAATCTATAGATCCAGCGCCAGTTCATTGGGTGAAATGAAAACTGGAGGTGAGCAGTGATTGGCAACGGCTAGGAATGGACATTACACATTACGATGCTTACCATTTCCTAACGACGATTGATTGTGGGCCGTCGCGGTTTTCAGTGTGGAGGCAATAAGCATGACAGGACTCGGCAACTATAATTCGCCAACTTGAAGTCGTCTTTTTCGAACGTGACCCACCTCGCCAACTACTGACAGATAATGACACGGCTTTCAGCAGCAAAGTATTCAGGGCGTTTGAAGATGAATGGGGTATTAACTTAAGATTTCGCAGTGCATATGCCCAGGCCAGGAACGGCATAGCAGAGCGATGTCATCGCACTGTGAAACGGATCGCGACTAGTATGATGTAAACCACCAGTAACAGGCCCCGGGCATAGTCCATACCAAATTGGAGACTATGTGTGGGTGAATGAACCAGAAAGTCGTTGTAGTACGAGATTTGGCCGGTGTCGAGTAACTAAGATAATTAGTCCACAGTCCGTTTTGGTGGATTGGATGCCCTGACACGCGAAGGACCTGCGCCCTCAATACAGTATACCCTCATTAGAAGAACATTCCGACAGCACAACATCCTCGGAGAGCACTTTGGAAATTCTGATACCCGATAACGAAACAGAGTTAGAAGATGGTCATGAGGGAAGTTTGAAAGGCGCGCATCCCTGATAAAGTTCACGGTTTTGAAGAGACCTCACAGTTGGAAAGAAGTACCCGGGAAAGACTACCACCGTCGGGATACAGCCTATGTGATCATGATGTCAGGGTGGAGTGTGACAATAGTCACGGAAAGAAGCGGCCAAGGGTGGCATGTGTGACGCTCAAAACTCGAAACCTGACCGATAGGACACGAAATGTGACCGCGTCTTAATTTGCATATGTCGAATATCAGCATATAAAATGGCCGTATTTCTTTGATTGGAGAAAAGATTTCTTTTACTCACCCAGAGGTAGACGGTTATTTTGTACGTATTTCGTGTCAGAGGGAGAAAAGAACGACTAATTTTTTGTGTGTGTGTTTTATACGAAACGGTATTCGGCAGTTTAAAACTTAAATTTCAACACTTAACCGTGCACAAAGTGTTTAGTTATTTTTTTTCATTTGGGATTCCCTTAGCAATAGTTTGATAGAGGATTGTATAAACACTGTCGTGTGTTGATGGGATTATTTATTTTTTTGTTAAAAATATTTTAATATTGAGTGAGATGGATAGTATTTAGAGTTCTGAAACCAGCTTTTGATAGTTTGAGTTAAGACAGTTATTGTGGAAGATTTTGTCTTAGTCTTTTAAAAAGTATTTGAAGCATGTATTTTTAATATACATCCGTAATCAATTTATACTTTATATATATATATATATATATATATATATATATATATATATATATATATATATATATATATATATATATAAAATGGTAGTGAAAAAGTTTTAACAATTCTATTATTTGTTTTATTCAAATGTAGTTTCAGCAGGCGCTATGTTGGGCAGCCATCACAAAGATAGGATTTTCGTTTAAAACAACAACTACCTTCAAAGATTCGTTATGCAAATTTTTCACCTTCGGATGTTCTCAGTAATACATATTATTCCTCGATTTGCGAATACCTTATGAATAACCATACGTGTGTTATTTTTATTCAATTTTCATCCCCAAAAAGGCACAGTGCAAATTTGAAGTATGGGGCTACTATTGGAGACATAAGGGAGATGAGCAGCAAGATGTCTGTTCACATTACACTTGAACTTCCGCATGTCAGTACAGTTGGGAAAGCAGAATCCCGGAAGGGAGTTCCAAAGGCTAGCAGTTCTGTGGAAAAACTATTGGAGTAGAAGGCTTTCTTACACCTAGGGATCCCTACTGTGAAAGGGATGTCTACTGTGTAGGGGTGGGATTTAGCTGCTTGTCGGGTTTAACGGACGTATTCACGTCGAGGGAGTACCAGTGCTTGTAGTTCGTCAGAGCATTCACCATTAAAGTACTTTTAGAAAAGGTAGAGGGATGCCACATTTTGTCGTTTCGGATAATGTGTTCTTGGCCATTGCTATTAGTGGTAGTGAAGGTTTCTTGTAGTTATTGAATGAAACAAGCTTAGTCTTGGCAGCATTGAATGTGAGCATCCATTTTCCCCATTCCACTACAGATTGGAGATCATCCTCTAGTGTTTCTGCCATTTCCTTAGATATGAGGTCATTTGTTTTTCGCTCGTGCCTGTTATAGAGAGTGGTGTTATCAGCAAATATACCCATCTCAGAGACAATTTTATCAGGGAGGCCATTTATGAATATCAGGAATAATAAAAGTCCGAGGAGAGACCCCTGAAGTACTCTCGCATTTATATCATATTGTTTAGATGTATGACCGTCAAAGACAACCTGGATTTTTCTCTTACTTAAGAAGAATTTAATTACATTATGTATTCTTCTAGTGATACCACATGATCTAATTTCCCTTAGAAGCCTATCGTGCCATACCCTGTAAAAAGCTTGATATATCGCGAGCTACCACTCTGTCCTCTCCTGCTTTGTCCAGTGAACGGTATATATGTTCAGAGATTACAGATGGGATATCTACTGTGGAACGGGCTTGCCTAAATCCATATTCATTGTCGGTCAGAAGTTTATCAGTTGTAAGTTGATGGACTAGAGCTTGATTAATTAAGGACTCAAATATTTTGGCGAAAAGCAGGAGAAAGCTAATGGGGCGATAATTTAATGGATTAGTTCTTTCGCCAGAATTCTTGAAAATTGGTATAACAGAAGCGGTTTTCCAGCAGCCAGGAGATCAAGATTCGTTAAGGCATTTGTTGTACCGTTTGGAGAGAACTGGAGCAACTTCAGCGTAGCATTATTTTAATAACACAGCCGGGATGAGGTCGGGATACATGCTTTTGAGATGTCTAGGTTTTTCATGATACCATGTACCTGAGAAGGGGTGATTTTCAAATCATCTAGTGTGGCGTCTGTCCGCAAATGAAAGTCAGTGGTGTGCCGGGTCTTATGTGGAGTTTGAGGCAAACCGACTGTTGAGCAGGTTAGACTTCTCGGTTGCCGTGCAAACAATCTCATGTGCCACGAATTTCAGTTCTGATATGTTTACGATCTTGAAGAAGTCGCACTCACACTTTCATCTAAATATTCTAGAAACTATTTTTATTAAGTCCTTGAGACATTCTCGTTGCAAGCAAAAAAAAAATCTCTTAGGACTTAATTTGATTTCTATCCCCGTTTATTTTTATTTTATTTATTTATTTATTTTTCTCTTCCCCGCCATACGACATTTTTTAAATCTTAATTATCCTCTATTTTACTTTGTTGAGCAAGGAACGAAACCTGGTTAGCTAGCCTTTATTTTCATTTGTTATATTTTTAATCATCATGTTAATTGGTCTATATTTAACACTAATTCAATTTTGTACCCCTAGAAAGAACTGTCATATATATATATATATATATATATATATATATATATATATATATGTATATATATATTTATATATATATATTTATATATATATGTATAGATATATATGTAACTTCATTTTAGAGTTAAGTAGAATTATGTCATTAGTATAGTATTTTATACATGTTTTTTATATGTAACCACTTACATTATTTGGTTACTTTATTTACATATACTATTACTTATGTATTGCAAACGTTATAATTTAGTATTGTTTAGTAATACTATACAAGGTTGATTACCACATGTGGAAAATTTTGGAGTTCAGCTTTTACTCTTGAGTAGAATGTTATACGTATTTTAGTTGCTAGATATCAGATGTGTAATTTTTATTCAACTTTCTTATTTGTTTATTTATTAAAAAAAAAATTGGGACTTGCCCTTTTACGCACAATGGACTCTACTAACTATTATATATACCACGAAGCTAATACTCTCGCGGGGGGAATATCACGGTCTACCGAGAGACTACAGACTGTATAAATCACTATTCCGAAAGAACCGACAACGTTTCTTGTATTTCCCTTTCTTGTACAATATATTCTTCCAACCGAAAATTGTTGTTTGCGTCTTCTAGTAATGCCCCTTTCCAAGAGCCACAGCAACTGGCGACAGGGTTTCAAGAACTTATGAGAGAAAACAGAATTTGTACCTACTCCAGCATTCCCAAATAACTTACCATAAGGATTTTAGAACTCATGCGGAAAAGTAAAGTTTAAAATATTTTAATTCTATACAACAAATGTGTTCGAACTAAAATCATCGTATTACAAAGGAATCACCTTAAAAAATATCGATCTTGCGACGAAGATAGAGTTCCAGTTTAAAAAAACTGCGGACAGACGAACGGACGGACGAAAGGTTATTTACAGGTCCACCCTTCTTTTGTCGTGGACCAAAAATGTATTTGGGCTCTATCATCTAGGATCGAATACGAAAACAAAACTGTAGCATTCAAAGCTGATGACGCTACCACTGTACTACAATGACACGCATATGAACTGATCAAACATTAAAAAGAAACTAAGATGAATGTACAAAATGCATAACGATTTTTTGTTCAATTTTGACAATTTTCTGACCCCTTAAAAACTATTTTAACCGGCTAAAGACCCATTAAAGAATGGTCCATAAAAAATCCAATAATTCGAGGCCCCTAGCGGAGATCTGTTATTTTTAGTTTCGGTAGAGATAGAGTTTGAAAATATGAAGACACACAGACAGACATATAGTCTTTTATATATTAGATGAAAGAATAAAGATATCTTAAATAAAATAAATAAACCTATAAATCGGATGGTAAATTCTTTCTAGCAGAACAATTACGACAATTATCAAAGATAATTCGCAGCATCCAATTTTTGAGGTGTCAACTTCTCGCTGACACTCTCAGAGTTCGAGTAGGCAAACCGGATGTGACGTAATCATATATACATATATATATATATATATTTTTTTTTTACAGCTAAGCAAATTTCATCTTTTCTTTTTATTTATAATGCATTGTTAAATATTAACACATGTATTATTGTATGCGTTGCTTTTCATATCACCCTAGGAGTTTTATAAGTAGAATTTCACATATCTAAGATCTGACTATTTTATGAAACGTTGCTTTAGAAACAATTCTTTAATTATATCTTTCACTTATTCTCAGTATTTTACAAAGAAATTCGAAGGAATACTGCTCTGAGGCTCAACGCCCATCAAAGTCTTCATTCGCAAATTCCAAATATTTCAATTTTGCAAACTTCTTTGTTGATTTCCTTTCATAGACTTGATGAGCGACAGTTTGTGAGATCGTAAAAGGGAAGCTGTCAGTTGATGTTCAGCGCCTCAGGTCGGCTCAAAACGATACAATAAAAAAAGGAGTTACTTTTTTTAATTTTAAACTTCTGCATACATAAAAAAATCATTATTTGTATGTGCATTCTCGAATGCATACGCATTAAAATATGAAGCTTAATTGTAGCATGTTATAGTAAGGATTATATTTAGTTATAGACGCACATTTCATCAGATGAGAGTGGGTGTCAGTGTTCAGAATATAAATTTCGACTTCGGGTCAGAATTAAAATTAATGTTGGAATTAGTGTTGGAGTTAAGAGTTAGATTAGAGCTAGCATTAGGGTTAAAGTTAGAGTTATTTTCTAATGTGAAATCACAGACAAAACAACATGGTTACAGATAAAACAAAGACACAAGTGCCAGAGAATTCTTTACAAAAGTCCTCAAAATACCATTGCACCGGCAAGGTCGAGCTGATGTGCGGTAGCGTGGAGAGTAGCGTTACAATTGTATGAATATCTACTATGTCCACACATCTTGATGTAGTCATTCAGATATAGACAAACGCTACTGAAACTTAAAAGACATGAAGACACAAGACACAGTTTAATTGAAAATTCTTGAACATCATAAATCTTACAAGCCAGACTCTACGCGGCGCAGACTTAGTAATTAAGAAGATTTTACAATCAGCAACAATGTCAAATCAGAAATTCTCAATGTAAGTCTGGCAGATCGATGCCTTAAAATCTAACTGTGAATTATGAAACATGAACAAAACTTTAGACCGATCAGATACACTGGAACTTAAAGTATCCCTTTACGTTTTCTCTCAATATCTCGTATATCTTATAAAGTTCTAATAACTAGTCTCAACCATCACTTTTAATAGCTTTACCATATAACTTCATGGGCTATATAAATTTTACTATATAACTTCATGGACTATATAAATTTTACTATAAAATTTAATGGGCTATATAAATTTTACTATATAACTTAATGGGTTATATAAATTTTACTATATAAGTTCATGGGCTATATAAATTTCACTATATAACTTCATGTGCTGTATAAATTTTACTATATAACTTCATGGACTATATAAATTTTACTATATAACTTCATGGGCTATATAAATCTTACTATATAACTTCATGGGCTATATAAATTTTACTATATAACTTCATGGGCTATATAAATTTTACTATATAACTTCATGTGCTATATAAATTTTACTATATAACTTAATGGGCTATATAAATGCTCTACCTATACATGACATAAACCTCTTTTTTTGTTAATTCTTTTACTTTCAGAATGTATACCATGCACTCAGTATGCTTTAATGAACCCCTTTACTTCAGCTATATATTATCCATTCCGTTTACCCGATATAAGCTAATAACTGAATTAATCGAAATAGCCACTATGGACTACAGAGTTCTCAGCTTATAACGCTTACTACTTTTGCCTATCATGACAATCATAGTACAACAACCAGAAACCTGATATTAAGCTTCTCAGAATTCCAAATATTCACAGTATTTTAAATCTATAATTATTAGTGAACTTATATCAATCCCTAGAAATCATAATAAATAAATACCAGGTATTTTCCTCTTTGAAGGAATTTTACTTGTAGAATGACTGTCCTTATGTCGAATTGTCCAGAGTACATCCAAGACTGCTGTTTAGTAGGCATTAAGAACTATATAAGTTATTGAAAAACTGAATTCTGGAATAATTACACACGGAATAAGCACTGTTTATGTTTTTATGTGAACTATCTTTATTGGTTATTTCGTAAGCATGAAACACTAGTGTCTGTATATATAAAAAGTTATTAATATTTATTGAAAAATATTATAGTTGTACATGCTAATACTGTGGTGTACATGTAACGAGCACCAACAACGTATGCTGTATAGCCGTGTATATAACGGGCCGAGTTGCCTACGTGTTCATTTAATTGTGTATCGTCCGTATAATAAGCGCATATACATATCACGTGTCTATATAAATATATGCTTACATATCTGTTCATTGCGGCTCGTATCGTCCAACGGATGTATATGTGTATATGCGTGTCAATGTTCATCAAACAGTACGCGTGTGTATGTTTACACATATAAAATCAGACAGTTCAGCAATCGGAAAATTAAAAAATCTTAGGAGACACTTTTTTAACGGGAAGTATAAACATCTTCGTTTACCTCGAACTAGAAAAAAAGGGACATGCCTTCTTCACTGCCGCTAGAAATCGGACAAAAAAGACACATACCTTTTTATGGGTCGCAACTATTCGACGTATCGTTCGTCGACGTGCTCCTGAAAATTCAAACTATTTCTCCATCGAAAACTAATGAAAATAAAATTATATTTTACACATAATAGTTATTTTTATGATTGTGACTTCTTTTTCTCTCGGACTGCACGCCATTTGTCTTTGATGATTACATCTCTCTAAATTCTCAGCCGAATGTTTCCATGACTGAAAACTCCAAATCTCATACTAAAACTAAACTCTAACTGGTCTGTTCTGTCCAACATTTGAAAATTCTTTTTTTGTTAGTTGACACTTTGACGTCACATAACAATGGTCAGTCCTTATTCAAGGTCATTGTTTTGATAACTAACTTCTATTTGTTTATGTTTCTAAAATACTTAACTTATTATTATAAATACTTAACTTATTATTATAAATACTTAACATATTATTATAAATTCTTAACTTATTATTATAAATTCTTAACTTATTATTATAAATTCTTAATTTATTATTATAAATTCTTTACATATTATAAATACTTAACTTATTATTATAAATACTTAACTTATTATTATAAATACTTAACTTATTATTATAAATACTTAACATAATATTTTACTATTCTAAGATACCTAATCCGTTTCAATAACATTCCTTTTTGTTAACGAAATATTCTCTCTGAATATTTCATATTTTATTACCTTACAATCGCCCATTCGCTTTAATTATGTTACAAAGCGTTTTCCGAGTTATCAAAATACAAAATAAAGCCACTCTAAAAGATTAAGATTATTCTCTGTTTAGTGAATTGAGAGAAAGCTATCAAACGGTATGCAGTCTATTTAGTTACATTTAACTTGTTTTTAAATAGAAAAAAGTGAAACATTTTGTCGTCCCTCATAATGATAAACCCACGATTTTCGTTATGGAAAACAAGTTGAAAGACACGTATGTATTTACTTATTGCAGTAATGCAAGTGATACGATGAAGTAAAAAATATATTTTATTTTATTTTATTACGTCATTCATTTACACTTAACATTCAAGACTTGTTTCGTAAGGCATTGTTTGAATATTAAAAATACAAAACTTGAATCGTCAGAATTGTGCGGTATTAAACAACACTTTAAAACACACCAGAAAACGGAATCAAAGTTTCGTGACTTTTAAACTTGTGTCTCTCACGAATTAATAAAATGAACTGTAAAATCCAAGCTGCCATATCCTTCTAGGTATATGTAAAGAATTATGATGATGCTGCTTTTTGTGAGAACGCTAACAGCACAATGTGTTATTATTGCCTGTAAAGATAGTAACAAAGTTTAATAAAGTTAACGAAACAAGCCAAACAAAGTCTTACTGCACTTACATTGCTTCTTAACCATTATACGCGTATGTTAATGCCAACTAAATACATAAATGCGTTGCGATAATTCAGATTCTGTACTGACAGCCGTCGCTACCTATGTGGCCGGATTTTTTTCCATGTCGTGACAAAGAGCTTTTCGGTTATTGAGAACACCACGAATATATAAGACAAGTGCAGGGGTACAAAGATGAACATAAGACAATTTGTCTTTTTTCAGCAAAAATGGTATTGATTCACATTCATAAACATCGGATTTTGACTGTGTTGTTAGATGCATATTGTACTACCAATCCTAGCTGCGTTTAGAGAAGAGTTTGGGGAAGACAATGTCATCCATAGCTCGTTTTATCTATGTAAATGTTTTGAACTGTATGATTCTACTTTTAAACCGTCTTTTTAAAACTAAAAGCGGCTAATACTGCCTTGACGGAGTTCAAAATAGACTTCGTAGCTTAGTGGGGGATACACTTTTCTCTTCCCTACAACCTCTGCCCCACAGAAGAGACGCTTTATCGTTATTTT
Source organism: Euprymna scolopes (assembly GCF_053919585.1). Classification (NCBI taxonomy): domain Eukaryota; kingdom Metazoa; phylum Mollusca; class Cephalopoda; order Sepiida; family Sepiolidae; genus Euprymna; species Euprymna scolopes. Next base: position 119,180,231 of record NC_136492.1, on the reverse strand, counting down.
CATGGCAAGTGCTCGTTTGCACTCCAATCTATGGCTCCTCCTCGCCTGACTTTTACGAAAAACATTCGTGTAGCTGACACCATTATTAATAATTTCACCTACTCTTTATCTGTGCCTAAACCTAAACATATTTTCCATTAACAAAGGTTCTTTCTGTGGAACTCTCTTCTATTTCTACGTTTTCCAGCTGACTTCAATATGGTCGTCTTTAAGTGCAATGTAAACAATTCTTGATGAGCTCTCTCCTAAACTTAACAGTAATACAGGTTACCAAATTTTCACTATTAACGATTACTACAATATTTTAGCATTGATTATACGTACACACATTAACCCTTACTCTCTAGTGGCCTTCGGGCCTTGATAAGTGGTAACTCCTTTGTAAACAAAAGATGAAATAAGCCGTCATGTCGAATATCCATAAAGAAAAAAAAGACGTTTTACTTTTTTTTAATTTATGATTTATGACTTAAACATTTATAATTATAGAAATTAAAAATAAAAATATAAAAATATTTATTTCGTGCTCATGGAAGTAAGCAAGAGTTCCTTGTACCCCTGTGTTCCTCCATTCTCGCGAACAACTTCAAGACACATGGTTAACTAATATATATATATATATATATATATATATATATATGTATATATATATATATATATATATATATATATATATATATATATATAATAAAAGTGATCTGGTTTTCAACCCCCTTCAATCTAATGCTAAAAACAAAACTGAGTACCAAATTTATACAACTTATTAACAAGTATTTCCCACCAATTAACATGTTGCATAACAGTTTTAATAAAAATACGTTCAAATTGAGATATAGATGTGGAGATAACTTAGAAAGAATCATAAACACATAATAAAAAATATTAATGATGAATAATAGGGAAATTATTAATATCAATGATAACGCAGTTATGAATGACTATAATTACCAAAAACCCGAGGATTGCCCTAATAAAAATGAATGTTTAACCCCCCTCAGTGATATATAAAGCTTAAATATTCCCAGAGGAAAACCCGAGAGAAGAAAAATTCTACATAGGAATTACCCAAATGATGTTCAAGAATATATTTTATGGGCATACACGTTCGATGAATAATCAAACATATGAAAAAGACACCTCGTTATCGTTACACTACTGGAAACTAGTAAGGGCAAACAAAACAGAAGATAGAATTGAAAATTATTAGTAAAGCCAATGCATGCCACTCATTAAACTCACCATGTCCTGGATGACTATCAGAAAAAAACTTGAGATAATAAGGTTTAAAGAGAGGGACAAAATATTAAATATTAAACAAGAAACCGCTATATCCTGCAAACACTTCAAAATACCAGCGCTTAAAGAACTCTTAGTTAAAAAGATCTGAACTGTTACAATCAACAACTTTTACAATATTTGACAATAACAACAACCTCCATCCTATCTCCCTGCAAGAAAAATGGATAAGTGAGGTTATAATTATAATTCTATCCAACTTATCAGATAAGTCTGTTAATATTCTATTTTCTCAGAGAATAAAGTATTACTAGTCTTATAAAAAAACTTAAGTAAATATATGTAAAGAAACGAGGGATCAAGAAATTAAGCGAAATACTAGAATATATATTAGAATATATATGCATATATTATGTTATATAATGATTAGGGTAAATACAAAAAACATTTATATTCCGCTTATATGGCCTTCGTGTTCAGTTCATTATCTTTATATATCCGTAAAAACATAGAGGTAGTATTAACATAGATTAAAGATGGACCTATTTACTTTAATGAGCATACAGTACTAGTTTAATGTAATGAAGCGTACAATCTACAGAAAATAACGATATTGTGTTTATGCGTAATATAATTGTGCAAATCTCTATTCCTGTATATAGCTTTAGGGTGTTGGTAATAAGTTACGTATAAAACACGTATATATATATATATATATATATATATATATATATATATATATATATATATATATATATATGTATTAATTGATTATCTCCTATATTAGGGTGTTTATTGCATGGGATTACCATACTGCCGAAGTTAGAGTGCACTTTATTAATAAATATAAACTAGCTCCTAATAATAAGCTTCAACCATTATGAATTTATTAAAGAAAATTAAGTATAACTAAAAAGAATAAATAATACCAAATGTCTACAGATGTATACAATCCTAGTTATGTGATGTATATATGTATATGTCTGTCTATGGTTGTATGTATTTATATATATGTATATGTATGTATGTGCGTATGTGTGCACGTGTATATGTATATATATATATATATATATGTATATGTGTCTCGAAAGGCAATGGTATTATGGTTTTTATGTTTTTTACTTTATAATTTATTGTAAAAGAAGATGTCCCCCTTAAAATGTCTGTATGGGATGTCACTTTTATTGCCTTTAGTAACAGTTACTTGTACGATTTTTGTTATGTTTCAGTTATAAAATATTAAATGATATAAGTTGATAATTAAGTAGTTTATCTTTATTAACGAATGGACATCATGATCCGAGGTATTTTATCGTCTTTAAACTGTTAACTACAGAATATATAAAATATTTAAATAGTAACCATACTTGTTTTGTTTTTGTTTGAAAAACGTTTCTAACTTGCAATGAAAAATTCAAATAAAATTCGTAAAACGCCGATGTAAAAAAAGCAATAGGGATGTATTGTTTTGTTTTATATGCATATTTTAAGCGCCCAAAAAAATGTTGATTAAAAAAACTTTCATGGCTTTGTTTTTATTTACTTACGCATGCGCAGAATTTTTCAAACAGGATGATGAAACTGGATTAACGGTTAACGTCTAAGCAAGACTGTCTGCGTTTTATAATATATATATATATATATATATATATATATATATATATATATATATGTGTGTGTGTGTGTGTGTGTGTGTGTTAATTTCACACATAATAATGTTAAATGCATTGTTTCGTTTAATGGAACGCTGATTTATTTATATATTTAAAGTAGTTGGGGTATTCGGCTTACTTTTTTCATCCAGGATGTTATACTCGGCCGATGTAATCTCCGACCTTCTTCAGATGTATCTTGTCGTACTTGGGAATCCTTTTTGTTGAACTCAGGAATCAGCATGGAATTTAGAACGGAACGCTTTATTTAGTCCGCAGAGGCAGCATACTATCTTTTTGTCAACGAGTAGAAATCTTAATTATATTTTTCGTATTGCTTGTACTGAGGACGGAATATTCTAATCCTTAAACGCGTGTCATTTAGAACTTAATTGACCTACTACTTCATCCATTACGTCACAGACTGATTGCGTAACTTTTAACTTAAGATTCCTACCCGCTAATGGCTGACGGAAGGAAAGCTTGCTACCACCGTTTATTAATTTATGATTCCGTTTGAAATTTCGACGAGTTCAATAGAAATATTCACAATTACATCAATACACGTCTAAGGTAGGTCGGTGGTTATATCTATAGAAACTTTGTGAGAATGATACACAAGATAAGTACGATAGTCCAAATAATCCAAATTATTAATTTTCATTTCAAAAGTTTATAAACGAAATATACTCGAACGAACACGTAAACAATATATTTGAGGATAAGTTATTTGTACAATTTGGCCTTTCTCTATCCTTTGGGCTCGTTAGTAAGGTCACTATATTAAATTATAATATTTTAAACTGAATGTGGTTCTAAAACTTTAAGATTTAATTTCTGTTAATAAATTCATCGTGCCGACATACACGAAACAAAATATACCCATCGATATATGCATAGAAAGCAAACTGGTCAGAAAAATAGAAGTAAAATGTCAACAAAAGATCTCACACATATTCTAATTGCTTGGTATTTGGCTTGGACAGAAAGAAAGAACAAAACAAATTGAAGAGGAAAAGGATCCGGAGAAATGGAAAAGGATAACGAGTAACCAAAAAGAAAGTATATAAACTATACATCTAAAAACAAGAGTATTTGGAATTCTTTTCGAAAATTGTTAATGTTACCAAATGAGAATGGTAAGACCAGAATAATGGGCTAAGGCTGGAAATAAATAAATCTTACAAGTAAGAAATAGAAATTAGTAAGCACTGTTTAATAAGAAGAAGTAAAAAAAATGAAGAAAAATAAATTTGAATGTAAGACTACTTCATATGTAAATGTGAAGAAAAATGGCGATTTAATGGATGAAGAAGAAGAAAAAGAGAAAATATAGAAATTAAAACAGATTAGAAAAAATAAAATAAGTATGACTGGAAGAAGGAGGAGGTGTACTAGGAGGTAAATAAAAAGAAGAAAAAGAATAGATGGAGAAAGAAGGAAAAGAGAGAAAAGGAAACACAGAGTCATTGATAGAAATATAGTGAAAGTTTAAATTTGAATTCATTTTAAAGACGAACTAAAATGGATAAAGAGAAAAGAAATGAAAAAATGAAATAAGTCTTTATAGAAAAAGAAAAGATAAAATTTCGCGAAAATGAAAAACATGTACAATAATAAAATAAAATGGCATAGAATAAGAAAATGCAGAGATCAAGACACGCAGTTAATTATTAATATAAAAATAAAAATACATTATTTTATGTAGAAAGAGTAGAGGACGTCGGAGAGGAGAAAGAAAAAAATAAGAAGATAAAGAATAAATAAGAAAAGCAGCGAAGAAGAAAATGTGCATTTTTTAAATTTAATTATTTGAACTATTATCGTCATCTTCTCGTTGTTGTTTTAACGACGTTTCGAAAAATTATTCCTTGGACTTCGTTAGGTTAACCGCGATAGAATAGGAATGTTGAATGCCCCAACTACACCCACAGAAATTACTGCCTTCAATAGTAGCTATCATCTCTCTCTGTCACACACACACACACACACACACACACACACACACACACACACACACGCGCGCGCGAGCGCGCGCGCACACACGCGCACACATATATATATATATGTATATATATATATATATATATATATATATATATCGATATATCATATTTTGTTTACAGAAAGTTTTTAGATGAGACAAGTCATTGGTAACGTCGGTTTCAAACCCGATAATAAGGAACGTTTTAGATACCTATATCAAGCTCTCATCAGCTAATACACATCTCTCTCTCATTTTTTTTATCTCTCTTCCCCCCCCCCTCTCTCTCTCTCTCTCTCTCTCTCTCTCTATATATATATATATATATATATATATATATATATATATATATATATATATATATATATATACATATAATGTGTGTGTTTATTACACACGTAACAGTGTTAACTGTATTCTTTCGTTTCATGGAACGAGGGTTTATTTACATATTTAGAGAAGTTGGAGTTTCAGATTACTATTATAAATCACTGATGTTATATTCGGCCGATGTAATCTCCAACCTTCTTCAGGTGTATCTTGCCGTACTTGAGAATCTTTTTGTTGAACTCATGAACCAGCATGGAATTTCGAACGGAACGCTTTATTTAGTCCGCAAGGGCAGAATCTTGTCTTTTGATTACGAGAACGAAGGTCAGAGGATTAATTGTCCAAAGACTCCATTAAAACAACAACTAGAAGATAAGGATAATAGTCAAAATAATTAAATAGAAAAACGCCATTAACACAACCAATAGAAGATGAGGATAATAGTCCAAATAATTAAATAAAAAACGCCATTAAAACAACGACTAGAAGATGAGGATAATAGTCCAAATAATTAAATAAAAAACGCCATTAAAACAACGACTAAAAGATGAGGATAATAGTCCAAATAATTAAATAAAAAACGCCATTAAAACAACGACTAAAAGATGAGGATAATAGTCCAAATAATTAAATAAAAAACGCCATTAAAACAACGACTAGAAGATTAGGATAATAGTCCAAATAATTAAATAAAAAACGCCATTAAAACAACGACTAAAAGATGAGGATAATAGTCCAAATAATTAAATAAAAAACGCCATTAAAACAACGACTAGAAGATGAGGATAATAGTCCAAATAATTAAATAAAAAACGCCATTAAAACAACGACTAAAAGATGAGGATAATAGTCCAAATAATTAAATAAAAAACGCTATTAAAACAACGACTAGAAGATGAGGATAATAGTCCAAATAATTAAATAAAAAACGCTATTAAAACAACGACTAGAAGATGAGGATAATAGTCCAAATAATTAAATAAAAAAACGCTATTAAAACAACGACTAGAAGATGAGGATAATAGTCCAAATAATTAAATAAAAAACGCTATTAAAACAACGACTAGAAGATGAGGATAATAGTCCAAATAATTAAATAAAAAACGCTATTAAAACAACGACTAGAAGATGAGGATAATAGTCCAAATAATTAAATAAAAAACGCCATTAAAACAACGACTAGAAGATGAGGATAATAGTCCAAATAATTAAATAAAAAACGCTATTAAAACAACGACTAGAAGATGAGGATAATAGTCCAAATAATTAAATAAAAAACGCTATTAAAACAACGACTAGAAGATGAGGATAATAGTCCAAATAATTAAATAAAAAACGCCATTAAAACAACGACTAGAAGATGAGGATAATAGTCCAAATAATTAAATAAAAAACGCTATTAAAACAACGACTAGAAGATGAGGATAATAGTCCAAATAATTAAATAAAAAACGCCATTAAAACAACGACTAGAAGATGAGGATAATAGTCCAAATAATTAAATAAAAAAACGCCATTAAAACAACGACTAGAAGATGAGGATAATAGTCCAAATAATTAAATAAAAAACGCCATTAAAACAACGACTAGAAGATGAGGATAATAGTCCAAATAATTAAATAAAAAACGCCATTAAAACAACGACTAGAAGATGAGGATAATAGTCCAAATAATTAAATAAAAAAACGCCATTAAAACAACGACTAGAAGATGAAAATAATAGTCCAAATAATTAAATAAAAAGTATTATACAATTTACTGATCTCCAAAATAATTCCAAACCAATTCAATAATAAGAAATTGTACATTGCAACGAAGAAACCATAAAATGAAATAAAAATACGATCAGAGAATGAAGTGATCGAAAATAACAGAAATGTTCACAAATGATACATAGTTTAAAAAAAATCAGAATAAGAAAATAAATAATTGAAAATGGAAGCAGAGAAAGACGAAGAGAAAATAAAATAAATAAGAAAACATGATGGAAACTATGCTTGCGAACAGGAAGAAGGAAAATAAAAAGGAAAACAAAGTAGAAGGAAACAATGATATAATAAAACGACGAAATTTACGTGGAAGAAGGAGATGAATTTAAGGAAAGGAAAAAGTAATAAAAAAGATGGAGAGATTAGAAAATAAAGATAAAAAAGGATCAAGAAGAAAGAGTTTAAACGAGAAAAAAACAAAGAAGATGATGAAGAGAAAGAAGAAGTAGGAGGCGGAGAAAGATGAGCTAGTAAAGGAGTGTGAGCAATAAAAGTGGTAAGCCGAATTAGTAAAAATTGTAGAGGGAGACTAAAAGGACAGCGTGTTTATGAATGACATAAGAATCGACTAGTAAAGAGGACAATGGGATCGACAGATGAGGTGCGAAGAAGACACCGGCGAATGTCAGTTATTCAAATGTTGAAAAGAGTCGATGGCGGCCGTCGGCTTGTTTGCGATTATTAAAGGCCGCTGAGGAAAAAGCGCTCGCGATTGTGTTTCGACATACAAAAGGAGGGCAGCGCACGAAATCTGGCACAAACATGGCGTCTGCTGAATGGAATAATGTAAAGGGGGGGGGGAAAGAAAAAAGGAGAAAAAGCAAAAGGTACGGGGGATGGAAGAAACAAAAAAGGCCTATCTTAGATAAATATAGAGATATAAAGATAAGGATAGGAATGGAGAAAAAGGGGGAAAATGATGACATACCGAGGTGTCGAGTACATACATTGATACAGATTCACGCGTCAATCACTTTTTGTGCCGGCAGCGTAATGTATTTCGACTGATACTATATTATAATGCATCGATTCATACAAGGACCAGCATAATTACTACTACTACTACTACTACTACTACTACTACTACTACTTTATCTTCAATTGTTACTGCGTTTTCGTTCTATGATGAATTTAATTGTTTTTTGTTTAACTTAAGCTTAGTTATTCAGTTCTAATAATTAATTTTATTAGTTAACTAGCAAAGATAATCGCGCATCGCACGGGACTTTTTTGCACACTTAGGTACGCGATTTGTTGGTACCTTTCCAGTAAGTGGATGTTGTAAGAAGGAAGTAAATTTCAACTCGATGCTTAAATCTTATCTAACACATTGAATACTGAAAACATACCACAATCAGATCAGATCAGTTTTTCATCATATCCTTTTGTAGAACTTCATATTGAAGAGCCTCGTGGTAAACTACATTTCTACTTCTTTGATTTGGAGCCAGAATGTAAAGTTTTTCTGAACTTTCTGTCCTGATGGAGACGTATAACATACCGTGACTGAAGCAGTCTGATGTTAGGTTTACGCCAATGGTTTTAAACGTCTGACTTTAGACTTTTATTTATGTTCATTGCAAAACACACCTTCACAGGAAACATTTCTAAATAGTACAATTGCAACAACGCCCCAACATCACTCCCGGCCGCCGTCGGCATCCCTCCCGCCCCAATATAAACAAAATATTTTTTGGGGGTGGGGTCAACGTTTGGGTGCTCATGTTAGGTTAAATTATCATAGAACAATGATCCCCCACTTTATTGAAACTAACATTTATTCAAAAAGTCCCAGGGTCCAGGAGTTCATACCATGCAAACAGGAAATTTGCGACGGGTTTGATTATCAGATTTGGTGTCACAAGAAAAAAATTGGGTTGTGTCAAAAAACGAAAATAAATATCTTTTTTTTATCATAAAAATAATTATTTGTCCAATCATGAGAAAGTGAAAGGAGACCTGGGGTAATTTTTTTGGCTCGTTTGGCTCTTTTTGGTGTTTTTTAGTAAATGCACTTGCGGCCATCTTGCTTGCCAAACTGAAGTGATTACGTTGGATACTGAATGTCTTCAAATATGAATAACCACTCGTTTGCGCAATAAATAAATGCAATATTTGTTCTCAGCGTCCCCCAAAACCTAGAAAAGTCGCCAATTCAAAGGTGAATGCCGAGGGGTCAGCAAACTAAAAAAATACCGATTTATGGTAATAATTATACCATAGCGATGTATGTGATATCATATATGATAAAAAAAAATATATTTTATATTAAATCTATATAATTATAAAACTCAAATGACCTTGTAACGGGTATTGTAACCAACATCCGGTTTACGACTTCCGGTTGCGTATGCGTACATAAACATAAGCCCATAACAGCGTAAACAAATAAACATAAATCGCTACTTTTCCAGAATTTGACCTGCTCATTAAAATATTAACGCTATTATTTAGAAATTATTATTTAACATGGGAAGGGTGGGGATGTTTTGCAACTATTCTGTATTATAACTATACTGTCGCAATTTTCTTACAAATAAATCAACTTTAACCCGTTGACAACGTATTGTTTTACTGTGTACGTTTTGAGCGTCCCAATTTTTTTTTCGCGTTTAAATTAAAAGATATATCAAAATTTGAATTTAACTTTAAGTATTATGCTATCTGTTCAGTGCACATTTACCTATAAGTATGGCAAACAGACCACTTATAGTTCAATGGCTGTAATTTTTTTTCCTCAAAAATAAACAATTATAAAGAGAACAATGAATTATATCGCTGTAAAACTACTAAATACATTGAAAAAACCCGGATAACTCAACAATAACAAATAAAAAAGGTTGGTACTCATGCAGAGAGTGATCTAGACGTAACTCAGCGCACGCCCGGCTTTCTCAGGAACATGATGTCAACAGCCGGAGTAAGCCGAGCGTCGCCTAGAAAATTAAGTCGTCTGACGAAACATAAAGCTGAACCAATGACAATGTAGCGCGATGGTTTTCAATGCGACCCGCGTTCGCAGGAGTTGAAAATTCAAAGCAGCAGACGACAATTTGGAAGAGGGAGAAAAGAAAATAAGTTAGTAGAAAAAATAAAAAGTACACAATTTCATACTGAAAATAACCCCCAAAACATGAATTTTACAGCCTTAAGTGAGCAGCTGGAAACACCAACTGGAGTCTTCTGCTTTTGTCAAGAAAAAAAAAATTACTGGCACGGACGAAAACTTGTGCATCATGTGTACAAGGAAAGGTAAGCGATGGCTATGCCTGGAGGTGTCAGGCTACCACATGCCGAACCGTTACATCATCTGGACTGGCACCTTTTTTTTGCCAAGTCTAGGTCTACAATTAACATTATGGGCGTTTGAGCGAGAAACACAGAAAGACCTCCAGCGCGAATGCGGAATATGATTCACACACACACGCTATTAATAAAACAACGGCCTGAGGAAACAACAACAATATCTGTTTTAATATGAAAAAAAAGAAAACAAATCTATCCCACCCAGATTTGTTTCAATTTTCCTAGTTTTCAGAAATAAAAAATTTATAAAACTTTACAAAAAAAGTGTTTATTTGACTTACATTCGAACCTTTTCTCGAACAAAAAATCGGCCAATGTCAAGTTTCTTTCCAACTCCTCAAAATACCTTTTTATAGGTTTTCGGTGGTGCTGAAAACGAATCTCACATTTAAATTTGGGGCAGATAAGTAGTTTTATGAAATCAAGAATTTTTTTTCAAAAAATGGGTGATCACTTTTCTATATAAATTTAACGTAAAATGAGCACCCACCTTCTGGCCACCTAGCAATTTCTTCATATCAAAACAAATTTAACTGATATTCGTTTTCAGCATCTCCGAAAACCGGCGCTGTTTTTTTTTTTACTAAGATTCGGTCATTTTTCATCTCATAATTTAGGACGCTACTTATGTTGTCAGTAAGTTTACAAAAACATTTTTTTTCCATTATGCAACTTGTATAGTTGTTAACAGGTGCTTCAGCAGTTAAATATTTCACAAAATTCTGTTTACATTAGGAGGCTGTGGAGCCCCCTCATGTAAACAATGTATGTGAAATATTAAACGATTCTGCTTTAATGGTTAATGTCGGCACGTTACTTACAGAAAAACGGTTAATTAAACTATAGAAGCACCTGTTAAAACCTATACAAGTTCTATAATTGATAGAGCTAATAATAAGAGCAAATAGTTAATAAAATATGTTAAAAAACACTTTGAAAAAGAGTTAAAAACATATTTAATCTGAAAAGGAAACACTTAATAAGTGGATAGTCCCTAATCCGCGGAGTTTCGAAGAAATACTTTCCTTCTCATCAGAGGGTAGGAATTAGCAAAATGCAGGATCGGATTTTGCATACAAAAGTATTTGATGAAGTCAAAGATCTTACTTGATAATAAAAAGTGAAGCAGAGGGAATATAGTGAAGCATTGGATTTACATTTTTGGATTTTACCGTCATTGGATAATTTACCTTTCACCAGATTATCCATTCACGTGAAATCACCTTTTCTTCATCGTCGTGAAATGTTTTTTTTCTTCGGCGTCGCCGTGAAATGTTTGTTTTTTTCGGCATAAAAGGAAACATAAAACGCGTACGAGAGAGAGAGAGAGAGAGAGATAGAGAGAGAGAGAGAAAGAAAGAAAGAGAGAGAGAAAGTTGGGAACATATATACAGTGAGAGATAAGAAGGAAGAAAGAGATAGAGGAAATGTAAACTTACGTCATAAAATTTAAGAAGATGAACGCAGTAATTTACTCAGAGGGCAAAAGTAGGTATCAGTGTGACGCCATATTTTAATGGTTCATTAACGTTCATTTAATATGCGAATGCCGTTAATCCGGAATATAGGAATGGCCAGAGCTCATCTATTAAGTTTAAGCGGAATTAGTTTGGGGAGACTTTTTTTATTTTTGAATCGGAAAAGGTATGGATTAGGAGTTTATGGCCCGGTTTCGAAGGGTGAAGCCGTATATCTGTCGAAAGTGCAGAATTCCTCCTGACTAGAGATGATTAGAGCGGTAGGAGGACTTGATACTCAAAGGTAAAATAGAGAATACTTGCTTAAAATAGTTGCGAGTGTGATGATGTTGCTTCTAGGATGAAATGTAGGATTTTATTATAACGACTAAACGTGTCTAAAATAACATTCTAAAGTTACATAAGTGGCTAATAGTCTAGACATGATGAATTTGTATGTGGCATCTGTTGTTGCAAATCCACGGTTCTTTAGTCTCTAGGGGAATTTCTGCAATCAAAATATTATATATATGGAGATTAAATCCGCGTGCGTTTACTTTGTTTAAGGTTATACATCACAATCCACGTGTCCCATAATTATTCCTTAGTTACGCCGAGTAGGTAAACGAACATGTTGTTTATAACTGGCCGCCAGCCAGTCGGTTGTGCTGCTTACTTCGCGGACATTTCTTCCTTTTTTCAATAACATCTACATCTTTTTTTTATTTTTCAGCGTCTACTTCCTCTCTCTTTTTTAAGCGTCTTTTCCGTTTGGTGATCTTTATTTTTTCCTGTTTTCTTCTCATTACTTTTACATCTTTTCCTTCTCCTTTTTCGTTGTCTTCTTCGCCTTCGGTTTTGAATTCTTTTAGTCTTTTTTGGCTTCTTTTTCTTCGTTGTCTTCTTTTTAAACATCTTCTTTCTCCACGTTGTCTTTGTCATCGGCTTTGACTTCTACATTATTTTCTTCTTTTTCATCATCATTTTTTCTTTTACTTCTTCTATATATTTCTTTTCCTCATCTTTTAAATTCCTCCTTTTCTTTTTCCTCTCCTACGTTTTTATCTTCTGCGGTTTTTCTTTCCTTTTCTTATTTTCCTTCTTTTTGGTCCTGGATATTATTTTAAACTATATCCAGTGGTGTGGCCGCAGCTTGCGGGCTTTGGAGAGTGTAGAGCCACCCTTTAATTGCCATTGCTCCCAGGTCCACTCTGACCTGATGTGGTAGTACCTGTTAGGGCACCAACTATGGGTTGAATAGAAACCGACTGGAAAACAACAAATATATTCTATTAAAAAATCTTTTCTTCAAAATCTTTAGATTCGGCATTAAATAACCTGAAAAGGGTTGATATGCCGTAAAACAAAAACAACCAACCAATCCTTTTTTCTTCTTCTTTTTCTCGTTCAGCTTCTACGTAAAGTTTCAAAATAATTTATGACGTGAAACTTTATGGGCACGCTATTAATTGATTATTCATGGCATCACTAGCCTGCGTAGGTTTTGATATTACAAATGTGAATACTAGTTTATCTAGAATATATGTACGTTTACAAATTAAGCGGGAATAGAATGTTTTCTAAAATAGAAGTAGTTTAACTACCAGATCGGTTTCAGGATCAAATGCGCACTTAGGCGGAGTACAAACTGTGTCAAAATAAAAACGTCATTATTAACCCACTCTTAACATAGGAGGCGATACTTATCGTATACACATTGATTTTACTTGAATAAAATATGTAAACTATAGCACGGTCCGTATTATACATATACAGAGTACAAAATAGACTTCGTGGCTTAGTGGGGGATGCCCTTTTCTCTACCCTGCAACTTCTCTCCCACAGAAGAGACGTTGCGAGCCTATCCTTGTTTTATCGTTATTTCCATGGCAGATGCTCGTCTGAACTCCAATCTCTGGTCCCCCCTCGCCAATCTTTCACGAAAAACACCTGTCTAGCTGAATCCACTGTGAAAAATTTCCCCCACTCTATATCTGTGCCTAAATCAAAACGAGGATTCCATGAATAAAGCTTCTTTCTTAGAACTGCACGCTTGTGGAATTCTGTTCCATCTGCCTGCTTCCCACCGGACTACAACTTGGATGTCTTCAAGTCCAATGTTAACAAATTCCTAATGAACCGCCCCCTTAATTAAACACTTCATCAAACCTCCACACTAACGTAATGTACTTGCAATAACCCTTATCCCTGAGTGGCTTCCGGGCCTTGATAAGTGGTGATCACTGTGTAAAAAAAAAAGAAGTACGATACCCATGTTACGATATAACATCTACACCAACGCAGCGAACACTACATCGGTCATGGCCACCATTCTTCGACACTTCATGAGTGGCAAAAAGTTGTTAAGGCAGCCAGTTCCCACTAGTAACCGCCTCTATATAGCAATAACTGATAGTGCCATAAAGTAACAATAATCGCCAACAATGACAACTAGCTGATTCCACTGCAGAAAACTCAAGATTGGATGCTTTTATTTTGACCACTGTCGTCGGTGCCCGCAATTTTCTAGAGCCAACAATGGTTACGACTAGCAACCATCGTTATCTCTCTGTGTTGACATTTTTTAAATTTGTTTATCCATAATCATTAATTTACATGAGTCACATATGATGAGGCATTAGATCATCGTAGATATTTTTGTATATAATATAGACAAGAATAAGGTTTATATTGGGAGATTTATTTGTCGATGTAATAAGCAAAAACCATAAATAGAGGAAGATATTATGTGCTCTTTTTACCAAGGTATTTCGATATTTAATGCTTCTAATCAATTGATGACTATATGTGTATGATGCAATGAATGACAATGATTCGCTATCTCTCTCTCTCTCTCTCTCTATATATATATATATATATATGTAGTACTCCATCCATATATATATATATATATATATATATATATATATAGTTATATGTATATATATATATATATATATAGTTATATGTATATGTATAGTTATGTATATATATGGTACTCCATTCATATATATATATATGTATATTATATAGTACTCCATCCACACACACACACACACACACACACACACACACACACACATATATATATATATATATATATATATAGTATTCCATCCAAAGTTATCTTTCATTGTATCACAGGTCTTCAATGCGATTAGACTAACACCAACCCCAAGCAGTGCGCAAACGTATTTTATAGTCGGCGGTTCAAATCTTTCGCTGTAAACAAGTGACATCTCAATAGTTTATATAAACCCTAACAACTACTTAACAGTGCTACATTTATTTGCAAAGAACTCTGCATATATACACAAATAGTGTTTACTACTACAAAAAGTACATTTATTTAGCATTTCAAACCTGATTCCTCACGTCTGATAACCTAACATCTACTTCCATGCGTCTAACAATGTAGATGTACGAGTAAGAAGGGCGAATACTAAATTTTATCAGAAACACAAGAACATTCAATTTCAACTTCTAACAAGGAAGAGAACATTTGCATTACAGTTTTAAATTGAAATAATTAATTGTTCTCAAAACAAAAGGGAGATAATTGTAATTTACTAATAACGTATTGTTTACAAAAAACGCTTGTTTTGTCTTATAAAGACACGTCCGTGAGGCTATATAATCTGACCTGCTGATATCGATTTAAATTAAAAGTAATGCTTATTTCTTGAATCTTAGTTGTTTACCAGTCTGTCAAAATATATATTTAATAAAACGTAGTACACCAAGCATAGTATTGATCGGACGTGTTTAGTTTTGTATTTTTTAGTTTTAATTTTCAGGAAAACTTTTATTCAAAACGCCTAAAACTTCTTTATCAATAAAAGATTTCAATAATAAATCAAACGTTTATTTCACGATGACAATAAAAAGATGATGGAATTTTAGAGCCGACGGGTTAAAACATTCTATCTGCCAATCGTTTGTAAATACTCCAATCCGAGAATAATAAATGACATTTTATTTTTGGTAGCAGAACAAAGACACACTAAAACAAAACAAAAAAAAAATAAACAAACAAAAACAAAACAATAAAGTCAAACCTCATACGCGGCAAATATGGAAACTGTAAATTAAATTTATAAAATATGACGAAGGAGAATTTCCAGCGACAAGAAAATGGCCGACGGTAATTCAGATTAATTAATTTTGATAAATGGACTTATTTATTTTTTTAAATAAGGCAAGTAACATAACGTAAACAAAAGATAAAATAAATGTGCACATTTATTGACGTTTAACATTTCCTGGCACTAATAAATGTAACTGTAGATATGATCTGCCAGAGGAAACAGGTTATTAGGTGTGACTGACAGGGTAATACTGTTTTATTTCTTCGATTATACCCCCCGCCTGGATGTTTGCTTTCTTTTAAAAGTAATTTCTCGAATATTTGCTTTCTGTAAATGGCCTATTCAAGTATTAGAGTAATTTGTTTTTGTTTACAGCATATAAACCTGTTTTATATTGTCTGTGCTGAATCCAGTGAATCTTGTAAGTGTTCACAATCTTAATATCTTCATTATCTGTATTATTTTAAGGTGTTTCATCTGAATGTATGTATATAACAAGTAAATGCAATTTCATGTTACACACACAACAGGTTATGTTGTAATCATGTATTTACTACATGTTTGCGCACACGTTAATATGTAGAAACCCAGGACCCAACACATTGTAGTAGATCACGTCGCAAGAAACATAAGCCAAGTAATATCTCGACTGATTTTTTATTTTTGCAACAACATTTATTTCCGTGTACTTTCCCGAATAAAACGTGATCGTAATCCTTCTTTCTGGCCTTTGTTCTCTGGAATGTTATCGTCATCTGTACGAACCTTATTTTTTATAGTTTTTTCCCCTTTTCTCCCACCGTGACGTCATTTCGCACACGACTCGGCATTTGTATACAGCCGATATACTCTGTTACACCCATATCTGGGAGACTGTACTCTTCAGTTCAGGATGAATTTGATAGTAACGACAATTAAGGTGATGACTGATTCTTACGAAAACTATAGAATTTATCACTTACATGATAATCTGATTTATCAAGTCTTATATAATTAAATGTTTCACCATTTAATCAAGGTGTGGTTTTCATGACATAACACTTTTTTTTTTATTACATTTTCACCCCAAACAAGGCAAATTGCCACTTTGGTGTAGGGGGCTACTATCAGGGGCAACAACTACTGGGGTACTATGTAGGGATTTGGGCAGCAAGGTGTCGGTTCACGTTACACTTGAACTTCTGCACGTCAGTACTGTTGGGGAAGCAGGGACCTGGAATGGAATTCCAGAGTCTTGCGGTTCTGGGGAAGAAACTATTGGAGTAAAAAGATCTTTTACATCTAGGGATCTCTACAGTGTGGGGGTGGGATCTAGTAGCCTGTCGGGTTTGTCGAGGGTGCTCGCGTCGTGGGGGCACAAGTGATTGCAGTTCGTCAGAGCATTCACCACTAAAATACTTGTAGAAAAGGCAGAGGGATGCAACATTTCGTCGATGGGACAGAGGCTGAAGCTTAGATGCCAGTTCAGGGCCTATCAGGTTTGCGACTCTCTTTTGAACCTTGTCAAGGAGCGAGAGACTAGTAGCAGATGCACCAGCCCAGATGTGGCAGCAATACTCCATACATGGGCGAATGGTGGCCTTATAGAGGTACAGGATACTTTCGGGTGTTAGTAGTTTTCTAGCACGGTAGAGAGAGCCTACCTTTCTTGCAGCGGCCCTGGCAATGCCTTCAATGTAATTGTTCCAACTCATGTTTCCTGTGAACGTTAGGCCAAGGAGTTTGAAAGATGGACTCTCAGATAAAGAGTCGTTGGCCATTGCTATGGGTGGTAGAGAGGGTTTCTTGTAATTATTGAATGAAACTAGTTTAGTCTTGGCAGCATTGAACGCGACCAACCACTTTTGTCCCCATTCCACTACAGATTGGAGGTCTTCCTCTAGTGTTTCTGCCATTTCTTTAGAAATGTGTTCATTCGTCTTCCTGTCGTGTCTGCCATAGAGTGTAGTGTCATCAGCATATATACCCATCTCAGAGGCAATGTTGTCGGGGAGGTCATTTATGAATATCAGGAACAATAGAGGTCCAAGGATAGAACCCTGGGGCACTCCCGCATTTATATCATATTGTTTAGATGTGCGACCGTCGAGGACTACCTGGATTTTTCTCTTATCTAAGAAGGATTTAATTATGTTAAGTATTCTACCAGTGATACCGTATGATCTGATTTTACTGAGGAGACCCTCATGCCATACCCTGTCAAAAGCCTTAGATATATCTAGAGCTACCGCTCTGCCTTCCCCCGCTTTGTCCAGTGAATGGTATATACGTTCAGAGATCACAGTGAGGATGTCTGCTGTGGAACGGGCTTGTCTAAATCCATATTGTTTGTCAGTCAGTAGTTTAGCATCTGTAAGATGATGGACTAGAGCATGGTTAATTATGGTCTCAAATATTTTGGCAAAAAGTGGGAGGAGGCTAATGGGGCGATAATTTGATGGGTCTGTCCTTTCGCCAGAATTCTTGAATACTGGTACAACAGAAGCAGTTTTCCAACAGCCCGGAAAGCAAGCTTTATTAAGACATTTGTTGTAGAGTTTGGAGAGAACTGGAGCTACTTCGGCTGAGCACTTTTTTAATAACACAGCTGGGGTAAGATCGGGTCCACATGCTTTTGAGGTGTCAAGGTTTTTTCTGATAGCATGCACCTAAGCAGGGGTGGTTTTCAGATCGTCTAGTGTGGCGTCTGTCCGCATAGGAAAGTCAGGTAGGGGGTGGTTGGAAGGGTCCAGTGTGGAGTTTGAGGCAAACCGACTGGCAAGCATGTTAGCCTTGTCGGTTGCTGAGGAGACAACCTCGTGATTGTTGGTTAGTGGGGGAATTGTTGATTGCCCATTATTTACTACACTGTTGTAGATTTTCCAGAAGTCTCGAGTTCCTAGTTTTTGTGCTTCGATGCGCTTTTTAGTGGTTTCCGTAAATTTTCTCTTAGCTGTCGCTATTTCTTTCTTAACGTTATTTCTAGCTTCTATATACTTCAGTCTGTTTGAACTGGACTTATGTCGGTTAAACCTACGGTATGCATGCTGCTTTTGAGTAATGGCAGTTGCACAAGTCGACGTAAACCATTGGGGAGAGTGGGGCTTACTATAAAATTTCCGCATGGGAACATGCGCTTCGATTGCAGTTTTGAACCAGTCAGTGGTCTCGTTTGCACATTGTTCAGCAGGGAGAGAGAGAAAATATTTTTCCATGGAGCATCTCTAATTAGTTCCCTGATGGCTTCCCAGTCAGCCTTATTATAATATCTCGTTGTTTTGAGCACTGGCTCTTCAGTTTTGGGTCTAGAGTTTAGGGCGATTTCAACCATTATCACTGCATGATCAGCGTTCCCGAGTAGGCTGTGGGCCTTCGTTATGCAGTCATCAGGAACTGTGGTCAAAAACAGATCTAGAAGTGATGCGTGTTGTTCTTCCTGGTCAGGGAAACGGGTTGGAAACGTAACAATTTGTGATAGGGAGTGAGATATAGCGAAGCTATGGGTTGTGCTGCCCGCTGCATCTGTGTGAGTAGAGAATCCAAGCCAGTTTTTGTGGTGGACATTAAAGTCACCAAACACATGTATTTGTGCGCTAGTGTCGAGGGACAGTGCCGTGTCTATGCTGTCAGATACTTTGTTTATTATGGAGCAGTCCTGAGTCGAGGGAGAGCGGTAGAGAAAATAATAGTAGCTAATACTGTGTTGCACGTTTAGTCTAAAGCACATAAAGGCTTGATCATCTGTTTCTAGGTTTGTTTCTCTAATCTCAACATCTTGTTATTTTACATTAGATTATAAATGTACATGAATACTTAGCTTGATTGTATAAAATAAAATATAAACTTTTAATAAAGAAGAAATGCAACGTAATATCCAGATACATTAAGGCGCTTAGAATCATCTGACTATGTAACAACGTACAAAACCATCTTTTAGTTAAAATGGCGCCACGAGAGAGAGAGAGAGAGAGAGAGAGAGAGAGAGAGAGAGAGAGAGAGAGAGTGTGTGAGGGAGACAAAGAAAGAAAAGAAAACCCTATGTTTTAAATTAAAATAAATCGTATGTTTATAAATATATAAGCTTCTCTGGAGAAAGCATTCTGAGCATATTCCTAAGAAAATTAAATGCGACTAATTAAAATCTATATATAAATACCGCAGTACCTTTAATGTACGTACGTATGTGCTCCACGATTTCCAGATTATAAATTATTCGCTCGGAAGATAATATTTATTAAAAAGAAGGATAGAAAGTGATAACATATTACGAACATTAAATCTGCATATAGTTATGCTAATTAATTATTCCTAGTATTATATCACTTTCTAACCTCCTTCTTTTATAAATTGAATTTCCCATCCTTGAAAACGCAATGAAAAAAAAAATAAATAAATGATGTCACTTTTGGGTCGTACGTGAAATGAAAATATACATTCTTGGTCTTCTTGCTAGGATCTAAGATTAGTATCTGTTCTGTCTAAAGACGGTATAATGATATCGTGAGGTTTCCATTCCGGGCGTCCACACAATGGAAATATGTCACATACTCCTATAAGGATATTGGAGATAAACTGCAATAACCAGATATATTCTGACACTACATTACACACATTACTTAAATAAACACTTTTGCAGTTTTAACAAAAGAGCTACAATAATATCACGGGGTATCCATTCACACTGAACGTTCACAGAATGCCTAGCTGCAATATATTACATATGAAAGATGCCGCTATGGAATTTCCACGGGTCTCCCTAGTATATATTTTATTATAATATTTATACATAAACCAGTAGAAACATATAGTAAATAAATCATAGAAGTTATAATGCTATTTGTCATTAAAAAAGTTATCTAAAAAATGATAATGATAACTAAAACATAACAAATCTCGTTGAAAAATTTGATCAAAAAGCTGGGATGAGAAATTAATTATGAATCTCAAAAAATCTCAAAAGAAAAAATTAATATTGTGAATGGGACAAAACCGACTAGAAAACGAATGAGGTGGACAAATGAGGAAGGAAAAATCGACCAAGAAACACGAAGAATTAGAATAAGTCAAAGAAAGACTGACAAGACTGAGATACAAACTGCACAAACAAACATAAATTACTTAAATAACTAAAGCTATTTTACCAAACGGTAAACATGGAAGGTAAAGTAAAACAAAACAACCATAAAAAGGCAGAAAATGGAAACCGCTAAAAATATGTCATAAACAAACATAACTTGTATATGGAACAAGTTAACAAGACAGTTAAGAAATGACAAAAATTGAAATCCTTCACAAAACCCTGAAATCATCTGGTCTAGACCAGATACGTGAATTCTGATTTCTGAAATTCGCTACGTTAACTGCAAACTACAACTGAACAAAAAATGCTTATGCAATGTAGTGGTATATCTTTTGAACTTATATTATCCTATAGATTATTTTCCAAAAAATGATCTACCTCATTTTGAAAGTTTCAATTTATGCACTGTCTAGTAAAATTAAAATCTGCCGATTACTCTTTATTTTGCTAACTACTTTTCCTCTGAATCGAAGATACAGTTTCGTAAACTCTATAGAATAAACGACATTTCTATTTCTATTCTTTGTATCGATCAATAAATGTTGCACTTTCTAACCCACTTTGCATTGATTTTACAGAATTAAAATATTTTCAATATATATATATATATATATATATATATATATATATATATATATATAGTCATCCACATACAGTACTGTTTCGCTGTTTCATAGCTCATCAGTGCAGCTAAATCAACCGAAAGGATTTAAGAAACAAAACGATGATTTGTTTTTATCTATTTCTTCAATAACATGCAATGAGAAATTCGCATTATTTAAATGTATTTTCAAAATACATACGCCCCCACACCCCACAAACACAAAAAACTTTTTCAAATCATCTCTTTCCACAAAACTTCTGAAGAGGCTGTTTAAACAAACGTAATAAGATCGTCCAAAACGCGTTAAAATTATTTCAAAAAATCTTTTTCAATATCTTGAAAAATGAAAATATCATAAAATAAAAGAAGTATATAAACAACATAATAATTTTGGTATATATATATATATATGACAATTATGCTACACAGAATATTCTGCGGTTCATTCTCGTGAGAATTCGTCAGGTTTGTGCGTAAGCCTGACGAATTCCCACACGAATAAACCGCAGAATATTCTTTTTTACTTAATTGTCATATATATTTTCAAAACTTACTCTAGCTCTACATTTGTATTGAGCACTGTTGAGTAAAATACTAAAAATTTATGCATAAAATTATATCTTCGTATACTAATTTAGGTGATTAAATGAAGTAGTCTATATATATATATATATATATATATATATATATATATACATACGTGTGTGTGTGTGTGTGTGTATGCGTGGTGTGTTCATCTTAGGATGTTATAAATAATAATGACCATGGTAATGATACAGGTTCAGATGGCATAAAAATCAAGGAAAACAGAAAAATGAACGCGCTAAATAAATAATTAGATGGAATTATAATAAAAAAACAAGTTTGGAAAAAGATAGAAAGAAAAATTGTCAGAACACAGCAATGTTTCGAACAATTCAAAAGACAATAGTTTTTATTTTTATAAATGGATTTATTAAGCATACTTCTGAGTTGTTGCCCGTTAAACTTTCAGAGACAAGCAAATAATTCCGTTTGTTCGTTCAATAAAAAGGAAATGAAATAATCGTTCCGTCCCTGAGCAGAAATGAATAAAAGAATAGTCCGGAATGTTCTAGAATATTCCGGAATTGAAACATTACGTTACTTTCGTCTGCTCCTACTTGTTATGGAAGATAATGATTTTTTCTTGTCTTTTTTCTATTATAATCGTATTGTGTGAACACTTCACTTTTTTTTTCTGGTATGAATAATGGCGGCGGAAGTGACGAATACTTTATTTGCATTTTTTTTTGTCACTGAAAAGAAAAAATAGTTCTTTATTTGAGCAATAACTGGATTATTGTTTGAAAGAAAGAATAAATTTCTTTGGAAGTCGTTGTTATTCTTAAACTAAGCAGACAATAAAAAATACAAAATAAAAATGAAATAAAATGAAAACGTAGTACAGGAATGGATAAAAATGTAGAATTATCCCCCCTTGCAATTTTTGTTGAATATCATTGTCAAAGAATAAAATAGAAACTGTATGAATAGAATTGCAAAGTGTCCGAGAATTCTTTAGATTAAAAATTGAAAGAAAAACACAATTATTTCTGCATTTATCTTGATTATTTTATTTGTATTATTTTGAATATTCGATTTTTCATTGTTAATCCGAGTCAATTACATTTGCTTAAAATGGACGCTCTTTTCACACCTTATATGTTTCTTTTCCTTTTTTTTTTTTTCATCATTTGAATTTTTTTTATTTGCGTATTCGATCTTACTTTTCCCAATATCTTTCTATTTTCTGTCATTCTTTTTTCCTTCATTTGACTCTCACTTTTTTAATCGCGCAGGCTTTTTATTTTGTTCTTTATTTTTTCTGTCCTCTCTCGTATATCATTTCATTAATAATTTTTTATTCACTTCCTTTTTCTTTCTCCTCGTTTTAATTTTCTCTTCCTTCTTCTAAACTCTTTCTTTTTGGTCCCCCAACAAAATTAGGGTGGACCTGTAAATTCAACCTTGTCCGTTCGTCTGTCTGCACATTTCTCAATAACTACGCCTTGGAATTTTTAGAAATTTTTCCCAAACATTAAACATGATATGAGTAAAAAAGTAACAGGACGGATTTTCCGGGAAAAAACTCCGGTTACCGCCATTGAGGTGTCGAGTTGAAATTGCTAAAATTGACAGTTTTGTGCTTATTAAAAAAAAAGATGCCTTGGATTTTTATAAAACTTTCTAAGAAGTTATAACTAATTAATGTCTATATAATTTTGTTTGTCTATACGCGATAACTCTAGGGTGTGCCCAAGGGGCCCTTTTAGGGCTAATAAAAACACTCCATTTTTGGGACTATTTTACCATATTTATCCAAAATTTCCTATGTATATTTAGCAGGTTTGCATGGTGCTGAACTCAAATTTAAATATGCCTTGGGGACTTTTGAGGCTAAATAGGGTGGGGAAAATAATGGACTTAGTCGTTTCTTTTTTTGCATGATGCAGAACTCAAATTTACATATGTTAAGGCCTAAAACTGAACCGTTTGTTCATTTTCACCAGGATTTGACGTCCCCTGGGGACTTTGGGGCTTAATGTGGGGGGAGGGCATATGCTGAACAAAGTAATTTTTTATGCCTCGTTCACTGTGCACTAACAGGGGGCCATACACGTTTTACTTGTTTTATTCTTTAATCTTCTTTCTATTTCCAATAAAATCACTTGTTCTCCCTATTATTTTAATATTCGTCCTCGAGACCCATTTTTTCTTATTTTCGTTTTTCTTTTCCCCTTTCTATCTTTTCTGCTATTCTTTCTGTCGCTATACGTTGTTTCTTTGTTTGTTTTTCCTCCCAGTAATGCTTTATTTCCTATCATTTTCCCGTTTGACTTTTGAAAATGGTTACGCAAAATATCAATTACACAGGTACAGGGTAGTTTAATATTTAGTTAAATTCCCAAAACTCATTAACTTAACATTAACAGGTATCATCAACTAGAGTCAGTAAATAGAAAGAAGGTACTGACAAGTTTGTTATAAAGAAAATGGAACCACTCCACCATGCTAGAAAATTTCTCGTTCATCTATCTGGTTTATACGTTTATAAAATACATATAATGCATAGTGTATTGTTGCCACATCTAATTTGGTGCTCTAACTACTATAGACTCTTCGTTTGGTACACAGCACAAAAAAAGAACATCTAACCTAGTATGCCCTGCACTGTCTACCAAACTTTCAGACAGTATACCGTTGTTTTAATCTTGCATCCATATAATATTTTCAATCAACCAAAACAGCAGCGAAATCACATCACTTGACTATAGACGTAATCAGTTGCTGGAAAAAAAAAACAACTTTTTTATTTCAAAAGCTGCTTTGCTCGGACTGCCTGTTGTGGAGATTCATAAACTCCTTACCGAATATTGACCGGTTGGCTATCACAGACAAAGTCTGTAAATTCATCACTACGCATAGGTTCAGCGCACCCATCCGGTCAAAAAAAAAAAAGAAGAAAAATCTTAAAAATTAGTTAGCCAATGTGAGCGGAGCCCGCTAAAATATATTTAACAACCAACGTGTCTGTAGGGGTCGGTTAAAAAAGAGATAAAAGTCGGGCATTTTTGTAAACGAGAGAGAAGGGAAAGAAATATCAAGAGGATAATATCCAGGTGCAGTCAGGATAGAAGTCAGCTTCCGATGTTGAAGCCAGCAAAAACTCTGCTCTATGACCGCTACTAAACCAACAAAAAGGAATGCCCGCTTTACTAACATTCTTTTTCTTTTTCTCCGTTTATTTTAACGGCTAATTTCGTACTATTTAAAAAGCTGATGGCATATAAAAAGGAACCCTTTTGACCACGCACATTCAATGTAGTCTTTTGTCCTCGTCGCAGTCTTTTGTTGATGATAAAGTTATTCAAACCTCAAATGCTTATATTTTGTTTTGTGTTAAATGGAATTCTATTTGATGCTTTTCTTATGCTGTTATAAATACAAACAGAACCTATACTGTCTTTGAAATTTCCTTTCTACTCCCTAATACCCAGAATGTATCAAGTTTAAATGCAGTTAAATGCTAAACAGCAAAACAAAATAAAATAAATACAATAAGCAAAAGTTCTGCTAGAATTCGTCACTGTCAACTTTTTCTCTCAACTTCCAGCACGTCTCCCCCCACTGCATCTGCAACAGGCATTTTATTAGAAAACTGACCCTATTCCATTTGCATGCGTGTGCAGTGGAAGTTGAGATCTCGCGAGATTCCACGAGACTACACCTTATGAATCCATTGCTGTCATCTTTAATCTCTCTCTCTCTCTCTCTCTCTCTCTCTCTCTCTCTCTCTCTCCGAAGGTAAGTTGTATAACCGCACAATACACACATACGCGGGCGCTTTCTTCATTGATTATTACATTCAATTCTACAATAATGTGAATAGACATCTTGCTACACACCTTTCTTTCGTATAATAAATCTAGCCCTTCGTCTCTATCCTCTTGTATCTCAGGAGAACTATATGAAGTCTGGCATTAACGAAAGTAAACAGAAATCTTACCCTGGATCTGAATACTGATCTAAACAAGTTTAATCCTGCGCGATAAAACGGGTAAAACATTGCCTAAGAGTAATGGGTGAAAACATCTCACCTGTGCATCCACATGTCATCGATGCTACTATCTAATCAAAATAACTTTTACGAGGCTCATTTCAAACGTAATGTATCTTATTTTTTAACAAAAGAAGTCGAAGAATTACGACGGTAGACGTGGTACCATTACAATGAAAGACCTTTTATGTCACAGAATTTATTTGTCTACATAGTCACCAATATTATCAATACACTTTTGCTGACGTGGGGTGGTGTCTGTGCATGAACGTCCGGAACGTGTTTTATCACTCACATCTCTGTCATCACTCCGAAATCTACGAATCTATATCCTAACTGTGCTAACATCAACCTCATTAGATTCATAAACATTCGACAGGCATCGGTGAATGCTGATTGGTTTAATATTTTCTGCATGGAGGAATTCAATAACACAGCTCTGCTTCTGATGCTCGTCCACAGCAGGGGGTTGTTACTTAAAGTTGTAGTAATATATTAAAAAAAATCCGTACATATCTGTTTTAATTTTCTATTTAGCATGCGTATGGTCCAGGATCAGCATATACACACAAAAAACAAACAAAAACAACAAAAAAAAAACAACAACAAAAAAGAAACGCCACCGCCACTTGGGGATTATATTGTTGCAAACCATTCGTTCATTTAGTTATTTTTTTCTAAGAGACATAACGTCCTATAATCATGAGTCACACACAAGCTACATAATCATTATCCGTACAAATAATTTGTTAGTTTCATAGAAACATTATTTTTAATTAATGTACAACCTTTAAATAATCATTTTTGCAATTCTTATTTTCATATTTGTACGGGACTGATATAATTTTTAAAACTCTTTCTCTCATAGTTTTCATCCGTGTTGAATTTATAATATAACAATGACATTAAACGCATTTTATATTTATATTTAGTAAATAAAATTATTGTGTTTTCTAAAATTGTACGATAAATGTATCTGATATTAGTTTCATTGCAGGAATTACATATATTTTTCTTAAGATATGTCGGTAATTAAAACCTAATGTTAATTTTCTTTTTTCCTTTTTCGCTATTACATTTCTCATCGACTGTATTTTCAATTCCAGTCGATGATTAAGTTTAGATATAAATATTTGGTTCTTATTCATTTTGATAGCGAAATTCAGAAATCGAAAAATTGAGTTTCAAGTAAAACCAATGTTTTTAAATTGTAGGCGGATACATTTGCTATTGTTGTTATACAGCTGGTCTACATGACTGAATTTCAAGTAAAACAAAAAACTTAATTGTCATGTCACAGTAACGAACATATTAAAAAATTACGGAAAATGATGAGGTAGAAAATTAATTATTAATGAAAAGAGTTTGCGAAGACAATTAGCGGAAATTTAGTTTTGCAAAAAGAAAAAAGACAAAAGAAAAAAGGAACCGACAAGTTCATATCATAACAAAAGGGAGATAAATATTTGCTGAGAACTGATAATCTTTGCTCAATTTAGTAAAACTTAATTTTCACTAATTGTCTTCGAATACTACTAGGTTGGTGCAAAAATTCTGTCGTTTTTTTTTACTTATATATATGTGTGTATATATATATATATATATATATATATATATATATATATATATATATATATATATATATAAGAACAAGTAGTTAATAAAACATGTTAAAAACACTGGACTTGAAGACATCCAATTTGTAGTCCGGAGGGAAGCAGGCAGACGGAACAGAGTTCCACAGGCGTGCAGTTCTAAGAAAGAAGCTTTTTTCATGGAATCCGCGTTTTGATTTAGGCACAGATATAGAGTGGGGGAATTTTTTCACAGTGGATTCAGCTAGACGGGTGTTTTTCGTGAAAGTTGGCGAGGGGGAACAGAGATTGGAGTTCAGACGAGCATCTGCCATGGAAATAACGATAAAACAAGGACAGGCTCGCAACGTCTCTTATGTGGGAGAGAGGTTACAGGGTAGAGAAAAGGGCATCCCCCACTAAGCCACGAAGTCTATTTTGTACTCTGTCAAGGCAGGATAGGCTGTTTTAGCAGCTCCTGCCCAGATATGGCAACAGTATTCCATCCTTGGACGTACTTGGCTTTTATATAGATAGAGAATTGCATCAGTAGTGAGATATCTTCTGGAGAGCTAGAAGGATCCCACCATCTTTCCAGTGACCTTGGCAACAGACTTGATGTACGTGTTCCATTTCAGATCAGGAGTAAAGGTCAAACCCAGAAGCTTGTCAAAACACGGGGCCTCACCCAGACGAGAGCCATCCATCACAATTGATGCCAGATGGGGATCAGAGCGTTGATGATGTAAGGATAGGAGTTTGGTTTTGGATGCATTAAAGGTAACCAGCCACATCTTCCCCCACTGAACCACGCGCTCGAGATCAGAGGAGAGAGAATCAGAGAGAACTTTGTCATTTACAGCCTTTGATGTGTTGTCGTAGATGGTCGTGTCATCAGCATAGATGTCAACGAATGATTTAAGTATGTGTTTAGGGAGGTCATTGATGTAGATCAGGAAGAGAGTTGGGCCCAGGATTGACCCCTGAGGGACTCCAGCATTTATATTGCAGGCCTCCGATTTTTGTCCATCTACCACTACTCTTATGAGCCTATCGGAGAGAAATGATTTAATGATTGAGAAAACATTTCCAGTTATACTGTAGCTGGAAATCTTATGAAGTAGACCCTTATGACATACCTTATCGAAGGCCTTTGATATGTCAAGAGCAATTGCCCTAGAAAGGAAGCCTTTGTCAAGAGATTCACTAATCCTGTTGGGATATAACCGTCAGCACATCTGCGGTAGATCTTGCAGAGCGGAAACCATATTGTGTTTCACTAAGAAGGTTATTCCTGCTGAGGTGGTTGACTATTTCTCTATTTAATATGGATTCCAGCAACTTACTCATAACACACAGGAGACTTATTGGTCTGTACTGAGAGGGAGATGACTTATCACCTGAATTCTTAAATGCAGGGCAAACTGATGAGGTCTTCCAGGGAGTCGGAAAGCACTTCTCTTCAAGGCAGCGCTTAAATAGTTTCGTAAGTATGGGAGCAAGTTCTGGTTGAAGCTTTTTTAACACTATAATTGGGATGCCATCACGGCCAGTTGCTTTACTGGAATCTAGGTTCTTTATTAGCTTGGCGACCTCATGCACGGATATTTGTATGTTACCTAGCTTGTTCTGTGTTATAGGAGGAAATATGGGGAGTTGATGGCCTTCGTCGCATAGGGTAGAATTAGTTGCAAAGTTCTTTGCAAATAGTTTGGCCTTGTCTGACGCTGACGAGATGACCTCTGGTCCATTGATAATGGTTGGGATTTCAAGAAAAGCATGTGCACTGTCAAGTTTGTTATGAAATTTTAATTGAAAGAATGCAGCTATAAGATAATGTTTTTAACATATTGGAAAAATAGGTTACTGAGTATAGGTTAAAATTCCTTTTGTAGAAAAAGGAAAAGTTTTGGACACGCATGTCCAGAACACGTGAAAGAAAACACATGTTTAACATGTGTATGACGTCACGGAAAATAGAAAGTTCTAGGGATAGAGAAAAACTTTAGAGTTAAAAGAAAACAGAAACTGGGAGAAACTCAGAGAGTTTGGAGTTGGGAATTCGAACGTCTAGAAGCGAGACGATCACTTTTAAACTTAATATGTGAAGCTTTGAATTCTTGATGATGAAAATCACGGCCGGTCGTGTGAAGAATAAACTCATCTGTGTTTTTGTAAAACGTCGTCTTGTCTTATGATTCTACAAAAAGGTAAATTGAATTGTTATTATATGTTTGTGTTATAAAATGTCGTGACATACACATCCCATGTCTACACAATGTCTGAACAGTGAATACTACCCCCTTCACTCAAAGAGTTTCCCCTTCTCCTTCTTCAACACATCTAAGGAATGAACAGTTTAATATATAACAATCTCTATCTGAGTCTTTCAACTGTGCTTTTAATAAGACTCTTACTTTAGTCATAACATGAATAAGTATATAACAATTATATCAAAGAACGAAATATTTCAATGTTCTATTTTTCAATTGGTATTTATTTTTTTTATTTGGGTAATTATTACTAATTTTCCATTATAAATATTTAAACATAGGCGTTATGTTATATATAATTAAATTTTATTTAATAGTCGTACGTTATATCTTTTATCTTTATTTTACTGTTTTAATCGATATTATATACGTGAACCACAATTTCCATTTCATATTAGTTTTTTTTATTAATTAACTATGTTTTTTCATTATACGTTTACATATATTTTCATTTGTTATATTTCCTATCGCTTATTTGCTTCGTCTTTTCTTTTTCCTTGATATCCACTTTCTTATATGCTCGAAAGGTGTTTTCCTTCATCAGTTTGGCCGGTTTTTACTTTCTTATTTACTCTCATCATATCCGGTATCCTTACTTGGATAAAATTGTCGTTTCGCCTCTGATTCTCTAATGTCCATTTTACAATACTGTCTCGGAGTTGTGTTTTTTTATTATTTGTCTGTGTTTTCAGATTAAAAGCAGATACATTTGCATTGCGTTTTTTTATAGCTGGTCCACATAACTGGTGTATATAAAGTGTGTTTAAAACTTGGACAAAATACGTATGTTATAGAGTCGGGTGTGTGTACATATTTACGTGTCCATACATGTCATCTATGTTCGGGTGTTGAGTGTCTGTACGTGTCGATACTTGTTTGTATCACCATCCGTATCATCTGAATGATGTTGTGTGTATGTACGTGTTGATACATGTAATTTCGTCTCGTGTGTGTATAGTGTCAGTTTATATATCTGTGATCGTCTAGTGTTCATAAAGTTCTTCGAGTAAATGCGTGTGTGAACTAGTGTATATACATTCAATAAACAGTTCATCAAACGCGGACACTAATACAATAATATAAAAGGACATTTTTTTTGGGGGGGCAGTTAAAATCTTCTCACTGGATTATTCTTTTGGGTTCTGTGAAGCTGCAAAAAGATTTCTTCCGAAAGACACCGAATATCAGATGATATTTTATGTTACATTTATTCTTTGGATGTTCCGCCGATTGAAGCTGCACGCTTCCTTGGTCTTTACATCATGTTATATTGTTCACCGCTAGTGCTTCCGTGAACCTCAGCGACTGGATCTCCGCCCGCGTTCTAACTCGACCTCTTTCTGATTGACTAACATGTACATATAACACTATCCCTTTTTTTATTTAACTCTCTGGCATCAGAGGTCATTCTAAATCAAGTTTTGTTCGTCTATTTGTAACTGGTCTACCATCCGTTACACTAAATTTCATTACGACTCAAACTAATTCTTTTATTTTCCAACACTTATTTTTGTTATCGAAACATTTTCATTGAATGTTTCCTATTTAGTATCATCTACATCTCAATTCAATAATAATAATAATAATAATAATAATAATAATAATAATAATAATAATAATAATAATAATAATTAGCGGGATCTGTGAATATTCCACAGGGGACTCATTCATATGTAATATATTGATATTGCCATCTGTAGATGTTCAATGTAAATGGAGACGCTCTGATATTATTGCAGCTTTTTTGTTAAAACTGCAAAGTATTTACTTAAGCAGGCACGAACGCCCGGTAAAGCCCGGTCATAAAGTACGCTTAAATATGATATTTTAATTCTTTCATATTTTGTATATATTATTATAGAGTTAATGTTCTATCGGTTTTTATATAATATAAAGTTGCGATTTAAAAAACATATCCATATGACTTGGGTGCATTAGCTTGAATCGAAACCGAAATAAAAACTGTAAGCGTGACACCCAAAAGAACACACACGCTATCGTATTAATATATAGATAATAATAATAATAATAATAATAATATCAATATTAATAATAATAATAATAATAATAATAATAATAATAATAATAATAATAACTGATTGGTAACTTGACGATGTCCGGACGTCCCATAATGCAACAGTGTTAATAAACTGTCCTAAGAAAGCACTACATTTTTACATTTATTTATTGTGTGATTTATCGTTTCGTCTTTCATTTACTGTGTCTTTGGCTTTGTCGGTATTAGCTTTGATATAAACTGTTGTATTCAACCCTCAGTAGCGATTATGCGTCTCTGTTCAGTTGACGTTTTCATAGTTATGTGGAGATGTTTTGTCTGTCTTTTCTCTGCACTGTCTTATGTCTACTTAGCCAATTTTACTCCTTTTCCTTTTTTACTCATGTTTTCAATTTCAACGTTCCCTATACCATTCATTTTACTGGTGATGTTTTTTCTGCAATGTTCAACGTGTCTGAGTTCTGATTTGTTTATTTCTTCGCTCTTTTATCATCCAGGGTTTTCTGTCCTTTCCATTACATCTTCTTTCCTTTTTCGTAGAGTCAGTCAATGTCATTCCAATGTTCAGTACATTGGAAATGGTCATTCATTTCCTAGTTTTCTAGTGTAGATGCCTGAGTTCTATTTTTACTCATATTAGTTGGATTCTTCGGACTACTATTCTCATCTTGATTGTTATTTTTACAACATCTCAGTCGAGTTTACTTCCGACCTTATTCTATTGTATCTTGTCCAACTCTTGGATATGAACGGAATTTGAAACGGAAACCTTTATTTAAAGTGTAGCTTTACAACTGAATTTTACGAAACACTTTATTCACTATGTCACGAGACTTTTTAGATTCAAAATGTAAATGACCGTGTATATCTTACTAAGACAACTGCCTAGCTGTTTATTCCTTCAGATATGTTAGATGTTCGCTTCATACTCTCATCACTTCATGTTTATGTATCTTTGTTGAAAATAATGGTTGTTTTTATCATCTTTTCTTATTTTTCTTTGTTTTTGACAAATAGCTTCACGCCGTCGTTATATATGACGCGGTTTATACTTACATCTTTCTCAGTGGATTTAGATAAAGCATTATATTTCTAAGAATTTTGTCGATTGCCATCATGCCTATGATGTTTATCTTACTACTGCTGATAGAAACTGCTTATCTGTATACTTATCGCGACAAGATGTCTTCTATTTGTCAGTCCCAGTCTCCATATTGTATTGCCTCTTAAATTAAATAATTGGTGATTTTTGTGGGTATCTTGTACATCTTTAAGCGATTAATTATTCATACATGGTGGATCTTGTTTTATGCTTTCTTGTAATAAATCTATCAATATGTTCGTTTTCTGTTTTTACATTCTTTCTAATATTCGGATTTATATATAACAGGTTTACTTGTAACCTCTTTACTGTTTATTTACGTAATGGTGAATCTGTTCTCTCCGCTGAGCCGTAATGATATTCCATATGATTGGCAGACAGGTTATTAGTCTACACTTGGTTAATGTTATCCCGTTCTAGATTTCTTTTTGTATTAATATAGTTATTCTTACGGTCATCCAATCGTGTATACATATCACATTTTGTGTAAAGTTATCATGCAACTTTGTGAATTTTTGTAATCAGTATGCGTGTATTCCGTTGCAACATAGTGCTTTCTAATTTATCATTTTCTTAAGGTTGCCACGAATGTTCCTTCATTTATTTCGGTTTTTGCTCTTTCCATCCATTAAACGTATTCTTCCATGTTTATTAACCACTGAGCATCCCTTTTGTGATCTTGTCACTTTCCCCATATACTGCCCATGAATTGTTTTAATTTTGTCGGGGCCCGGACGTTCTGTTCTTGTTTTTGCTACGCAATATTATTGTAAAATTGGCTTTCATTATTTTTATAAAACGTGTCTTTTATTGTATCTGTACTGTCTACATCTTTATTCTTTTGCTAGTACCTTTTATTTGATTTGTTCATAATTATTTTTAGTATTTCCTCATTTTTGTAATCATATTTCCCCTCTGCAATCGTTTTATTTTCTCTTTTGATTTATCTAACGCTTAATACTATTTTGTAGATGTAAGAGTTTTGTTCAGTGTTTATTCATAATCTTTTTGATGTGTTAAATGTCTTATGCTTCTTCCTCAGTGAGCTCTGTAATTTCGTAGTTATTTGTTTCCGTGTCTTCAGGTATTTTTTTATATTCTGTTGCATTATGATATATAAAAAACAGTTTAAGTGAAAATGGTTCCTGGGCATTTGCATAAGAATAAGTGAGAATCCATCGTCACAGAACTAAAACGTAATCGGAAATTGAAGAAGTCTGTTAATCAATTGAAGAAAACTTTTCAAGATAGCAACACGTTAAGCTATATTATTGTGAAGATTTGACGACGAATCTTAAAGTCCTACTCCAAATGCACCAAACATTAATAGTCGGAATTATAGCATAGTTTTAAACAGTTGCAAGTACGACAAGAGCCGAGGTAATAAAAAAAAAAGAAAGAGAAAGTGTCGACAAAATGAGCAACAAAAACGACGAGAAATAAACCAGACGAAGAACCCCCCCCCCACCACCAAAAAAACAAAACAAAACAAAACAAAACAAAAAAAAACAAACAAACAAAACAAAACGGAAAACCATATTAAAATAAAGGAAAATATATCGAGAAAAAAAAGGAGAGATATTCTTGTTTTGGGCGCTGGAAAATGATAGAAGTGAGGAGAAGTAGGAGGAAAAGAAAGTGATTACGCAAAGATGATAGAGAAAAGAGATGAAACGGAATGTGATTGTATATCCCTTTAGTTGGTCACGAATATCCCGACATGTGCGTGGCTCGCATCCGGTTGATGGTGAGTACGTGACACCAAAAGACATTAAACGAGAACAATTTTAAAATGGAGGTTCTATTAATGCTCCCCCCTCTCCCTCTCTCTCTTCAGATTTCTTTCTCTCTTAAATGTGTATTCTCTGGCATTCCTGTCTCTAACTCTATGCTTTCTCATGAATTTTGTCTCTTTATATCCATATCCATAAGCCGCATCTTTTTTCTTTCTGTTTTTCCCGATCTCTTTCCCTTTCGAAGAAACGTATTCTTTAACTGAACTTTGATTTCTCTATCTAATACAACTTTTCTCATTAGCTCGAGTATCCAGCATTTTTACTCACAGTCTAGCGATGCTTGTCTATTTATATGCCAGGCTCAGACTATTTCTCGTATTGTCCAACACACACACGCTCTCTCTCTCTCTCTCTCTCTCTCTCTCTCTCTCTCTCTCTCTCTCTCTCATACACACATGCACATCCTCTCCTTCTCTTTCCGTCTTTCTCTCTCTTACGCCTTTCACGTACAAGAAAACGTGAAAGTAAAATAATTACTCTTCCATCCTCTATTGTTTCTTTTCCTTTAACAACGTTTTTCTTTTCGCTTTTTATTTTTTTATTTATTTATTTTTTTTTTTTACACAGTGATCACCACTTATAAAGGCCCGGAAGCCACTCAGGGATAAGGGTTATTGCAAGTACATTACGTTAGTGTGGAGATTTGATGAAGTGTTTACTTAGGGGGGGCGGTTCATTAGGAATTTGTTAACGTTGGACTTGAACACATCCAAGTTGTAGTCCGGTGGGAAGCAGGCAGACGGAACAGAGTTCCACAGGCGTGCAGTTCTAAGAAAAAAGCTTTGTTCATGGAATCCGCGTTTTGGCACAGATATAGAGTGGGGGAAATTTTTCACAGTGGATTCAGCTAGACGGGTGTTTTTCGTGAAAGATTGGCGAGGGGGGACCAGAGATTGGAGTTCAGACGAGCACCTGCCATGGAAATAACGATAAAACAAGGATAGGCTTGCAACGTCTCTTCTGCACAAATAAAATGATCAACGTTTCGTCCCTATTGCAGTGGACATCTTCAGGATACTAAAAGGAAAAATGCAAAAAAAGAAAACGATCATAGACCATACGAAAATGAAAAGGAAACAGTGTTAG
Organism: Euprymna scolopes; assembly: GCF_053919585.1. Taxonomy (NCBI): domain Eukaryota; kingdom Metazoa; phylum Mollusca; class Cephalopoda; order Sepiida; family Sepiolidae; genus Euprymna; species Euprymna scolopes. The sequence goes on along the minus strand of NC_136492.1, from coordinate 119,144,319 downwards.
AATCCTATCCATATCTGGAAGGAAACTATGTGTGTGTATTTCTTTTTTCAAAACAACATAACGTCAACCATCGCTGGTATTTTTATTTTAGTTTTATTCATATATATATATATATATATATATATATATATATATATATATATATGTGTGTGTGTGTGTGTGTGAGTGTTAGTGTATACATATATATATATTTACATGTACATTGTTTTATAAATAAACAAATTGCACACTGTCTAGTGACTGACAAATTTTATATAAAAGCAGTTACGTGTGGCTAAATCAAGTTACGTAGTCACGTGGTTAGAATCGCCGACTATGAACAAGACAGTGGTATGTTCTATCCTTGATTGAGATATGTCCTAATTTATTAAGCTGTGATATAGTCTAACTTTGAATAAATAAATATATTTTGTCAAGCTTATGTATCATCATAAAAAACGATGTTGCTTATTTCCATTCTTTATATGTTGTATTTTAATATTTCTTGTGGACCTCCACTCCTAGTCACAAAATTATTAAAAAAAGACAACGTTATTTGCTTTAAAAAACGTTACGAAGAATTCTTGATAACTACTTCAAAAGTTTTGGCAAGTAATTAACGCAACCCAAAGATTTTTTAGTATTTTCAGCGTCTTTTGTTTTTGTTCATTTCGCTACATTTTGTAAGCATTTTCTTGCACCTTAAAATATTTTCTTTTTAAAGTTTTAAAAATATATATCAATGAAGCCGCGTTACATCCTTGTGAAAGATCCTTAGGCTATTGCATGGGATCAAATTTACTATATCTCTATTTCTACTATTATATAAAAGTCACTTGGTGTGTATGTGTGTGTGTGTATGTGTGTGTGTGTGTGTATGTGAGAGAGAGAGAGAGTTTCCTTCCTCATAGGTTCCAAAACAGAAGTCTATTATTTGCAAATTTCACACAAAGGTAATTTATATGTCTGGCAGTGTTCTTAGATATGTTTTGTACAGAACTCCACCCGATGATTATCGAAAATCCCCAAAATACTCTTTCTCTTTTATAGATAAAATGAAGACTTTTACAGTGGAATATTTTACGTTACACCAGCCAAAGGAAATAGTAAAATCTTAGCAAATCATTTCTTGTTAAAAAGAACATAATTATTGTCATCTAGAGAGATAGCTCAGTGGTAGAGAATTCGACTACAAAGCGAATGATCCCCTTTTTCATTTATATTTTAATTTTTTCTTATTAATAAGTTTAATTTACGATAAAAATAGGTAAAACTTAAAAAAGAAGACGCAGATAGTTTCTTCGTTTGCATATTTAAAAATTAAATAATAATCAGAAGTGACTTTCTCAGGGCATTCATCGTGAAGCCCAAATATCAAATAGCTGACGTGATATTTTAAACTAACACAGAATTTGATAAAACGGCATTTTCATTATTATTTTTATTGTTTTGCAAATTAGTCCACTGGGCAAATTATTTCTCGTAATATACAGTCTTAATAAAATTATAGCGCACTAATGAAAAATCGAAATTATGATTCCAACTTATATATTTAAAGGTTAAGAATAGTGGAATAAACATTAATAAATCAACAACATTTTTGTAATCTTTTTATTTGTCATGTTCTCCTTTTTCCTTTGAGCAGCTTTTATTCGTTTTTGCATATTATTGTTGCAAGTGGTATGATCTATTTTCTTCCCCTCTTCATGAAGTTTGACCTCTAGTTCCTTTTTTATTAACATTAGTGCATTCTTACTACTTTCCCTATACGCAATTTAGGTTTGAGGATTGAGAAGGCCACTTCATCACTGTAATCCCTTTTTTCTCAAACCAACCCATTGAAACTTTTGACGTGGGGCATTCTTGTTGGAAGATTACATCACTTGTAATCTTATAAGACATTTCAGTCAAAGAGGTTTGGTAAACCTGGTCCAGCATGTTAGTATAAAGTGTGGAGATCATTCTGTCCTCATATGTGTACAACAGTCCAGTGTCTTAAGAAGCCGTGCAGCCCCAAACCATTTCACTTCCTCCTCCAAATTTGACAGTGAGATAGCAAGAACATCTTCAGCGACTTCACCGTCACCAGAATGTAAGAGTTTTAGTGGTTAAAAAAATGTTTACATAGGCATCACCACTTATCAAGGCCAAGCGGCCACTCGAGGATGAGGTTTAAAGAGTGTACAGTAGAAATTGGACAATATAGTAATCGTTAGTAATGGAAATTCGGTAAATTTGTTAACAAGTGGAACGGCTCATCAGAAACATGTTTACGTTAGACTTGAAGGCAACCATATTGTAGTCAGCTGGAAAACAGGAAAACAGAAGACAATTCCACAGGCGTGCAGTTCTAAGAAAGAAGCTTTGTTCATGGAATCTACGTTTAGGTTTAGGCACAGATAAAGAGTGGGGGGAATTATTGATAGTGTTTTCAGCTAGACAAGTGTTTCTTGTGAAAGTTTGGCGAGGGGGGACCATAGATTGAAGCTCAGTCGGACACTCCATGAAAATAATGATACAGTAGAGACAAACTTCTGTGAGATAGAGGTTGCAGGGAAGAGAAAAGGATATCTCTTACGAGGCTACGAGGACAAGTCCTTTCTAGCAGGTACTGCCCAGATGTGGCAACAGTATTCCATCCTTGGATGTACCTGACTCTTATAAAGATAGAGAATTACATCAGCATTGAGATATCTACTGGATCAATAGAGGGATCCCACCATAATTCCATCGGCCTTGGCAACAGATTTGATGTATTGTTCCATTATAGATCAGGAGTAAAGGTCAAACCCAGGGGTTGTTGTTTACTTGCCATTTGCCACAGTTACACACAAGGTCGGTTTTTAATGTGGGTGGAGCGGGGGAACCAGTTCCCCAAAATGGGGCATTCTAGTTAGTAACAAAAATAAAAAAAATGTATCAATCATTAATGCCTGTTTCTCCATTAACCGAGACCAAAAAGTGGAGTCCAGCATCGGAACAGATACTGCACTTTGCGATATCGAATCTTTTATTCTTTCTTTCTGAGATGAGTGAAATTTAGATGGAGAGGAAAAGAAAAAATGAACTTACCAGGGGGTTAACTCCAAGGCTTCCTGATTGGCGAGGGGCTTAACTTGAAGGCATCCTGGTTGGCGAGGAGTGGGAACTCATTCGGCTTGCTAAGAGGCTAAAAGTGGGACCGGGGTGGATCCGATAAACTCTGGAACTGCGCACCCCAAACCTAGGCGGGGATCACCTATTTAAATTTGGCTCCTTTTCGTACACACTGACTTACTACGTGTATCCATCTTCTGTCAAATACTGCGTGATGCATCCTTTTTCTATCAAATCTGATCTTCACCCGTTGTTGGTGTTTAAAGAAAGTGATCAGATCCTGCTCAGAAAAAGATAGCACTCCGCGGCCACCTTGCTGTCGCGACGTCCACATCACCATTCTTGCCACGGCCAGGATCGTAATGTAGACCATTTGTCTTTCCTGGCCCCAGGGCGGTCTCACATTATCAACGCTGTTGTATACAGTAATCGAGTGAGGATACTCGGGATCTATGCGAGCCGTCACCTCGCTGATATACGACCAGTACCGGCGGAGTTCACGGCAATCGAAGAACGTGTGATCAGTCATTTATATGGCCGTTGTTCCAAAATGGGGACAAGCAGACGACCCATTGTACGTTGTTGAGGAGGAGTGTATTTTGGGCTAATCGCCAGGTCAAAGAGAAGTTTGAATTGTTCAGAGGACTCGAACCTGGCGCCCAACTATATGCAGAGCAGATCTTACTCTGCTGCCAACCCATAGCGTGTCGTCGGATGCCCTCTCCCTAGATCCTTATGGAGTTCCCTACGGGTCGCCGTCTAAAGGTTGCTGGACCTTGGTAGTCGTTTAAGCGCGGCGCGGTGCGGCACTCTTTTAGGAAGGCAAATTCTCTCGCGACCTGCGACGGCTCTCAACAGAGGGGTCAGGAATGAGGTCAGGAAAGGCGATAGTAACTGCGGAGTGCCACAGTTGATCTTCTTGAAGGTAGCGGCTCAGAAAAGCTAGCCTCTCGGCCTCTCGATGACACTTCAAGTTCGGTATTTCCAAGCCTCGCTTACACTGACGTTGAATACTGACCTGTCTGCGCAGACAGTGTTTTCCCTCGCCCCAAAGAAGCGAAGACAAGAGTTTGACAAGAGTTTTAGGTATTGTGAAGGCAGGGGAAGTATCGCCAGTCGGTAAAGAAGGGAAGGGAAGACGTACGTGGCGCACGCCTCGGATCTACTCTTTAAGGAAAATTTCCTAGGAAGCCATGAGTTGATCGCAGCCTTCACCTTTGACCGTACCTCGGACACATCCTTTTCGAGCTGGAGACCCAGTCCGAACCACACGCCGAGGAGCGAACCGGGCCATCCGTCCAGCTGAAGGGCCCCAGGAGGTTTACCTTACCACTTGAGGCACACCACTTGCTTCGGTTTATCTCAGCGTCTGTGATTCTTTCGTACCGAGCGAGCGACTCTGACACGATATCGATGTCTCGGAAGCTCGACACAAAAATCATGACGCACACCGGCGAACGCGGATATTCTGGCGGTCTGGCCGTCAGACACAGCTATTCCGCGTAGGACTGAATTTGCCTCCTCACATTTCAGCTTGCGGATCCAAAGCCAGGACGTAAAGCAGAGACGATAGTGAACAACCCTGACGAACCGACCGAGAGATAACAAAAGGTTTCGAGCACTTTCCGTTCACGTGTACGACAGTCGTGGGCTGGCGATACATCACAGAGATCCACATGGAGAAGCCCGGTTTAAAACCGGCGGCCTCTAAGACAGATGCCAGGAAGCTTCGTCGACCCTATCGAAAGCTATGGACTGATACACTTTGATATTGGCGCGAAGGCCAAGAAAAAAAGGCAACCGTTTTACGTTACTGGCATAAATAACCTAGTTTTGCGTTGGCAAAAGTGTGTTGATTCTGATGGTGCTATTTCGATCAAACAATTTTTATTTGAACCGAGATATGTTCATCTAGATTTATAAGTAAAAACATCAAGAACTATCTTGTCAACCTCTCTCTCTCTCTCTCTCTCTCTCACACACACACACGCACACTTATATATATATATATATATATACTGCTGATCAAAAATCGAAGAAACCTTTTTTAAAGGATAGATTTTAAAATCTTCCGACTTAGAGTTACTTATACTACAATAAAAAAGGTTATGGAAAAAAGGTTATGGAAAAAGGTACATTCCAAAAATTTTATTTAAAAATTTGCATTTTTATTAAATTAGTCTTTGTACACATGATCAAACTTATAAGACCAAGGGTATAAATTGTTAGATTTATGGTAATTCTAATGTTTTTAGTTCAGTTAGAGATTAGCAATCACCGTGTAAAGGTGTTACCATGCCTAAAGCAATAACGGGAGTTTAGCGCTCTCGAATTCTATGATTCCATAAACAAGGTTTGTCACAGCGAGCGATAGCAGCTAAGGTAAATCGCAATAAAACTGTTATTTTCAACTTTCTAAAGAACACTGAGAATTCTGGAAAAGCAAAATCATTTGGTAACCCCCTCCCCCCCCAATTTCTACTGCATTGAGTAGGAGAATCAGACGGGTTGTTATGAATGATAGAGGGCTTTCTTCTAGTCAAATTAAGGCGGTTACAGATGCTGATAGCAGTCCAATAACCATCAAACACTTACAACAATCAGGCATGGTAAATAAAAAGCTTAAACAAATTCCTTGATTGCTTCCACGTCACAAAGTGGACCGCTTAAGATTTGGTTGTGAATACCAAAACCTGGGACGTTGAGAAGTAGAAGAAAGTCCTGCTTTCTGATGAGAAAATTTTAATTTAGATTGTCCTGAAGGCTTCCAGCAATATTGACATGACAAAAACGTGCGCCTTGAATTTTGTTCAACACGTCATAGTGGTGGAGGGTCCGTAAAGGTATGAGGTGCCTTTTCTTACAGATGGACGATGGAGCTCCAAGTAGTGCAGGATCGTCACACATCAGATGGTTATGTTAGCATGCTACAAAAAGCGTATTTGATGATAAAGGGTCATGGTTTGTGTGGAGATGGATGGTTATTCCCAAAGGATAATGCTGCAATACACATTGCAAGATAAACCTTGAGCTTTCTACAAGAAAATGGAGTCCATCTCTTGGGACATCCTTCATGCTCAACGGACTTGAACCCAATTGAAAATGTTTGGGGATAAATTACAAGAGAGGTTTATAGAAATGGCAAACAATATTCAACAAAAAATGAACTTTAATGGAAACTCTTATTGCTAGCATTCCGCAACGAATTCTTGAAGTCCTCAAAAGCAGTGGATGTATAACTCATTAATAAGTTTGATTGTTGAATGATTTCATACAGTTTTCATACACTTTTTGTACAATTTAACAGATTTTTTGTCTCTGATCTTATAATTTTGATCATGTGTAAAAAGCCTAATTTAATAAAAATGTAAATTTTAAAAATAAATTTATGGAATGTAGCTTTTTGTTTGCTTTTAGATTGTAGTATTGGTAACCTCAAGTTGAAAGAGTTTAAAATCTATCCTTACAAAAAGTTTTTTTTTAAAGAGTTTTAAGTGGTCTTAAATTTTTTATCAGCAGTGTATATATGGGCCATTACCAACCAAAACCAAAAGCCGCTCGAGAGGGTTAGGGTTAGGGTTGTCGATGAGATGCAATTCTTGTTTTATTAAAGGTGAATTAAAGAGTAGATTAATTATCGGCATGACAATTATTAGTTTACAAATTTATTGGAGGAAAACTATGTGTAATCTACTGGATTTACAGGATTCTAGCAAAGATAAGTTTCACTGACATGAAACCCACCACAAGGAAAGTATTTTCATGGTAATTTCTCCTGACGCAAGGCACATGTAACAATGAATAACATTTGTCCATTGTAGTCGAAAGAATATCTTACAAGGTGCAGCAAGCAGAGATTGGAGCTCAATTTAACGCCATCCGTTGCAATAACGAAGGAAGATGTAGATACTAGCAATGCTTTGTTGTGACGTAGTGGCTATAACTAGTTGGAGAAACTTTTCCTAAATTCGATAAGATCACCTTAACTGTATCTCGTAAGATATGACAATAATCATTCATTTTATGGCATCTGGGGCGATTATATAACTAGAGAATTGCACGGTGTAAGCACTATTCAGTACTTTTTAAAGCGGACATATAATATATATATATATATATATATATATATATATATATATATATATATATATATATATATATGATATCCACCGATGAATAAAAGCATGGACGCTATTCGTATATATTTTATATACATATTACAGTTATACCCGCATATTTCTTTATCTACCTTCTCCTAACACACACACACACACACACACACACACACACACACACACACACGCATATATATGTGTGTGTGTGTGTGTGTGTGTGTGTGCGCGCGCGCGCGCGTGTGTGTGTGTGTACGCGACCGATATGAAAGCCAAGGTTTCTGAAAGCAATATAAGTCACGAATGCGGTTTCCACTTGACTAGTCATATAAATCTATTACCCTGACCGTTAATTTGAAAAGAGAACAGCAATAATCGCTGCTTTGATCCAGCCATTGTTTGGCCAACCCAATGCGTCTGTTTTTCACGTCACCAAAGAGAATGTTTACGCTTTATCTACACAATTAGCACTTTAGCCAAGTTAGCCAAAACTCGTCACGATAGAAATGAGACAATTACAACATTATTTTTATTACTTAATTTGCCGGGGAATTCATACCAATAAATTTTTATCTATGCAGCAAATTCAACCCGATGCGACCAGGGTCTCTTGACTCCCGAATTTCTGAAAATAATTTGAGTGATATCCACATATCTGTTCGTGATATTACCAAAAACCTTACTAGCAAAAGAACTGTTTGTGACAATATTCCAGTTGTAGTGCCCAGAAATCTGCAACCGGAACTAGTACCCATTCTTGCAAAGCTGTTTGATCGGTGTCTAAAAATGAATTGCTATTCAACACCTTGGAAAATCTTATTAGTTTGCTCTATAGTTTAAAATAGTAGATGTATTCTGCATCTCAATGCAGGTTAATTAGTCGTATGTGTGCTATGAGTATGTCGTTTTGTTTCGTGTTAAATACAAAAATTGTTAATCAACTAAAAAAAAACAAAAAAACCCTACTCAGTGACTAGCAATATGGTTTCCGTCCAGTGAGATCTATAGCTGAGGTACTAGATGTAATTTTACACAGGATAAGTGAATCTATTGACGGGGCTTTTCTTCTAAAGAGCACAAGCTCTTGACATATCAAACACAATTGATAGAATATTGTATAAAGGTCTACTTCACAAGATTTCCAGCTCTGGAATATCTGGAAATGTCTTCTCAACCACCACATCATTCCTCTCCGGATAGTTTATACGTTCTTAGCGTTTATCAATACTTATTGGTACAGTTTATTATATATTTTAGAAATTTATAAGACTTAAATTCACAAGTACACGCAGTACAATAAATTTAACATTGCTAGTTGTATTAAAGAAGTTGAAGCGGAGTAACTTTTTTTTATTACATTTTCACCCCAGACAAGGCGCATCACCACTTTTATGTAGGGGCTACTATCAGGGACATAAGCTACAGGGGTACTATGTAGGGAGTTGGCCAGCAAGATGTCGGTTCACGTTACACTTGAACTTCTGCATGTCAATACAGTTGAGGAAGCAGGGTCCCGGAAAGGAATTCCAAAGTCTAGCGGTTCTGGGGAAGAAACTGCTGGAGTAGAAGGCTCTCTTAATCTAGGTACCTCCACTGTGAAGGGGTGGGATTTAGCTGCTTGTCGGGTTTTTCGGGGTATTTACGCGGAGGGGGTACAAGTGCTTGCAGTTCCTCAGAGCATTCAACGTTAAAGTACTTGTAGAACAGGCAGAGGGATGCAAAATTTCGTCGATAGGACAAAGGCTGAAGTTTAGATGACAGTTCAGAACCTATTAGGTTGGGGACTCTCTTTTGAACCTTGTATAGGAGCGAGAGACTAGTAGCAGATGCACCAGCCCAAATATGACAACAATACTCAATACATGGGCGAATGGTGGCGTTATAGAGTTACATGATACTTTCAGGGGTCGGTAGCTTTCTAGTATGGTAGAATGGTAGATAAGGTTTCTTGTAATTATTGAAGGAAACAAGCTTAGTCTTGGCAGCACTGAATGTGATCATCCATTTTTGTTCCCATTCCATTACAGATCGGAGGTCATCCTCTAGTATTTCTACCATTTCCTTAGATATGTGTTCTTTTGTTTTCTTGTCGTGCCTGTTATAGAGCGTGGTGTCATTAGCAGATATACCCATCTCAGACGCAATTTTGTCGGGGAGGTCGTATATGAATATTAGGAGTAATAATAGTACAAGGATAGATCCCGGAAGCACTCCTGCATGTATATCATATTGTTTGGATGCACGACCGTCGAGGACAACCTGGATTTTTCTCTCATCTAAGAAGGATATAATTATGTTAAGTATTCGTCCAGTGATACCGTATGATCTGATTTTCCTGAGAAGACCGTCATGTCATATCCTGTCAAAAGCCTTAGATATATCTAGACCTACCGCTCTACCCTCCTCTGCTCTGTCCAGTTAATGGTATATACGCTCGGAGATTACAGTTTGAATGTCTGCTGTGGAACGGGCTTGCCTAAATCCATATTGTTGGTCGGTCAGGAGTTTAGCAGCTGTTAGGTTATGGACTAGAGCTTGGTTAATTATGGACTCAAATATTTTAGCGAAAAGTGGGAGGAGGCTAATGGGGCGATAATTTAATGGGTCAGTTCTTTCGCCAGAATTCTTGAAAACTGGTACCACAGAAGCAGTTTTCTAGTAGTCCGGAAGGCAAGATTTATTTTAGAAATTTATACGTCTTAAACTCACGACTATATGCACTTTCACTAAATTTAAGATTGTATTAAAACATTTAAGCGGAGTAACTATTTATATAAACGTAGGTTTTAGCGCTAATCATTGTTTTACGTGGATTCTAAAAGGAGAATATCCATCAATCATCTTCCATATCATTGTGAACATTTATTTACTAAATTTATCCGAAAAATAATTTCTAACAGACATATAATGAAAGTATAATTGCTAGTATAGCTTCCCACAAAACTTTAATTATTTTATTTTTTTAAAAATATTTTCGATATCTAGCAGCGAATTGTTATATAAATCATTAAAAAAATTTAAATCAAGCTTTTATTAAAATGATGCCCTTTGAAATGTTTATGTCATTTGAAATGAAACCTCCAGATGAGTATATTTATTTTTATTGAAAACCAGATTATAACTTTGTGTTGGACACCAGATTATAATGGTATAATTTAGCAATCAATTTTATATTAAAAACCAACTTATAATTGTATAACTTAGCAATAATCTTTATATTACAAACCAACTTATAATTGTATAACTTAGCAATCAACTTTATATTAAAAACCGACTTATAATTGTTAAACTTAGCAATCAACTTTATATTAAAAACCAACTTATAACTGTATATCTTAGCAATGCTCTTTATATTAAAAACCAACGTATAATTATGTAACATAGCAATCAACTTTATATAGAACGCCAACTTATAGTTGGATAGCTCTGTATGTAACAACATATTATTATAAATGTGTGACTCTGCTATTCTTTTTGTATAAAACAACTGATTATAATTGTATAACGTACCCATCTTATTTGCATTGATCAACACATTATAATTGTATGACTTATCCATGCACTTTATATAAGACGCCGGATTATAATTGCACAATTTTAGCCATTCCTTTGTATTAAATGCAATATTCTTATTGTATAACTTAGTGATCAACATTGAATCACACATTAGCTTATAATTGCAAATTTTTGTCATCCATTTTGCATTAAACACCAGATAACATTGGTTAACAACAAATCTGTTGTCTGCGTTTTTTTTCAGCTGATTTATTGTGAATCTGATGTGTGTAATCCGGAATGACATTGTCAGGTAAAGTTTTGGAGATATGGCCGTATGTCATGTTTTTTACATTTTTGTTCACATGTATGCACGCGTGGAGCAATTTACAAGAGGGAAGTGGAAGGTAAAATGCCGCGTGGAATAGTTTTATTTTTACTTATGGACTGGGTTAACTTTTAAAAGTGTTTGATCTTCTGTCTTTAATTTAATTTTTTCTTTTTTTAAATTTTAATTTGTTGCATGTGAAGTCTGGTAATCCTGTTTGTTTATTATCATTGCAACATGTTCATTGAGGCTTTTGCTTTTTTTTGTGTATTCTTATCTTGTGTGTATTTTTGTTTTGCAAGTCAATGGGATGGCTTCGTTCAGAAGATTGTGCAGAAATAAGGTCGACGTGTTCTGCTACATATGTGGAAACTACACCATTGCTCCTAATAGGAAACCATATTTCATAATGCGTGTTTACCATGCTTATTTTGGTATTAAACTTAGTGACCAGGATAAGGTTTGGGCGCCACACATGTACCGAGACTCTAGTTGGGTGGACCAATGGTGTCTAAACTTTGAAATTTCCATCATTTAGAGAGAGCCGACAAAACATGTCACTGACTGTTAATTCTGCGCTGTTGATTTGGCTGGGATTAACAACAAAAAACACCCGGGACAGCCTTAAGTATCCGGATCTTCAATCAGCATGTCGTCCTATAGTTAATTGTTATGAAATTCCGGTGCTATCTCCAGAGAATTAATTCCGGACATTAGTCACGAAGATGCCTCCAGTTTTAAAGAAGAAGAAGAAGAAGAAGAAGAAGAAGAAGAAGAGGTGGTTTCTGAAGATGATGCACCACATCCATTTTCATAAAAGGAGTTGATGATTTAGTTCGCGACCCCACCTTGTCAAAGAACTTTTTCAAATTGTTGGCATCCAGATTGAAGAAAAAAAATCTCCTCTCTAACAGTGCTAGCATCACCTTCTTTCGCAACAGAAATTTTTCTCTGAAGAAAAGGACATGGTGCAGATATTGTGCAGCTACTGCTCACACTTGGGGTGCCACAGTATGAACCCAAAGATTTGAGACTGTTCATTGATAGCGATAACTGAATGTGTTCTATTACACAACGGCAACAAGTTTTCCTTTGTACACATCGCTCGCTCGATTACACTGAAAGAGAAGTATGAAGTGGTGAAGTATGTGCTGTAGAAAATTGGGTATCATCAGCATAACTGGTTTATTAATGTTGACCTGTAAATGGTGAACTTTTTGGTGGGGACACCAGTCTGGCTTCACCAAGTCTCCATATTTTCTGTGCATGTGGGATAGTAGGGACCGTGCTTAGCATTACACGAAGAAGAACTGGCTTGTGCGGGAGGAACTGGTGCCTTGCAAAGAAAGGAACGCCATAACTGATCATTTGGTGAATAGAGACAGAATACACTTCCCACCGTTACACATTAAGCTCGGCTTAATCAAGCAGTTTACGAACGCTCTCGACACGAGATGAGCATCAAGAGCCACTACCTATTTTCACATGTGAATCGGTTTCCTGGGAACCTGGGTTAAATGAGTGACTTGCAGGGGGGGGGGAGATTCGATCAGGACATGAAAGAAATAGCGACAAAGTATTAGGGTCGTTGGGACGCAGACTACTGTTGGACTCTAAGGAGAAACCTCCCTGCCGCTAAGCATTCCAGGAGTTCGAAGACACGGAAGGTCAAGCCCCGAAGTTTAAAAAATGGTGACGCAACATGCAATTTACGTTTACTTAGCTTTATCAATATCCACCATTCAGTTAGAGTAATCGATGTTTCCATCTGGTATTCAATATATATTGTTGGACAAACATTTTTTCTTTAAAACTTTACTTAGGATGATGTAGAATGATGTGTATTGACAAGAATGAGCTGATAATGCCACGAAAATGTAATCAATTTTATCACACGGTTTGATGTTTTTTTTAGATCAACTTAGCACACAGACCTAACCTGATGGCGAAAAACGGATTTCCTGATTAAGCAGTGCAAAAATACCCCAAATCACTTGTAAAAATCTAGACAACATTCACAAAGTAAAAAAATTGCTGTCCAGAGTAAGAATTAATAAATCTACTTAATATTAAACGACAGACTATAAATTGTATAACTAAGCCATTCACATCGTATAAGACACTAGATTATACTGCATAACTTATTCATCAACTAAGTATTGAACACCATATTATAATTGTCGGACTTAGCCATCCACTTTGTATTAGACACTGGATTGTAATTGTATAACTTAGCTAACAACTTTGTATCAAACACCAGGTTATAATTGCATAAATAAGGCATCGCCTTTGTATTGAACATCGAATTATAATTGTACTAACGGGGGTGGTCCTATCTTGTCCGTGGTGCAATGAGAATCAGCAAATGTTTTACCCTTTTATGTTTTGTTGTCATCGCTAATTTTTCAATCAAATCTATTAATTGCTTGCTCTAGTTTGTGATCCACCGCGATACTCCAGAAGGAAACTTCGCAAGCATCTTATCAGTTACATAGTTTAAAATATATTGTAATCTATATTGCACTGTAGAAGACCCATTGTGTATATTATAAAATTGTTTTTATATCGTGGCTTGAATTTGAGTTTAAAATGCAAAAGTCAAGTATCATGGTCCAGTTGTGCTCTAAACAAAAACATTCATTACGAATGAGCCAATGTCATATCAAAGAACCTAATGTTGATTTTATATGTCGTGCCTTCCTACTTGTGCGGCGATAATGGCTTAAATTAAAGTTTAAATGCAAATATCAAGTATCACGGTTCAATTGTGCTCTAAACAGAAACTTCTATTTCAAACGCGCCCAGCATAACAAAGACACTACTGTTGATTTTATATGCCGAGTCTGTCTGCTTGTGCGATAATAAAACTTTTTTTTTACACAGTGATCACCACTTATAAAGGCCTGGAAGCCACTCAGGGATAAGGGTTATTGCAAGTACATCACGTTAGTGTGGAGATTTGATGACGTGTTTACTTAAGGGGGCGGTTCATTAGGAATTTGTCAACGTTGGACTTGAAGACATCCAAGTTGTAGTCCGATGGGAAGCAGGCAGACGGAGCAGAGTTCCACAGGCGTGCAGCTCTAAGAAAGAAGCCTTGTTCATGGAATCCGCGTTTTGATTTAGGCACAGATATAGAGTGGGGAAAATTTTTCACAGTGGATTCAGCTAGACGGGTGTTTTTCGTGAAAGATTGTCGAGGGGGGACCAGAGATTGGAGTTCAGACGAGCACCTGCCATGGAAATAACGATAAAACAAGGACAGGCTCGCAACATCTCTTCTGGGGGAGAGAGGTTGCAGGGTAGAGAAAAGGGCATCCCTCACTAAGTCACGACGTCTATTTGTTACTCTGTCAAGGCAGGATAGGCTGGTTTAGCAGCTCCTGCCCAGATATGGCAACAGTATTCCATCCTTGGACGTACTTGGCTTTTATATAGATAGAGAATTGCATCAGTAGTGAGATATCTTCTGGAGCGGTAGAAGGATCCCACCATCTTTCCAGCGACCTTGGCAACAGACTTGATGTACGTGTTCCATTTCAGATCAGGAGTAAAGGTCAAACCCAGAAGCTTGTCAAAACACGGGGCCTCACCCAGACGAGAGCCATCCATCACAATTGATGCCAGATGGGGATCAGAGCGTTGATAACGTAAGGATAGGAGTTTGATTTTGGATGCATTAAAGGTAACCAGCCACATCTTCTCCCACTGAACCACGCGCTCGAGATCAGAGGAGAGAGAATCAGAGAGAACTTTGTCATTTACAGCCTTTGATGTGTTGCCGTAGATGGTCGTGTCATCAGCATAGATGTCAACGAATGATTTAAGTATGTGTTTAGGGAGGTCATTGATGTAGATCAGGAAGAGAGTTGGGCCCAGGTTTGACCCCTGAGGGACTCCAGCATTTATATTGCAGGCCTCCAATTTTTGTCCATCTACCACTACTCTTTTGAGCCTATCGGAGAGAAATGATTTAATGATTGAGAAAACATTTCCAGTTATACCGTAGCTGGAAATCTTGTGAAGTAGACCCTTATGCCATACCTTGTCGAAGGCCTTTGATATGTCAAGAGCAATTGGCCTAGAAAGGAAGCCTTTATCAAGAGATTCACTAATCCTGTGGGATATAACCGTCAGCACATCTGCGGTAGATCTTGCAGAGTGGAAACCATATTGTGTGCCATTAAGAAGGTTATTCCTGCTGAGGTGGTTGACTACTTCTCTATTTAATATGGATTCCAGCAACTTACTCATAACACACAGGAGACTTATAGGTCTGTACTGAGAGGGAGATAACTTATCACCTGAATTCTTAAATACAGGGCAAACTGATGAGTTCTTCAAGGGAGTCAGAAAGCACTTCTCCTTAAGGCAGCGCTTAAATAGTTTCGTAAGTATGGGAGAAAGTTCTGGTTGAAGCTTTTTTAACACTATAATTGGAATGCCATCAGGGTCAGTTGCTTTACTGGAATCTAGGTTCTTGATTAGCTTGACGATCTCATGCACGGATATTTGTATGTTACCTAGCTTGTTCTGTGTTATAGGAGGAAATATGGGGAGTTGATGGCCTTCGTCGCATAGGGTAGAATTAGCTGCAAAGTTCTTTGAAAATAGTTTGGCCTTTTCTGACGCTAACGAGATGACCTCTGGTCCATTGATAATGGTTGGGATAGAACGCACACTTCTGTTCAGGATCCATTTTGTTATTTGCCAAAACTGGTGGGAACCAAGCCGCTGATCAGCTACCTTGGATTTAACAGACTGGGCATATAGCTCTCTTGAATTTTTTATTACTCTTTTACAGTGGTTGCTGGCAGTCCTGAAAGCAGCTTTAGTCTCAGTGCATCTGTTACGTTGGTAGCTATGGAAAAAGTGATTTCTGTGCGCGATAGCAGCAGCACATTCTGGGGAGAACCATGGCTGGCTGTTAGGTTTTTGTTGAAATTTTTTAGATGGTATGAATTGGTCTATGCCTACAATTAACCATTCGGTCAGATCTGATACTATAGAGGACACTTCCTTTTTAAACATGGAGTGCAGAGGTAAATCAGATATGAATGTACGGAAGCTATCCCAGTCAGCCATAGAGTATCGGTATACAGTACGGTGGAGGGGTACGTCTGGGGACTTCTTACATTTCGTTTTTATCTTAACTGATACGACGGAGTGGTCGGAGGATCCTAGAGGAGAATGAACGGAACATGAACATAGCTCAGGGGAAGTTGAGAGAAAAAGGTCTAGGAGGCTTGCATAGTGACCGTGTGTATCGGGCACACGGGTGGGTTCGCGAACAATCTGAGTGAGGTCATACGCAATAGCAAAATCATGACAAAACCTCCCCTCATCGTCTGTCTTATTTGAATGGGTCAACCATTCCACGTTATGGATGTTGAAGTCACCACAGATGTGGATGTTAGCCGAGGGATGTGCAGACAGTGTGTGGTATATTTTCTCAGATATGCTCTTAAAGATAGTAACTCCGCTGTTGTGGGGCCGATAGAGGGCAAATATAAATGCAGTGGTGTTAGCAAGTGCAACCCTGAAGCACATATAGGGTAAATTAGGATCTTCTCTAGAGATATCATTGCCACAAATATATTTGTGATGGAAGGTTGTATAAAGCGTTAACTGTATTAAAGATCGCCTGTTCATTTTTGCATCAGATATTTTCGATTATTGATACATATCGGAGACATTCCGATAACAAAACCTATCTAAGAACACTGCCGAATACATATGGTACATATGTGTCAGATTTTTAAAAAATTGACACAGCTATTTAAGAGCACATAAGAACGATTTAACACACATTCATACAAATTCTTTTCATATAATAGTAGAGATAACAAAAATTGGTCATTGTTAAAAAATTTGTATAAATTGGATTTTGTAAGATTTGAATGAAAAAAAGAAAAAAAGGTTGATGTATTATTATATAAAAATGTCTGATATTTCGAAAAATGTAAGTGTTTATTATTAATTCATTTATGACGTCTATATTCACTGTTGTGTGAATTAGTTTTATTAGGAAATTGTGTTAAAAACTTCTCTAGAGATGAAGCTATATTTGTGTTGTATCGCACAAAAAAAACGATAAATAGAGAAGTTATAAATAACTACTTTATTAAATTGTGAATCAATGACAAGTGGTATTTACACTAGTATGTGTTCACTACAAGTCTATGTTAATGAAATTCGCACTCTACTGTGTACTCCGAGCACTTAATGTTTCCATCTCTGTAGGCCATCATATTTTTTCATTTAGAATATATTTCTATACTTCTCACCAGGGTACGTTTTGATTTTCTCGTACGTATTTTTTTGTATTGGTGAGACAATGGGTATTTCTAACATATCAGAAATTATCTGTAATTGTAGACATTTTATATTTTTAGCTGGTTACCTGTAACATTTTGGTTTCTTTCCTTAAAATAAGCACATATTTTAACTTTGTTAAACTGTGACCCAACCACCTGTGATGGTCGAAATGACATCAATAACAGGTGAATTAGAGCTGAATTAAAGACTATTACTATAGGAACAGTGCCGGGCAACGGTCGGCGGCCTTACTGGCCAGGTTTCTGGTTGGAGACGTAGAAAAAAAAAGAGGAGAAAATAGTTTCGGGAATAAGGACTCTGATAATAATCTTAATTATACTGTTTCGTAACGAGAACATTACATTGTGTTGAACAGTGATGTTTTGTCCTGGATATGACCCTGAGGTCAAGGCTTTCAGTTTTTGTCTGTATGGGAAAACTGATAATGGAAATTTTAATTTCTGTTGCGGGAATCACCTAAATAATATGCACAAAGGATTTGGTTAATTAGCCAATCAAGGCGTCTGAGACTATGACGTAACAAAGAGGGATTATCTAGACAAAAAACCCAGGCTCCTCAAAACCTACACCGCTTCCTTCCAATAAAAGGATGCGTTGAACGGGGTTTTGCCAGTTGAGAACAGAAAACCCCGGTTG
Source organism: Euprymna scolopes (assembly GCF_053919585.1). Lineage (NCBI taxonomy): Eukaryota > Metazoa > Mollusca > Cephalopoda > Sepiida > Sepiolidae > Euprymna > Euprymna scolopes. Next base: position 119,126,334 of record NC_136492.1, on the reverse strand, counting down.
GAGTTGAAAATCGGGTCTGTCCTTACCACCTGCACTGCGCTCTCGTTCACTGAGCGTTAGATAATAGAGAGAAGAGGCAATCAGTTGTCGAAAAAAAATCCCGTTGAGTTACTGTCGAAGTAGACTGATTGTTGAAAGAAAAAGACATTGCCTATTTTTTTATTCCTCCTGTTCATAATTGTAAAAATCACCCTTTGTTCTTGTATTCGGAATTAATTAATTAATTAAAAACATTAATTAATTAATTAATCTTTTTAAATGACAATCCTAGATTACGGTTGAAAAAATTATGTGTTGAAACGGCATTCATGACTACCCCACGAATGAATGATACCAATTGTAAGTAATTTCTTTCAGATGACAGCAAGCAAGAGAGAGGCTAACCAATATGCGACACGTGTATTCCTTGGTGTTGCACTTTGTTTTTTAAAATTATTTTTTAAAATCTATTTTTCTATTTTGTTCTTTATTTTCGAACCACTGTTGAGGTAGAAAACATAGGAATCTCAAATCAACCCCATTATGTAGAACCGACCAAGACTACGCCATTAATTTATTTTTGGTATTCCAAAATCGTAACCGCCTAAAAGTATACTTATATACGAGTGAACACTACAGTCGCTACCGTGTTAGAAAACACTTACTTCGAAAAAGTGGTTTGTAAGGGCACTTTTGCATGAGGATACATTTCTAAACCATGACTAAATATTAAAAAAAAACCCATTGTATTTGCAGACCAATTAAGAACCTCATTCCTCATATGCTTATAGAGGTGTGGTGCGTGTTATCAAAGTGATGCTGTAACAATAAAAAACGCATGATATACTATAACACAATCAACTAGTGAATAGGTGAGATACAATTCATGTTCTTCACTTACTAACTGAATAGCTGATAAATTAAGGAGAAATTGATGGAATACTTGAACATCTATGTATCTTATAGGAGTACCATGTGTTAGATCCAAGCAGCGACCTCTTGATTTCCGAGAACTTCGATTGAAGCAAAATGAAAAAATAACTCTATACGTAAATTTGCAACATCATAGTAAATATTCCATATCAGGGTATGTGTTTTAATCTTGGAAATAAAGTTAATTCTTAAAGTAAAGTTTTTGCCACAACCCCTTACAATTACAACGTGGAACGATAAAATTGTTGCGCTAGAAAAGTCGACATGATTCCATTTCCATTTGATAAAATCCGGGTTTGTTGCAAACCATTTACTAGTTGACCAGTGGTGTGGTGTACAAATCGTAAGAGTGATAGACACCTTCTATCATGTCTGAAAGTGATACAATATTCAATGAGCAAGACCGGAGATGCGCCGCTGTACAACCCATGCTCTCTATCTAACAAATTATGAAAACAGGACCATTGAAAGCACTGTAAAATGCATAGATAGATTGCCACGAATAACAGAGACGTGGCCAGGACAATGAAACAAGTTTCTGGCCACGGTTATGGGTCCGGTGTGGTTTTAAGTAAGGTCTTAATCATGCCACCTCACATCTTCGAAGTCAGCTTGAAAGTCAACATCGAAGTGTACTTGGATGTGCCGAAGAGTTTGGTGACCCCCTAGTGTAATTCGGTGGCTGTTAGCAGACCATGGATGTGGTCGCAGGACTCGGGGTCGACTCACGTCCAAATATGCAGGCTTAGCTTCAGAAGAAGTGCTACGACTTTGTACCCGTCTCAAATTCGCCTCCTCCCCCCTCCCCAGAACTTAACCCGCTGGATAACTGTTTGGTTATACGTCGAGAACATCACTAACATGACCTCCCACGACGCCCAAACCCGCCTGATCGCCACCCTCCGTCGACTATTTGATGAGCTCTCGCTGGCGCTTGTGGAAAAGACATGCTCCCAGTTCCGGACCCGGTGATTGAGGGTGAAGGCGATTACATTGATTAAATATTAGCTCTACTACAACATCAAGTCACTTGCATTGATTTTTACGATAAAATAAAGTTGTTTTATTTTTCTTTAGAGTGACAATTTTATTGTTCTACCCTGTAATGACAAAAAAACAAAAACAAACAAAAAAAAACGGGGCAAGAAGAATCAATTTATTTATTTTTAATCGAATTTTCTTATTTTTTCTTTCTACTCGATGGTCAACTGGCTAGGAAATTTATTTTGTTACTTCCTGTCTAAAAGAAACGATCTAAAAGATATTAATTGGCCTGAAAAAAATAATAAAAAACATGAAAAAAATAACGAAAGACGGGTAAGTAAAAATAATGCCAAGAGAAGAAAAAATATTAAGAGTAAAATAGTCGGAAAAAAAAATAATAAAGGACATAGATGATCTTAAGACGCGTTCATTCAAGCTACGCGTTTATTGCTTGATATTAAGCGAAGCAATCCAATGAAAGTCTGCCACTTCTATTGGATTGCTTATGCGTGACAGACAAAGCAAAGTGTTATGTTTCTGAATTTTGGAAACGTGGATAGATAATTTCCATTATTTGGATTTGTGAAATCACTGTTCTTGCTTTTAGCCGATGTTATCCCCGACCTTCTTCAGGTGTACCTTGTCAAACTCGGTAATCTTTCAATCGAACTCGGGTATCATTCTGTTGAACTTGGAAATCTGTATCGGACACATCTATTTAATTCACGAGCGTTAGCTTGTTCTCGTTCCGTCAGCCATGACCGAGTAGAATGCGCAAGTGTATTTAGAGTATCTCCTGCACTGATACATGTTATGAGCATATGACGTCACATCGTCTGAAACGTTGTACAAATAACATATAAGATGTTGACAGGAGCCCGAAAAATCTAATTAATACAAAATAAATGTTAAGCACATACAGGCGTATTCTTTTATCGAGAGGCACATTAAAATAAGCGGCGTCTAGTCAATATAGATATTTATCCATTAAAACGTTCTTTTACACTGAAGCGTGATAAACCGACCGACAGTACGTCTCACAAAAATACGAGGACAGATCAGAGAATAAATGACCGTCCAACAATGATGGATAAAATTTATCAGACAGAAACACGTATATCGGAGCGTCTCAAATAGTTTCCAACGTATAGCTGTATGAAAACCACCCATTCCGATATACTAATACATTGGCTATTGAATAAGGAAACTTAATGAAAATTTATACACTCTAAACAATTAATTTATTGCAAGTTACAATTCAAGTAGTTCTCGGTGCAATGTTTGGTTTATACATTTCTCTAATGAATTATTTCGTAAATTAACCGAGTAGATCCGATAGAATTACAACGATGTATAATTAATGCCATAGATCCTTATAGAATCCATTTCGCAATTTATACACTCCAAATCTTAAAGGGTCATACAGAATTCAAGGATCGATACATAAATATAAGAGCGGTCTTCAGAACCATTAGCCTGTTACCACTGAAATGAATTAGCTTAAAATAATCGTAATTGCACATAATTCAAATGTCTAGACGTTTAGTTGTCATAACTGCTTTGACGCGGAACCATAAGCAATACCATATGTGAATCAAGACATTGCTCTCTGATAGATTTATAAGAATAGTAGTCGATGGGCAGAAACAAAAAGCTTACAGTATTAATGATGGCGATCCTGAGGATCCCATTCTTGGCCCAACTTTCTTCTTAATTTCATCAATGCTCTCCCAAATCACATTATTAGACCATTCGTAGACATTTATGCAGAGCAACACTTTTAAGATGAGGAACGGCCAAGATCTTTTTGATTCTATCTTTTCTTAAGATCGTGGTGCAATGGGGGAAAAGGGTGGCTAGTTAATTTTAATGCATCGCAAACCAAGATTCTCTTTTTCTATCATAAACATCCTGATCTACATCTAGCCTCTTTCACGGCTTTCTCCTTAAAGACGCTCCATGTTTAGCCAAGCTTCTTGGTCTGACCTTCACTTCTGATCCGGAATGGAGTACATGCATCGAATTGACAGATAAAGAGACAAAGAGATAGATAGCTAATGTGTGTATACATATATACCTATGCTGATGGATGGATAGGTATAAACAGATTGATATATATATATATATATATATATATATATATATATATATATATATATATATATATATATATCATTATGCAGCCCGTCAGTCTTGACGATGACTAGTTGGGGTCTCAGTGCTCTATCCCTCGGTGTTGGCGTAGTCTCACTCCCTCACCACAGGACTTTCCACTTTGGCTCCAAACTTGCTTGCGCAGTTTAGGTGCAGTATCCTTTGTGCATTAGATACACACCCTCTGAACCCCCAATGCTCATATCCAGTGGAGCGAACCCGCAACAACTGTCAGCAGCGGAGGCCGCAGTTGTCGCTGAAACTCATCTCAGCGAGGTAAACAGTCGCCCTATCGTGTCCGCTACTACGCTTTTTCTTTCAAGATGAGGTTACATAACCTTTTAAGGAAAACTGCAAGCCAGATTTGAAGTCAGAGTTCCCATCTCTTAGCCTTTTGCTGTGATAAGCCCCACAAAGCAGTGGTGTTTGTTTTTGGGGTTGGTTCCCCTAGTCTTTGCTCAACCAAGGGCACCCACAAGACAGTCGGGTAGGGGTTTGTAGTGTGCCAGGGCATGTCCATACATCGTTGGGCCATAACGCACTACCTCTGGGGTCCCCTACTCCTCCGAGATCTCCTACGTTAAGACTGGGGCTGCAAGGCACCCAGTTACTGTGTGTGGCCAACGTGGAGGCATTGTAGGAGTGTTGATGATGGAGAGAGTATGTACTGGCAGGGAAGACATGCATAGCTGCTCCCTTTTCACCACGAGGATAGCGAGCGGTGTTAGCTGGAAGCGAGAAGACATGCAAGCATGGACTTAACACTAACTTATACCTAACACACACGATGCATCACCCCCCCCCCTGCCGGATTAAGAATCCACCCCCCACACACTATATATATATATATATATATATATATATATATATATATCAATTTGCTTATATCTATCTATCGATATTATCTATGTATGTACCAATGTACCCCTCCCTCTCTCTTTCTTTCTCTCTCTCTCTCTCTCTCTCTCTCTCTCTCTATATATATATATATATATATATATATATTTATGTATATATATCCATATCGATATATATATATATTGTATATATACATATAGACAGAGAGATAAATACTAATGTGCGTATGCATATATTACTATGATGATTGATAAATAGATATAAACATTGATATACATATATATATATATATATATATATATATATATATATACCAATCTGTTTACCTCTATCTATCTATCTATCTATCTATCTTTCTATCTATCTATCTATCTATCTCTGTATGTATGTATATATATATATGTGTGTATATATATATATATATATATATAAAATCTTAAAATTATAAGAAACTATGTACTATGGAGGTATATATTCTGTACTATTGTAATATGCAGTGTAACCTGCATTATAAATATTTTCACCGAATTAAAAAGGGAGAACTTAACGGCAGTCAGTGCACCTGGGATACTTTTAGGCTTATGAGCATTTACCAGGACAATTGCGACAAAATATGGAAGTATTGGATACCATGAATGGCCATAACAGACTTTGTCCGCACAACAACATTTGTTGAGAATCGGCAAAATAGAATGGCATAAAATCTCTATGAGACAATAAGAACCTTCACGATAGAGGAGAACAAAATGTCGATTAACAATGAAGTACTGAATGAGAATTTAAGACGTTGCAGCCTTCATTTGGTTTCTCCCGTAAGTATCCGATATTCTTCTAGAAAGATACCGGGGAAACGAATGCCAACAAAAATCATCATTTAAATGATGCTGGACAGCAACAATATCAACAACAGAAACAGCAAGAAACTCTAAGTACAAATTGATTGCTTGTTTCAAACTAGTGTTCGAATACATATCACAAGCTGAGTACTTCAGATTTTGAATGGTTTATTCCAGTGATATGTATTCGGCAAAAAACGGCAAAAGACATTCTAAAAAAAAAAGCGATAGGGATTTAAAGACTGACTATAACAGTTACTGGCCAGGATATGAGGCTTCACTTCTAAAAGGGACAATCATCTCTCCGTATAATGTTTCTTTTTTTACATTTTTGTCGTTTAAGATTGGATTTATTACGTTTTGCATTGGAACTCTACAAATCTACGTCAGTGTCGATGCCAACGAATCTGCATATTCAACAGTACATTTATTCACATCGTGCACATATCCGCGTGCATATCAACGTGCTCAAGTCATTTAGCAACGCTGCCAGTGCATGAAGGCGTGCGTAATTGCTTGCATCGAGTGGACCGCGTATCGATCTTCGTCAAAACATGAGGATCTTCTATCAGTGGAGTCAATTGTTCGGCGATTCTCGATCGATTGCCGGTGAGAGCATGCACGGCTGCGGTCAATGATAAGCTTTCCGCGGTTCTTAATGCTTTTGAATGTGAGAAGGGGAAAATATTCTATGACAAGAGTATTGATGATGCTGCGTTGTAAAATAAAGAAAGATTAAGGTAAGGAATAAAAAATAAGCTACCCTAAAGAAGAAATTGGATTCTTTTTTATTTACAGAAATAAATATATTACAGGAAACCATGTTTAATTGAACAAAGGAAGATATATATATATATATATATATATATATATATATATATATATATATATATATATATATATATATATATATATAATAGCATTTCAGCCCGGCGCTGCCCGGGTGTTTGGGGGTGTATGTTGAGCTAAAAAAAAAAAAAAAAAGCAAAGAAATAAAAAGCGGTCAATTTTTTAACTTTGACCCCTATTATGACGCTTTAACCTTTATTATTTTGGACTCAAATCAAGTTAGTAGCTTAGATCCATGTCCAAGGAAACTATATCCTGAATTTCAAGTTTTTAGACCATAAATTGGTGGAGGCGTTTGGTAGAGTTCTTAAAGGTCAAATCGTTGAACTTTGACCCCTTAACAGACAAATTTCTGGCCGAAAACCTATCACAAATATTTTCCCTACGCAATAACTCTGTCAATTTTCAGTCTGCAGACTCCAAATTAGATATACAGTGTACTGAGATTTGTCTCAGTACACTGTATATCTAATTTGGAGTCTGCAGACTGAAAATTGACAGAGTTATTGCGTAGGGAATTGTACACAGACACACACACACAAAGACATACACTTTCACTTTTATAGATATATAGATATACTATATTTCAGCCCGGCGTTGCCCAGGTGTTTGGATGTGCATGTTGAGCAAAAAAAAATGTGGTAGTAGGAAGGCAGGTATCGAACCCGTACCGCGAAGGAGTAAAAGAACGGGGAAAAACCTGACGTCTTTGCTGTTACGACCACCGCCAAACCGGAACTGACTTATGTTAAATTAAGCCTAGAAAACCGAAAGGAGTGGATGACTTTGAAAAATATCTGCGAAAAAAGGGACGCCCTTTAGAAAAGTGCCAAGTTGAAGGTGAAGATATTAATGTTTTTAGCCAATTTTTCGATATTTGTCGTCTGAAAGGTCGAACTTCAAAACGATACTGATCTTAGTAAAATCTGTCGCCTTTGTCGAAAGTGTTAGGCATACATGCAAACATGCATACATACATTTATATATTGGAAACTAAAAACTTTCGACTCAAACTGATGAAAAAGCTTGCCCTATCTCTGAATACCCTTTATGTAAAATTTCAAATATTTAGACCAGAAATTGTCTGAGTAATTTGGAAGAGACCGCAGAGGTCAATTTTTAAAAAAATTTACCCCTATTATGACCCCTTAAAATTTATTGTTTTAGGCCCAAATCAAGTTATTAAATGAGATCCATGTCAAGGAACCTATATCTAAAATTTAAAGTGCGTAGACCCAAAATAAGCGGAGGAGTTTGGTAGAGTTCTCAAAGGTCAAATCGTTGAACTTTAACCCCTTAATCGCAAAATTACTGGCCAAATCTCAGTACCCTACATATAAAATTTCGAGTCTGTGGACTAAAAATTGACAGAGTTATTGCGTAGAGAAATGTAAACAGATACAGACACAGACACACACACACAGACACGTTCAGTTTTATAGATTTATAGATATACATACAAGCATGGGTGCCCGGCGTTGCCCAGGCGTTTTGAGTTATATGCTGAGCAAACAAAGCAAAAAAATAAACCGTCATTTTTTTTAACTTAGAACCATATTATGACCCATTAAAATTTATTGTTTTGGGCTCAAATTGAGTTATTAAGTTAGATCCATGTCCAAGGAACCTTTATCTAAAATTTCAAGAATTTAGATCCAAAATTGTCGGAGGAGTTTGGTAGAGTTCTCAAAGGTCAAATCGTTGAACTTTGACCACTTAACAGACAAATTTCTGGCCGAAAACCTATCACAAAGATTTTCCCAAATCTCAGTACATCAAATTTGGAGTCTGTAGACTGTAAATTGACAGAGATATTGCGTAGGGAAATGTACACAGACACACAGACAGACACGTTCACTTATATATATATATATATATATATATATATATATATATATATATTATTCAAACTCGGTAGGTGTTTGAATATATGGTTAAGTGTTGGTTTTATTCGTTTAGAACTGCTTTAAAACTTCATCGCTCACTAATTTTGCTACTCAATTTAAAACAATTTTTACAGTTCAGAGGTTACCCTCCAAGCTATGTTTTTAAATACAAATTTTTAATTTTTGTTCATTAAAACAAAAGTTATAATAAAATTACTGGTGTTCAAAAGTCCTTAGAAATTGTAAGGAACGTGAGGCGCGTTTTCTTCTGTTGGTTACCATAGCAGCGGTTTAGAGACGATTTCTTCTGATCGGGTGTTAGTTACCACCAACTTTTTCGTCGTCGACATCTTCATAAATCATAGCGGGAGTCTCGCTCGTATGCCATCTTGTTTTAGTTTAACAGAGAGAGTCTACAAAAGTGATGCTGTTTATGTGCTAGAGTTGGTAATATTTCGCTTTCGACGTCGCCCGTTAATTCTGTTTCCCTCTTTTTTGTCCGTTCTTTCTGTTTATTTACTTAATTACGCCCTTTTAAAACCAATTTTATTTAGTTTATTTAAAAAGTTGGTTATAATTATTTTATGGATCGTTGACAAAGCGTATGATATTGAACGCAAAAAAGAAAATATTATTCCAAAGCAAAGCCTGGAAAAATCATAGATTACATAGAAAAATGCGAACTTGTAAAGTAATATGGTTAAGATTAAGCTCAGAAAAGTAAAATGACTAGTTTTTAAAACTGGAAAAGAAAAATACAAGATATTCTAGTAAAAATATAATAAATTTATAACTTAAAATATTGCAGCATTAAGAATTTATGTTTAATGTTGAATTGAATTTTTTTTTTAGTTTATACATAACATTTTTTAATAAATTTAGGTTTCGGTTTCGATTCAAGCTGATGAACCCAAGTCATATACAGATATTTTTTATTTTTGAAATCTAAACTTTCTAATATATAAACATAAATAGAACATTATCTTAATAATAATATTTACTAAATTTGCAAGAATAAAATATATAATTTTAAGTATACTTTACGACCGGGCTACGCCGGGCGTCCGTGCTAGCTTAGATACCGTTTTAACAAAAGAGCTACAATAATATCTCCATTTATGCTGAACATTTACAGAATGCTAGCATCAGTATAATACATATGAATGAGTCTCATGTGGAATTTTTACAGGCCCTGCTAGTAAAAATAATTGTTAATATTTAAAAAAAAAATAGCAAACACATATTTATATACTATTATATAAAAGGAACTTTGTGTGTGTTTGTGCGTGAGAATTCAGTCCCTATGGACTCGAAAATGGCTTAGCAGATTTTACAAAATTTCACATAAATGTACCTTTTCTGCCTTGCAATGTTCTTAGGTAGGTTCGTACGGAAATCTCTTTAATACCAAAATAATTTGAAGAAAGAAGTAACAGGCGATACACAAAAGTTAACACCTTACATAGCCTAACATCACAAGTGAATTTGAGAAATTTTATAATCACACAAGCTGAAAAGCCCAACATATAAAACCAACGGTCAGCTATTTTAATATGATATGAGGCGCGTTCGAAATGAATGTTTTTATATAAAGCACAATTGCCCCATGATACTTGCCTTTTTCTATTTTAAACTTAAATCAAGGCATTATCTCTGCACAAGAACTAAGCCCAGTCGTATAAAATCAAAAGTATGTCCTTTGATATAACAGGGCGCGGTAAATGAATGTTTCTGTTTAGAGCCTAACTGAATCATGATACTTACCTTTTGCATTTTAAACTTTAATTCAATCAATTATGTAACAGACCTCGTATGAACGCGTCAGAGAAAATCAGTAGCAGCCGAAGGATAGCTTGCTAGCGAAATATTAGCAGCAGTAGCCGTTAAAATACGTATGCAAAATATAGCAGGTGTGCGTAAGCTTGTGTCATAAGCAAAACGTGAGAAAAATACATCACGCGGTGGAAAAAAAGAAGCAAACCGGACAAGATGGACGTGTGAAAGTCGAGAGCGAGAAACCGCTGGCTAGCACCAGCATGAAGTGCCGGCAACAGATACTTTAAAAAAACACGTATGTGTTCAAGCTCCTTTGCTTAATGTCCACAGGAAACATGAGTTGGAATAGATGCATCAAGATAATTGCTAAGGTTGCTGCAAAGAAGGTGGGCTCTCTCTGTCGTGCTAAAAAGTTACTTACGCCTGAAAGCATCATGCACCTGTACAAAGCCACAATTCGCCCATGTATGGAGTACTGCTGTCACATTTGGGCTGGTGCATCTGCTACTAGTCTCTCGCTCCTGGACAGGGCCCAAAAGAGAGTCGCCAGCCTAATAGGTCCCGAACTGCCATCTAAACTTCAGCCCCTGTCCTACCGACGAAATGTTGCATACCTCTGCCTGTTTTTCAAGTATTTTAATGGTGGATGCTCTGACGAACTATAAGTCCTTCTACCCTCACGACGAAAATACCCCCGACAACCTCGACAAGCAGCGAAGTCCCACCCCTACACAGTTGAGATCCCTAGATGTAAGAACGCTTTTACTCTAATAGCTTCTAGATGGCTAATTGTACAATAGAGGAGACGTAGAGGATAGCAGAAATTGAAGAGTAGTGAGTGAATAAACAATGCCCGCTTTAGACAGCAGAACTGCCGATGCTTAATAAGGCCAAACTGCATTGTGACACGAAAACGAAATGCGATAATTGTTGCAGAAGATATTGATATCTGATTACGTCAGGGCCTTGATACATGGTGACATCTATGTAAAAAGGCCAATATAATTTTCAAATATACTCACTATGGTTAAAAACGTTTATAAATAAGATTTATATTAAAAATGAGTAAAATTCTACGGAGATCAACTAGTGTATCATTGTTAACTAATCACAAGTGAGTTATAGAATTGAAAATTTCTAAAAGAAACCAAATTGAAAATTCAACCTGTTTAAACATGCCATTTATTTTTTTTTATGAATACACTCCGCAACCTTCTGAAACATATTTGATGAACACATGTACACCAAAACTATGCGGGACATGTAAGACTTTCGTACTTCCGCCTTTCGGTCTCCCGTGGATTATGGTGGAATAAGTGGTTTTATGTCTAGATAATAGTTGTGCATAAATTTGAAGTTGATTTGAATTGATTGTGCTAGATTTGGAGTATTCGTATTGTCTAGGAGGTTGAGAATTGGGGGAGAGGTAAGGAGATGGAGTAAGAAAGTCTGGTTTCTTCTTAGAAGGTTTTTTTTTGTTAGTTCACTTTACAGTCCCCCGTTGTGATGCATTAACATCGAAACGATGATTTGCATATGATTTCGTGAAGAAAGTAGCGGAATCGTGTGGTTAATCCAATGTCGGGTGAATCAAAAATTTTCTCACATGATGGACATTTTGATATTTTGTATTTTTATAAATGAATCGAGGAGTTTAAATAGAAATTGTAAAGTAATTTCATTAGTTTATGGGTCATCATTTCCGATTAGCTAAACCAAAATATAACATACAACTAAATAAATATTTAAACTTATTTTTAATCGATAATATTCGTGTTACGGTTCGATTTATTATATTCATATATCTCTACTTAGATATGAGAGACACTTAACGTGTGTGAGTTTTGTATTAACTCCAAAACAATTGTGTCAATTTTATGACATTTAACATAAATGTACTTTATCTATTAGCGTGTGTTCTTGGAGAGTTTTTATATCGGAATGCCCCCAGTAAGTCTCGAAAATTGAGAAGATCATATTAAAGAAAAACTATTACGATTTAGATCAAAGTTAACACTTTTATACAGCGTAAAATCACAAGTGTATTTGAATTGTTCATCACTCCACAATAGGTTCTAAGATAAAAAAGGGAAAAGTTCGAAATAATTATTTCTGTTAAGAGCACAATAGAAGCATAACAGTTGACTTTTGCACTTGGAACGTTATTTTAAGTCAGATAATTTCATAAAACCTACAGTATGTTCTCTACAGTACAATGTAGACTACAATGTATTGTAGACTAAGTCATTGCGAAAACGCATGTGAAACCGCGGTGGATTCCCGACTAGAGCAGACAATCAATCGATTTGATGAAAAAATAGGCGATTTCATCAATTTAGATGACAATAAAAAAAGTGTTGGCAGTGTAGAACATTCGTTAATCATAATTAAATCCCGGGCAACGTCGGGTCTATCTGCTAGTATATCATATATATATATATATATATATATATATATATATATATATATATATATATATATACAATTAAATTGACACTTGTATTAGGGTCAAGTTACAGTTGTACTTTAATGTCTGTTAGAACCTCATATATTACAATCCATATGTAGAGTTGCGAATATGTATGTGCATGAAAAACACATATACATACACTCCTCGTATATATATGTATATATATATATACATATATATATATATATATGTATATATATATGGAAAATCATTTGTAAAACCAGTAGTTGACAAAAAATCTATTATTATTATTATTATTATTATTATTATTATTATTATTATTATTATTGTTGTTGTTATTGTTATTGTTGTTGTTGTTGTTATCATCATCATCATCATCATCATCAATAAATAAAAACAATATAAATAAAATGTGTAAGTCGACTCCGACCATGCTTGTGCGTGATCGATATTTCTTTTATTCATTGCCGTTTTATACCGACGAATGCCGATTATAGCCGATTTCTTCTGGTGTCAAATGGATATGGTAATTAATATCTTATTTTCTTTGTATAGAGGCCACGATGATCTCTTTATCTCTCTCTGTATATATATATATATATATATATATATATATATATATATATATATATATATATATATATATATATATATATATATACGTGCGGGGGGTGTATACATCTTTTGCAACAAATATATTATTCATTCCAACTCAACTTGAGGTGAAATCAGGAAAAATAATTATGATAGATTTTTAGATGAGAGAAAAAAGTATTTTACCAAACAGCACAAAAAAACAGCACACAAAAAAAGAAATCTAACAAAAATAACTAGAATCGGCAAAAAGATAAAATACCTGGCCAGACTGAGGAGAAAAAGAATTGAATTAGTCTTAACGTCTCCAAAATGGACATATCATTGGCTAAAATTCATCGGATGGACGAGTAACAAAAGCATTAAAAAAAGACAGAAATCTTTTCAAGATGGCGAGTGACACAAACGAAAGCGAGGCCAACCGAGCGACGAAGAAGCGAAACGAATTAATTTGATTTTCTCAAAGGGGCATATGAAAAGAGCTCCATGCCTTCGTAGGAGAAAGATGAGCTTCGTTTTCGGCAGGATTTTCTTTCCGATGTTATTTTTCATAATTTTTGGATATATTTTTTATTTAGCGTGCAATTGTTACGCAGCTACTTTGAACCTTTGACTCAGACCTATTTTTCGTTACTTACGTATTTCTTTTTTCCTTTTTTAACTGTTTTTTCTTTTAATCTTTTCCTTACCTCCCAGTTACATTAATTTCCTTTTCTTTTTTTTTTAATTTTTTGTCTTCTTTTTTATTTCTTCTTTCCCTTTTCGACCAGGATTTTACTTTTTTGTTTCTTTTATTAATTTCCGATTTTCTGTCTATAGTATTTGTCTGACTTTCTATTTTAATCTTACGTATTCATTTTGAATTAATATTCTTGTTCTTTCTTTTGAGTCAGATTATTTTTTTTTATTATACTAGCAGGGAGACCTGACGTTGCCCGAGATTGAATGATGATCAACGGATGTTTTACAGCCATATTCTTATTGTCATCGAAATCGGTGACATCGCCCATTTTTCAATCAGATTGACTGATTGCTTGCTCTAGTTTGTGCATACTGCTGTACACGGGGAGAAAGCTCCACTTCAATGACTTAGTCTATAACATCATTGTAATCTACATTGCACTGTAGAGTACCTACTGTTTATTTCATATGTCAAGCCTTTCGGTTTATGCAGTAGTAAAACTTCTCAAATGCACCTGTGGTATTAGGCTGTGTCTGCTGTTATTTTTTCTCAAAATCGCCGGTTCCTTTTAATTCATCGTATTTTTTTATTATCGATTATCGATACTTATTTAAGACATTTCGATAGAAAACCTATCTAAGCACACTGTCAGGCACATAAAGTACATTCGTATGAAATTTCTTAAATATCGGCCTAGCCATTTTCGAGTCCACAAAATACATCACACACACACAAAGATTTTTTCATATAATAGTAGAGGTTTTAGTTACGCTTATTTGCCTTCCATCAATATATATCTTTAGTAATCTGTGCGATATATCTCTGTATATATCTCTACCATTATATAAAAGGAACTTTACCTGTGTGTCTGCGTCTCCTCGAGTTCGTTCCCTATGAACTTGAAAACGGTCGGGTCGATTTTTTATGAATTTTCACACGAAGATACTTTATGTTCCTGCCAGTGTTCTTAGGTAGGTTTTGTGGCGGAATGTCTTCGATGTATCGATAATCGATGATCGATAATCGATAATAGAAATCCGATAAAAAAGGAACATGTTATTATGCCTAAAGTTAACATCTTACACAATTTAACATCACAAATGTATTTAATATGGATTCCAGCAACTTACTCATTACACACAGGAGACTTATTGGTCTGTACTGAGAGGGAGATGACTTATCACCTGAATTATTAAATACAGGACAAACTGATGAGGTCTTCCAGGCAGTCGGAAAGCACTTCTCCTTAAGGCAGCGCTTAAATAGTTTCGTAAGTATGGGAGCAAGTTCTGGTTGAAGCTTTTTTAACACTATAATTGGGATGCCATTATGAGCACTATGCAAGTATTAAAATTGAAATATAAAATATTTTCTCTCTTAAACTTTTGATGTAGACACATGAAATGATGCACACACACACACACACACACACACACACACACACACACACACACACACACACACACACACACACACATACAGACCTATATATATATATATATATATATATATTGTCAATCGCTTTATTGCAGATTAGAAAATATCAATATTTCCCTAAATATACGTCACAACAAACTAAAAATCGTATCATCAAAAGGTTGCTTTAAGTTAAATTTTTATTCAAGTTCATGCTATATTCAAAAAGTTATGACATAATATTTATTATCAAAGAAATGTTACTGTCCATCGCTTTAAATCAGGCGAGTAAAGGTTTTCGAAAAGTAAAGGATAGACTCGCAGAAGGATTGTCTATCAAAAATTTAGCCACGAGCTGGAATGGGATCCCAAATCCTTGACTGCCTTCTTGAACAATCCAAACATCAAATTTTGGGACGGAGGAGTTTTGTAGAGTTTTCAATGAATAAATCACTGAACTTTGACTTCTTGACAGACAAATGTCTGGCCGAAAACCGAATTAAAAGAATTTTCCCTATCTCAATACATTTTATATCAAATATCGAATGTATAGACTGAAAATTGACAGATTAGTTTGTTAGGGAAATGTACATACACAGACACACACACAGACAATTTTACTTTTATATATATATAGATATATTCTTTGAGCTATTCTTAATTTTTACTTAAATCACGCAACTGTCATAAACTGAGTATAAAAAATAGGACTACATTAAATGTAATTAGTTGGACGCACTCTCTACCATATAATTGCTTTCCTGAACATAAAACTTCCAGAGATTTTATATAAGTTGGATAGAACGTATGTTTAAAATACAATCAACTAGACGTTAGTAAACATTGCTGCAGTGAACACCATCCCAAGACACTTTTTACTTGCCTTACGTCCCCAAACACCGTCTGCTGTCTTGACACGTTTTAACCCCATTCTTAATATGTAATCTTTATCTGAGAGTACATCTGTCAAACTGCTTGGCCTAACGTTCACAGGAAACATGAGTTGCGACAATTACATTGAAAGCGTTGCCAGGACCGCTGCGAAGAAGGTAGGCTCTCTCTATCTACCGTGCTAGAAAACTACTAACACCCGAAAGTATCCTGTACCTCTATAAAGCCACCATTCGCCCATGTATGGAATATTGCTGTCACATTTGGGCTGGTGCATCTGCTTCTAGTCTCTCGCTCCTAGACAAGGTTCAAAAGAGAGTCGAAAATCTGATAGGCATCTAAGCTTCAGACTTTGTCCCATCGACGTAATGTAGCATCCCTCTGGCTGTTCTACAAGTATTTTAATGGTGAATG
Organism: Euprymna scolopes; assembly: GCF_053919585.1. NCBI lineage: Eukaryota > Metazoa > Mollusca > Cephalopoda > Sepiida > Sepiolidae > Euprymna > Euprymna scolopes. Next base: position 119,109,651 of record NC_136492.1, on the reverse strand, counting down.
CTCTGGCGAACTGCAGACACTTGTGTCCCCACGACGTAGACACCCTCGACAAACCCGACAGGCAGCTAAATCCCACCCTCACACAGTAGAGATCCCTAGATGTAAAAGATCTTTCTACTCCAGTAGTTTCTTCCCCAGAACCGCTAAACTCTGGAATTCCATTCTAGGCCACTGCTTCCCCAACTGTACTGACATGCAGAAGTTCAAGTGCAACGTGAACCGACATCTTGCTGCCCAAATCCCAACATAATACCCCAGTAGTTGCTGCCCCTCAGAGTAGCCCCTACACCAAAGTGGCAATACGCCTTGTTTGGGGTGAAAATGTGATTAAAATATATATATACGTAATATCCTTATCCGTAACTTTTTTATTCAACTGATTTTATTCATGGCACATATCTATACTTTCTTCCTTTCTTTTTTTCTTTCTCTTCCTATCTCTTTTTTTATTATAGACTAATTGCTTCATAATTATTTTCTTCTCTCTATTTTCTCTTGTTTTCATTTAATCTTTCACCATCCGACGAAACAGACAGAATTGCTTTGTCTGTGGAAACAACTGTAATGGACTAAGTTAAGATCTTGACATTGTAAAATAAAACACATATTCAGCTCAAGTAACGTATTGAGCCCTTTATATCCCACGTTTTACTATTTATACTTCTAAGTATATATATATATATATATATATATATATATATATATTATGTAGTTTGCTTGAAGCATTATGTGGGATAGGTGTGTAAAAGAGATTTAGAAGGCTGTCACAATGCGAGGAATGAATTATAGTCGCTGTTGGTAAGAGGAGACGAGACCAAGTGGCGATTTACAAATCAATAAGTACATACATATAGATATATATTTTATATATATATTTATTCAGTTGTATGGTAAAATGTCTTACTTGTAATTCTATGCGACGTATTCCATTATTAATTTCGGAAAAAATTTGTCCCTTTTCAAATGGTGTGCCTAACAGGTCGATTCAAAGCATGCTGGATGAAAGGCTGAGAGTTGTGAGGCCTCGGGGCAAATGTGAGTAGCGGATTTATGTATGGTATGATTAGGTAATTAACATGTTTATAAATTTGCTATTTTTATTTTTTATGTATTTGTCTTTATTTTTATTTTATTTATTTATTTTTTGGTTTATAACTTGTTTTAGCGTGAGCTTTTTATTGTTCTCTGTTATGTTGTCTTTATCATTATTACTATTATTTATTTATTTTTCCCCCTACAGTAGTCGACCGGACGCAGCTCAGTAGCGACTTAAGCGACCCAGAAAAGCAGAGACACCCACACATAAACATGTGGAAAATTACATGTAATGTAGGCAAACATATTACTAATTTATAGTAGTCACAAACGTCTCTGTTGTTTGGTGTAAAGGAAAAAATTAAGAACCATTACTAAATCAAGTACTGCCTAAAAAAAGTAAAATCTAGTTCGTATAGTGAATTATACATAAGAAACTAAATAAAAGAATCAAGCGATTTCGGCGTTCTATTTACAAATGTAAACATCTCGTTTTATTATGTTTCCAATTATGTCTTTTAGGTAATGTTTAAGCTTTTTATGAGACTTAATTAATGAGATATTGATATAACACTAAATACTAAATATAATAATAAAAGTTGTGCACAACATTTTGTGGATAAATAATAATTTTTAAGCGAACCCTTAAAGACCCTATTAGGTCTTCCATAGGTATTTACTATTGACTTTTAATTTTTGTCTGAAAGATATTTATTGAAACCCTAAATATGTAAAATTGATCCCAACAATTATTCCTTAAAACAAATGGATTCAATAATTGCAAAAGATTAATTGATTAATTAGAAAGCAAATACTTTTTTTAAATAAATAAATAAATAAAGGTTGAAAAGAGTATATGTGTATATACATATATATTGTTATATGTGTATATGCATATATATTGTTATATGTGTATATACATATATATATTGTTATATGTGTATATACATATATATTGTTATATGTGTATATACATATATATTATTATATGTGTATATACATATATATTGTTATATGTGTATATACATATATATTGTTATATGTGTATATACATATATATTGTTATATGTGTATATGCATATATATTGTTATATGTGTATATACATATATATTGTTATATGTGTATATGCATATATATTGTTATATGTGTATATACATATATATTGTCAGTGTTCGAACAGACGAATAATTAAGTCTGTAACAAATTATTACCCGGTTGGTTTTTTATGTAAAATCTGCAATCTCTACTGGTAACGAAGGACAGTTTGTCCAAATAAAACAAAGCAATGTTCTTTATAAATCCAATTGCCAGTGCGCTGCTGACTATATAGGTCAAACCTCCTTGAATTTGCAGACACGAATCAACCAAAGTATACCAGCAGAAATTAGACCGGAAAATACACTTCATTTTGAGCCCCTCTTCTGCATTGTAATCTGCCAATGGCCAACATTAAAACACCGATTTTCCCCTCTCCCTACACATCCCATCCTTCTCTAAACTGGGTAGTTGGGAGTGCTTGAACATCATAATGCCAGTACAAGTAGATTGGGTTGACCATCGTCTGATGGGTTGAGTGTACCGGATTCACAGTTCTTGGCTGCTGTTCCTGACTGGTAGTATAGGTGCCCTAACCCTTTGGTAGCGCTTAGAGCGGCTGCTTCATCAACAGTTGAATAATGTCAGGATGTTTGTAGTGACATGTCGCGCAAGGAAAGAGACCCTGTACTCATCCCCGGTGGGCTTTCCTGAGGCCACAGTACTAGTAGATGGAAGGTCAGCTGATGGTCTACTTGTGTTGCATGCCTGGTATTCTGCATAACCAATTGTTCAGCAACCTTTCCTAACTGAAACTTAAAACAAAAAAAATGACAGTACAATCTAAAATTACGCTTAAACCAGGACAAAACTCAAAGAAAATCAAATTACCTCCTTCCTTGAGGCTTGCATTTACTAATATTCGTGGGCTTAGAACTAATTTAAATGATGTTGAAGCATTTCTCCTAACAAATACCACGGATATCTTAGCACTAAGTGAGACTAACCGATACTCCTCCATCCCCTCTAACTACTTTAACGTCACCGGATATCTCCTACTCTGCTGTAAGGACTCAGACAGACATATGAACTGGCTTGAAGTCTATCCCCCTGACTAGAGAAAGAAAAACTAGAATCGGAAGATCAAGTCTTTATATGCTTTAGACTTAAAATGCAATATAATATTAGTTGCGTTTATTTTCTCTACCGCTCTCCCTCGACCCAGGACTGTACCCTAATAAACAAAGTCTCTGACAGCATAGATGCAGCACTTTCCTTCGACACGAGCGCACAAGTTCATGCATTTGGTGACTTCAATGTCCACCACAGTAACTGGCCTGGATTCTCTAATTACACAGACACAGCTGGTACCACAACACATAGCTTCTCTATATCTCATTCCCTATCACAGACGGTTACGTTTCCAACCCGTTTCCCTGACCAGCAAGAGCAACACGCATCACTTTTAGATCTGTTTCTGACCACAGTTCCTCATGACTGTGTTACGAAGCCCATAGCCCACTAGGGAATGCTGATCATGTAGTGATAATAGTAAAAATCGCCCTAAACACTAGAGCCAAAATGGACGAGCCATTGCTCAAAACAACGAGATATTATAAAAAGGCCGACTTGGAAGCCATCAGGTGTCTAATTAGAGACGCCCAATGGGGAAATATCTTTTCACTTCCTGCTGAACAGAGCGCAAATGAGACCACTGAATGGTTAAAAAAGCTATTGAAGCACATGTCCCTACGCAGAAATTTTATAGCAAGCCCCACTCTCCATAATGGTTTACTTGCAGCTAATTCTACCCTATGCGACGAAGGTCATCAACTCCCTATATTTCCTCCTATAACACAGAACAAGCTAGGTAACATACAAATATCCGTGTATGAGGTCGCCAAGCTAATCAAGAACCTAGATTCCAGTAAAGCAACTGGCCCTGATGGCATCCCACTTATAGTGTTTAAAAGGCTTCAACCAGAACTTGCTCCCATACTTAAGAAACTATTTAAGCACTGCCTTAAGGAGAAGTGCTTTCCGACTCCCTGGGAGACCTCATCAGTTTGCCCTGTATTTAAGAATTCAGGTGATGAGTCATCTCCCTCTCAGTACAGACCAATAAGTCTCCTATATGTTATGAGTAAGTTGCTGGAATCCATATTAAATAGAGAAATAGTCAACCACCTCAGCAGGAATAACCTTCTTAGTGACATACAATATGGTTTCCGCTCTGCAAGATCTACCGCAGATGTGCTGACGGTTATATCTCACAGGATTAGTGAATCTCTTGACAAAGGCTTCCTTTCTAGGGCAATTGCTCTTGACATATCAAAGGCCTTCGACAAGGTATGGCATAAGGATCTACTTCACAAGATTTCCAGCTACGGTATAACTGGAAATGTTCTATCAATCATTAAATCATTTCTCTCCGATAGACTCATAAGAGTGGTGGTAGATGGACAAAAATCGGAGGCCTGCAATATAAATGCTGGAGTCCCTCAGGGGTCAATCCTGGGCCCAACTCTCTTCCTGATCTATATCAATGACCTCCCTAAACACATACTTAAATCATTCGTTGACATCTATGCTGATGACACGACCATCTACGGAAAAACATCAAAGGCTGTAAATGACAAAGTTCTCTCTGATTCTCTCTCCTCTGATCTCGAGCGCGTGGTTCAGTGGGGAAGATGTGGCTGGTTACCTTTAATGCATCCAAAACCAAACTCCTATCCTTACATCATCAACGCCCCGATTCCCATCTGGCATCAATTGTGGTGGATGGCTCTCGTCTGGGTGAGGCCCCGTGTTTTGACAAACTTCTGGGTTTGACCTTTACTCCTGATCTGAAATGGAACATGTACATCGTCTGTTGTCAAGGTCGCTGGAAAGATGGTGGGGTCCTTCTACCGCTCCAGAAGGTATCTCACTACTGATGCAATTCTCTATCTACATAAAAGCCAAGTACGTCCAAGGATGGAATACTGTTGCCATATCTGGGCAGGAGCTGCTAAAAACAGCCTATCCTGCCTTGACAGAGTACAAAATAGACTTCGTGGCCTAGTGGGGGATGCCCTTTTCTCTACCCTGCAACCTCTCTCCCACAGAAGAGACGTTGCGAGCCTGTCCTTGTTTTATCGTTATTTCCATGGCAGGTGCTCGTCTGAACTCCGATCTCTGGTCCCCCCCCTCGCCAATCTTTCACGAAAAACACCCGTCTAGCTGAATCCACTGTGAAAAATTTTCCCCATTCTATATCTGTGCCTAAATCAAAACGCGGATTCCATGAATAAAGCTTCTTTCTTAGAACTGTACGCCTGTGGAACTCTGTTCCGTCTGCCTGCTTCCAACCGGACTACAACTTGGATGTGTTCAAGTCCAACGTTAACAAATTCCTAATGAACTGCCCCCGTAAGTAAACACTTCATCAAATCTCCACAATAACGTAATGTACTTGCAATAACCCTTATTCCTGAGTGGCTTCATAAGGCACATTTGTGTGAAATTTCATTAAAAAATCGGGATGCATAGAAACAAACACACACACACACACACACACACACACACACACACACACATATATATACATCTCTCTCTCTCTCTATATATATATATATATATATATATATATATAGAGAGAGAGAGAGAGAGAGAGACAGACAGACAGACAGAAAGAGAGATAAAGAGCGACAGAAAGATGTAAAAAGGAACAGACCAAGTGATATGTCCATCAATATTTCCTTTATTCTATGAAGTCTTATAATAAAGACGAAACGCTGATGGACACATAACTTGGTTTGTTTATTTTTCGTCTTTCTACTTCATTTGAATACTATTTTTATAATATACTCATATATATATATACATATTTATTCGATTTTTCTCAAATTTAAATTTTATATTCAAACAAAACGGAGGGTTAAACCAATAAAATAGCTGCAGAAATATCATTCAAACTATGTGTACACTTATGAATATAGTCGTTCTGTTTTACAATCTTCCGCATACTTACATATTCACACATTACAAATAATAAAAATATTATCGTGAGGAAGTAAGAGAATCTTTGCATTTGAAAATTTGTCCAGGAAAAGATAGAAATTAAAAATTAAACATTAAAATAATCGGTAAAAATACAATTTTTGAAAGTATTTTTAATCGCCATAATCGTCATAGTTGAACCATTAATCTCATTCGAAGTCTGTCCATATATATCTTAAAATGGGTTGATAAATTATGAGATTGAGACATCTAAAAAATGTAGACATCTAAAATGAGACACACGTGATTCCTAAAACTCATCTGCGCACATATGAACAGTTGTCTGCACGCAGGGAAGCAAAAAAAAAATGAACAGTGATTTGTGCAATAATTTCCTCTTAGAGAAGGAAAAAATGAAACTGCATATTTCAAATATAAAAATACACTATATTGGTTAGTGATGTCTGTGACTAAGTTTTGACTTACTATATTTCATTTCTTTTTGTGAAAACTGAACATTTTATTCGATTAGTATCAAATATTAACACGTCACGAAACACATAGACTCACACACATACACACACATATATATAAATATATACCTACACACACACACACATATATATATATGTATATATATACACATATATATACATATATATATATATTCTTTAAAATTTTATAGATTAAAGAATTAATTATTTTTATTTTGTATCCCTTGCTCATAAAAATAATTGTTTTGAATTGTAATTTACAAAAGTTTTACTTTTTTTTACATATAGCTATGCTCTGCCTCGAATATCCTCGGGTTATACATTTCCTATAAATATAAATATTAATACTTATATTTATGTATTCTAACTTAGGTTTTCAAATTTCTACAATTATTCATATTTTAATTTGTAAATCTTAAACTATATATATATATATATATATATATATATATATATACAAACGGAGAAAGAGAGAGAGACGAAAGAGAGAAGGAGAGAAAAAGAGAGAGAAAGGGGGAGAAAGAAAGAGAGATCAATCTAAATGACCAATTACCGAGTAATGTTGAATGTTTAGTTGTGTTATTTAGGTAAACAGTTCGAACTGTTCGATCATGGATACAGTTATATGAACTTGAAACAAATAATAAAGATATTTACAGAAAAATAATTATATATTAGAAGAATATCCATTACGTAAAGGGCAAAGTTAATAAGCAAAACATTTTTTTCACTGTACCACTTTTATGTTCTCTTATGAATAAATGTATGGTGATACTAAATCCTATTTTATAAATATATGGAAGATGTTCAAAATCTCAAGATCATCAACGAACCCTCCGTGATTACGTTAACATCTGCCAGAGCCAAACATTTTACTAAAAACTTAAATCAAGCACTATGCGATCAGGACAACCTACTCATTAAATTTTCTACTAAGCTCTGGATATATTCCGAGCGATATCCATATATCTGGTCAAGATGTTGCTTGACTTATCAAGAATCCTTATTCTAGCATGGAAACTAGCCCTGTCAATATCCAAATTATATTGCTTAAGAGGCTGAAACCAGAACTGGCTGTGATACTTGCAAAATTGTTTAAATGTTGCCTTAAGGAGAGATTTTCCCTAGCCTTTTGAAAACCTCGCCAGTCTGTCCAGTACTTAAAAATACCAGAGGTTTGTATTTTGTATGTCAGTTCGGACAAACCAGTCACCCGTGCGTCATGAGTATGTTGATTAAGTCTGCAGTGAATAGAGATGTTTTTCAAGCACCGTCGCAAAGTAACATATTCAGTGATGAACGATACGGCTTTCGTACTCACAAGTCTACAGCTGATATGCTGGCGGTAATATCACACATAATCAGTAGATCTATTTATGGTAGCAAACTCTTGAAATATTTAAGGTTTAGCGTAAAAGTTTACTTAACGGAATAGCTATAAGTGTCCTCTCGACCATCATATCTTTTCTCTCTCATAGGTTTATTAAAGTAGTTGTTGATGGGTAAAAGTCCAAAGCTCACGTTACTCTGGGCTCAACTCTCTTTCTGATCATCATCAATAATATCCAAATCTACGATTATTTATCGACATTTATGCAGAGGGCACTAGTATATATGACAACATTTCAATAGACGCCAAAGACTAAGACATCAGCGTGTCGTAAAATGCGGAAAAAATACTAGTTACCTGTAATGCTTCCAAAATCAAATCTTTTCGTTACTTGCGCTCTGATACCCACTTGGCCCCAATTAAAATGAACAGCCTTAGTCTTGAGGAAGCACCTTGATTTGATGAACTTTTGGATCTGCCATTCATTCCTGACCAGAAATGGACAACTTATAGCAGATTATTTTGATAAGCCACTGATAAAATAGATCATTCTACAGTGACAGAAAGTATTTCGCTCCCGATGCTATTGTAAACCTATACAAAAGCGAAATAAGTCCCAAAATAGAGTACTTTTGCCACATCTGAGAAAGATGCCCAGAGTATTATTTCTGCCTTGATATCTTACAAATCTGGTCAAAATCTAACGGACGAGGATCTTTTCGCCTTCCTACTTCCTCTTTCTCACAGAAGTGACGGGTGAATTTATCTTTTCTCAATCTGTATTTTCATGGCAAGTGCTCGAATGAGCTTCAATTTATAGTCCTCTCTGCAAAACATTTGCAACAAATACTTGTCTAGATACAAACATTATCAGTGCATTAAACTAAACGAAAATTCCATGAGCAAAGTTTCTTTCCTAGAATTGTTCGTCCGTGGAACATTACACTACAAGGCTTCTTCCCATCTAACTATTCGATCGTCGTTTTAAAATTTAATTGAAAAACGTACATGTTGAGCCGTCTTAATTATTTAATTGAAAAACGTACATGTTTTAGCCGTCTTAATTATTTAATTGAAAAACGTACATGTTGAGCCGTCTTAATTATTTAATTGAAAAACGTACATGTTGAGCCGTCTTAATTATTTAATTGAAAAACGTACATGTTGAGCCGTCTTAATTATTTAATTGAAAAACGTACATGTTGAGCCGTCTTAATTATTTAATTGAAAAACGTACATATTTTAGCCGTCTTAATTATTTAATTGAAAAACGTACATATTTTAGCCGTCTTCTAAAACAATCAAAGCCTTCCATTGCCGATTATCAGTATGCTATCTCAGTTTATCCGACATTCATTAACAATTATCCTCAAATAAACTGTGGGTCTTAACAAGCGCTACTACATTAGTAAAACATAATCAAAATTATGTAATGAATACAAACGGGACCTGTGAAAATTCTGCAGGGGACTCATCATATGTAATATATTGATGTTGAAATTCTGTAGATGTTCAGTATAAATGGAGACCCGCTGATATTATTGTAGCTTTTTTGTTGAAGCTGCAAAAGTTTTTATCCAAGTTAGCACGAACGTCCGGCAAAGGCCGGCCGTAAAGTACGCTTAAATATGATATTTTAATTCTTGCAGATTTCGTATATATTATTATAGAGTTAATGTTCTATCGATTTTTATATATTATAAAGTTGCGATTTAAAAATATCCATATGACGGATACATTAGCTTGAATCGAAAGCGGAATAAAAACTTTTGTAAATATATATATATATATATATATATATATATATACACACACAATATATATATATATATATATATATATATACAACTTGAGTACCTTCAGCCATAATCGAAACCGAAACCAAAACTTATGAAGAATTCTTGATAAAATTATTTATAAAAAAATAGATGACTTAAGTGTCATCAGGAATAATCGAAACCGAAATCCAAACTTATGAGGAGTACTTGGTAAAATTATTTATGACAAGAAATGGAAGTACATAACAATGAAACGACCCGGATTTAAGTATGACACAGAAAATAACACACACGTTATCGTATTAATATATAGATTTATTAAATTTAGAATATAGCTTGTAGATTAAGGTGAAGTGATAATATATTTTCGTTCAACAAATGTAAATTTTTTTACATGTAGGTCACCACTTATCAAGGCCCGGAAGCAACTCGGGGGATAAGATTTATTTCGTGTCCAGTAATAATTGGGATAGTATTGTAGTAATTGTTAGTATTGGAGTTTTGATAACGTGTCTTACTTAAGGGGGCGGTTCATCAGGAATTTGTTTATGTTGATCTAGAAGACATCCAAGTTGTAGTCAGGTGGGAAAAAGGCAAACGGAAGAGAGTTCCACAGGCGTACACTTCTAAGAAAGAATCTCTGTTCATGGTATCTACGTTTTGATTTAGGCACAGAGTGGGGAAAATTATTGACAGTGGTGTCAGCTAGACGGGTGTTTATCGTGAAAGATTAGCAAGGATGGACCTGAGATTGGAGCTCAGACAAGCACTTGCCATGGAAATGACGATAAAACAAAGACAGACTCGCAACTTCTCTTCCATGGGAAAGAGGTTGCAGGAAAGAGAAAAGGACATCCCCCACGAAGCCACGAAGTCTATTTTGTACACTGTCAAGGCAGGTTGGCTGTTTTTAGCAGCTCCTACCCAGATGTGGCAGCAGTACTCCATCATTGGACGTACTTGGCTTTTATATTGATAAAGAATTGCATCAGTACTGAGATATCTTCTAGAGCGGTAGAAGGGCGCCACCATTTTCCCAGCGACCTAGGCAACAGACTTGATGTACGTGTTCCACTTCAGATCAGGAGTAAAGGTCAATCCCAGAAGCTTGTCAAAACATGGAGCCTCCCCAAGACGAGAGCCATCCATTTCAATTGATGCCAGATGGAGATTAGAGAGTTGATGATGTAAAGATAGGAGCTTGGTTTTAGATGAATTAAAAGTAAACAACCACCTCTTCTCCCACTGTACCACGCGCTCAAGATCAGAGAGAGAGAGAGAGAGAGAGAGAGAGAGAGAGAGAGAGAGAGAGAGAGAGAGAGAGAGAGAATCAGTGAGAACATTGTCATTTACGTCCCTTGATGTGTTGCGATAGATAGTCGTGTCATCAGCATAGATGTCAGCGAATGATTTAAGAATGTGTTTTTGGAGATCATTGATGTAGATCAGGAAAAGAGTTGGGCCCAGGACGGACTCCTGAGAGACTCCGGCATTAATACTGTGGGCCTCTGATTTCTGCCCATCAATCACTACTCTCATGAGCCTATCAGAGATAAACGATTTAATAATTGCGAAAACATTTCCAGTTATACCATAGCTGGAAATATTGTGAAGTAGGCCTTTGATATGTCAAGAGCAATTGCTCTAGAAAAGAAAGACTTTGTCGAGAGATTCACTAATCCTAAGGGATATAACCGTTAGCACATCTGCGATAGATCTAGCAGAACGGAAACTAGATTGCGTGTCACTAAGAAAGTTATTTTTGCTGAGATGGTTGACTACTTCTCTATTTAATATAGATTTCAGCAGTTTACTCATGACGCACAGGAGACTTATTGGTCTGTACTAAGAGGGAGATGACTTATCACCTGAATTCTTAAATACAGAGCATGCTGATGAGGTTTTACAGGGTGTTGAAAAGCACTTCTCCTTAAGGCAATGCTTAAACAGTTTTGTAAGTATGGGGGCAAGTTCTGGTTGAAGCTTTTTTAACACTGTAATTGGAATGCCGTCAGGGCCAGTTGCTTTACTGGAATCAAGGTTCTTGATTAGTTTGGCGACCTCAGGCACAGATATTTGTATGTTGCATAGCGTGTTGTCTGTTATAGGAGGAAATACTGGGAGTTGATGGCCTTCGTCACATGAGGTACTATTAGCTGCAAAGTTCTTGGCAAATAGTTTGGACTTGTTTGATGCTAACGAGATGACTTCCGGTCCATTAATGATGTTTGTGATAGAATGCGCGCGTCTGTTCAGGATCCTGTTTGCTATTTGCAAAAACTAGTGGGAACCAAGCCGCTGATCAGCTACTTTGGATTTAACAGAATGAGCATATAGCTCTCTTGCATTTTTTATTACTCTTTTATAGTGGTTGCTGGCAGTCCTGTAAGCAGCTTTAGTCTCAGTGTATCTATTACGTTGGTAGTTATGGAAAAAGTGATTTCCATGCGCGATGGCACGACACATTCTGGGGGAGAACCATGGCTAGCTTGAGTTATAAAGTTTGAGCTCTGTGAAAATTCCTAAAATATTGAACTAAATACTTGACGATACGCAATTGTTTAGAACGCTGTTTATTGTACGCCAAAACTCGAAGGAGCCAAGCCTCTGTTCAGCTTATTTAGACTTCACAAATGCATTTTGTTTAAAGCAAATAAAATAGTGATTTCTGTGTGCAATGCCAGCAGCACATTAAGTGGTTTATCACGGCTTCTGTTGGAGGATGTGTGATTTTTTTTTGCTAACAATTACTCAATGTTAATTCGGATGCTATAGAGTACACTACTTTTCGAACATGCAGTGTAAAGTTGTTTCAGATATAAACGTTCGGAAGCTGTCCCAGCCAGCCAGAGAGTAGCGAAGAAGAAGGGTATAAGAAATCTTCGGACACTTTGTTTTAATATTAATTGAGACAACTGAGTAATCGAAAGATCTCTTCCGAGGATGAGCGGAGTTCAAGATCGGTTTTCAGAAAAAAAAATCTAGAAGACTTTAAAATTCTCCATCAGCATGGAGAACGTGACTATGTTTCTTAACAATCTTAGCTAGCTCACAAGCTTGGTAGAAATAATGAAAAACCTCTCTTTATCAGCAGTTTTGTTCAAGTGGAGCAGTTATTCTACGTTGGGCACATTTAAATTTCCACAGATCTGAATGTTAATTCTAAAAATGGTTTAAATTATAAGGGATTTATAAAATTTAAATTCTGATAATTTGCCCCGTGTATGAAAAAACTTAGCCCGTCTATCCACTCTGTAGAGGCTTGATACGGTTACTATATATATATATATATATATATATATATATATATATATATATATATATATATATATATATACTAGCATTTCAGCCCGGCGTTGCCCGGGTGTTTGGAGGTGTATGCTGAGCAAAAAAAAAAAAAGAGTAAATTTTTTTTTAATTTGACCCCTATTATGACCCCTTAAAACTTATAGTTTCGGGCTCAAATCACTTTATTAAGTTAGATCCAGGTTCAAGGAACCTATATCTAAAATTTCAAGTGTCTAGACCCAAAATTGTTGGAGGGGATTGGTAGAGTTCTTAAAGGCTCAATCGTTGAAATTTGACCCCTTAACAGCCAAATTTCTGGCTGACCCCCGTCACATCGATTTTCCCAAATCTCAGTACCCGGTATTTCAAATTTCGAGTCTATAGACTAAAAATTGACAGAGTTATTGCGTAGGGAAATGTACACAGATAGACAGATAGACAGACAGACACGTTCACTTTTATAGATATATAGATATATACAGAGAGAGGGAGAGAGAAAACTCTTTAAAATAAAAACTTTAGAACCTTAGCAAGAGTCCATTGTGTTTTCATGAGTAGATTTGTATTAGGTTAAACAGAATATCACAACCACATAGGGATCGAAGTGTACGCATGGAAAACAATAGAAGAATGAGGACTATAAGACACGCACGTATGTAAAGAAGACTTCGTTATATTGTTTGTTCATGATCACTCACTGGCAATTACAAGTTCGCGTTTGTTGGAACGACATGTGCGAACTGTTAATCGTTTAATATAAAACGTTACACGATATGTACATCTTATCGATGAATCGTGGCATTCTTGTGCATATTTTACAAATATTTCAATAGCAAGTGCTCTGACGAACTCCGAACGCTAGAACCCTTTCGACGAGAAAATTCTTGACAAACCCGACAAGCAGCAAGATCTCACCCCTACACTGTAGAGATCCCAAGATCCGTAAAGTCTTCTACTCGAATAGATTTTTCCCTCGGACTGCTACACTTTGGAATTCCCTCCCGGGCCTCTATTTCGCTGACTGTACTGACACGCAGAAATTTAAGTGTTATGTGAACAGACATCTCGTTGCCCAACTCCATAAATAGTATCCCTGCAAATATGGTTCGAAATAGTAGCCTCTCAGGACTAAGTGTGCCTGTGCCTTGTTTGGCAAGACACATCAATAAAAATAATCAATCGAGTGTTATCAGAATCTTCGTAAAAACAATTGCAACAAAATGAGTTGTTGAAGTTGATGTTAATTAGTAAGCTCTTATCGCTGATTGCATTATTTATAGGATCGTTTCAATGTTTATAGGATGATTCCATTGTTTCATAGGATGGTTTCATTGTTTTATAGGATAGTTCCAATGTTTATAGAATGGTTCCATTGTTTATAGGATGGTTCCAATGTTTATAGGATGGTTACATTGTTTATAGAATGTTTTTAAAGGTTATAGGATGGTTCCATTGTTTATATGGTGGTTCATATGATTATAGGATAGTTTCAATGTATATAGGATGGTTACATTGTTTATAGTATGGTTCCAATGTTTAAAGGATGGTTAAATACCTATAGGATGGTAGCATTGTTTATAGGATGCTTCCAATGTTTATAGGATGGTTCCATTGTTTATAAGATGGTTCCAATGTTCATAGGACGGTTCCAATCACGTGTTCCATGACGTCATCAGAAACGATGCTTGCCGGAAGAAGTCAACATTTATTATTTCCAACGAGAGCATAACGTTTAAAAACATCAAGAAAAGACGCCTCTAAGTTTGAGAAAAGCGAATTGAAAACATGCTTTGCATTGTGAAGCTACCAGTATCTAACCTAAAGTCGACAGTCAACTCACTGTCGAGAATAATATACAACAGAACGATCTAATGTTCGAACCATTTGAGACACGAATTTCACAAACAGACTCTGCACACACACACACATACACACATACACACGCACACGCACACACATATATATATATATATATATATATCTTGGCACGAGGTAGTTGCTTGTCTAGCCGAACTGATGAGATGTGAAACAGCGAAACAGTAGTGTATGTGGATTACTATAATACTCCCTATCTCAGGTTGAACATACTGACAAAGTAATATACAAATTACCATTTGCGTATTAAGCGATGCTCTTTGTGTAAAACAAATTGAGGTTAGGTATTTTGACAATGTCAAAACATTGTTAATTCATTGCCCGCATAGCAGTAGCCGTATAGAAGCTCCGACTGTCTTTTGGGCTATTAGCTTTTAATCCTTGCTTGACGTAGTTGCTTTTTTAGCCGCACTGATAAGCTGTGAAACAGCGAAACTGTACTGTATATATATATATATATATATATATATATATATATATATATATATATATGTATATGGTAGACTCTTCCATCGATTTCGACGTATAAGTTTCCGCCACAACAACTAAGTTACTCAGAAATCCAAACAGATGATTTGTTTATCGTAGGGAAGGCTTTGTGTCGAACGAAACAGACATTTTTGTATTACTGCTAACATTTGTCGGTGCAGATGAAATCCATAAGACAGAATTACAGTAGACCGCAGGTTTTTACATCCGTTTTCTTCTCCTATATGCATGTCTTAACGAAACTGGAGAGGAATCTCTTCCTCCGAGTGAATTAATGTGCCCCCAAATAACAACAGCGAAATTTCTATGACTCGGCGCGGTACATACAGTGCATAGCCTTCCTAAATGGTAACTCCTCTGGTATTGGTCAGGCTCAACTTAGCTTAATTTCGGTGATCTGGGAGAACCGGTGTGTCAACGTGACTGTGCCGTATATATATACACTCCTATGAATTTTTTTTTATGTATTTATATACATATTAAAAACACTTTTTTCTATTTAAAAATAAAATAAAACTTTTTAATATATGGTTCGTTCAATTGCATTCATCTGTAAAAGATCTAACTAATTTGCATATCCTTTGAAACATATATTTGTTTAAAGAATTTTGCCTACACAACTCCTCTGTAATTATTTGATCCACAGACATGAAACTTCATATATAGGGTATTCGAACCCATGCAAAACATTATATTTGGGTTTTATCCAAATAGAATCGGTGCAAAAGTTTTAAATTTAAAAAAAAATGGAATTTGCTAGGTGAAGGTCGAGCGCCGACATTACGAATATGTGTGCCTAACGTAATAGCTACTGTTTCATGTTTAAAGTTTGGCATTGCAGCAAACTTGTCCTCATAGGTCAGTCATTAATGTCAAAGGAAAATGTAAATCGTGAGCTAAATGTTTCGGTTTCGATTTTCAATTGTGGCGCTCGAGTCATTAAAAAAAAACTTTTTAAATCATTACTTTTTATTGGGTCCAATATAATATAATAAGCAATACGTAATCTGCATTAATAAAAAATATCATATGGCCTGCTATTATATATATATATATATATATATATATATATATATATATATATATATATATATATATCAAAATACCCGTTTACATAATTTTATAATGTTCCTTCTCTAAAATTCTAACTTATTTCTAGGCCAACCATTTGTTTCAATTAACGTTTCATTTTTATTTTCCTATCACTAGTTTCTTTCCATTTTAATTTATTTACTTAATTATGACTGAATTCCTGACGTTAAAATACAATAACATTATACATATGTTTAAAACAATTTACAATATTTGTCAACATATATGACATTTTCAAAAATACATTATCACATTTAACTATGATTTACACAAAACATTACATTTATAACTATTTTTCAAAATAATTTTTTTTCTGTAACAACACAATAACAAAGTCCGTCAAAAAATTGCTCCTTTTTTCAAAAAAAAAAAAAAAAGAAAAGAAAAGAAAAAACATGGAAAGCTGAAGAGTTAAACTATGAATACAAAAATGCCTTTTTCCAAAAATTATTTACATATGATGTTTTAAAGTGCAAGCGACTTTTGACTCTTGTGAAAAATTCTTGTTTTATTGACAGTTATGAAAAACAATTTTCAACAATTCCAACTTTGACACGTTGATATAAATTTCACAGTAATAAATAACCACAATTTCTCTACTTGTGTGCATGCGTGTATATATTTTTAAAACAAAACTATTAATTATCAATGAATTATGCACGGTCACTTGTTTTTACAACTGTTTTTTTTCCATTCATTAAAGTTGCTGTTTATATATCGATATTGTGCGTGGAATGTACATATATACATGACGTACAAAAGGCAATTGCACCTAGAAACCATGATTAAGAATTAAGTTAACGTGACAAAGGAAGTGACGTACACGGTAATACTTGTATTAATATTCGACCGTTTTTTTTTTATATCTAAAATATACAATTCATGATACAGCAAAACGATACCTTATCTTAGCTCATAAGTATCGAGTTTAGCAATGCTTGATCTTTTAGCTACTGCATAGTGTAGTATCTGTTCTGATGCTACACTTTAATTTTTTTTATTCTCGATCAATGAAGGAGAAATACTTGTGGACTAAAGTAATTTAAATTGTTGTCCTCCTCTAGAGTGCCGCTTTTCGTGTGGGATTTTGCCAACATTACAAACTTTCCTTATGTCTAACGCGCGAACAACAGAATCACACCGATTAAAAATGGTTAATCCATATTGATTCATATAAATTTATTATTTGTTTTTCTTTTGCGGCGTCTCATCTTTTTTTTTTAAATACATTTTTTCTTTCATATGAGAGTGTATGCTTTAACTTTTTTTCATTTTATATGTGTGTATTTCGTCTAGCTTTTTTTCTTTGCTTTTTTTCGTGTTGTGTCTTTTCTTTCTCAATAGACCCTTTGTTGGGTTTTCGAGGTGTACGCAAGATTCGTTTTTTCCACACCCTTGTATTGGTGCACTGGAAAACGAGCACCAAATAACGTGTATGTTGCATAGCAGGGGGTTCATATTTAGGAGAAGACGGGGAGATGTATAAAAATGATGCCCTCATCATTTTTATACATCTCCCAGGAGATGAGAGTAACGCAATGTTCACAATAAGATGTTTAACACATTAGAGTCAATTTGTGGAATGACGACACATGACAAACAGTTACAAAATATCGATTTCATTGGACTGGTCGAAGGATGATGATGTCAGGAATTCACATTTGTCCAACATAGTTTAATCTTTCTACCCTTCGTTTCCAAAGCGTAAACTCTTGGCCGATCAACTCTCTCCGACCGACTCTGCTGACTGTTTTGATTCAACTCAACTGCCTTGGAAAATCTAGCTTCTATATTGAAGACTCCCCTTTTGCTATGACGTCAGAAGTGTGTTTCCAAAACGTGACCAATTCACTAACACGTTTTTGACAAAAAATAATTCTCAACAAACTTATTTTTTAACCTAACCTATTTTAACAATACATTTAAAATTTTTCTTGTTCATTCTTTTTATCTGACATCTTTAATATTCAGTTTTGTAAAAGAATGAACAATCAATTTTTTTACGATATAAATAAATATCTAACTATTTATAATAAAATTTAACAATAAACCTTTTTACCATTCCGATTTCTAACATTCTATTTCTGAACCTTGCTTACGAGGTTCGAGTCTTGGCTTATCCTAATCTCATTATCACTTATCTAATGTTCTTCTTATTTAAGGGAATCCCTTTTTCCTGTAAAATCTCTCTCTCTCTCTCTCTCTCTCTATATATATATATATATATATATATTTTATATATATAGGTTAAGCTAAAAGTAGAAAATCTTTATTTGTAAGAGGCAGACTTCAAAGCTGTGTAATATCAAGAAGGAAAACAGTTTGAGCACTTGCACTGATTAATAACATTTAATTTTTATTAATACAATTGTCCATTTACCTTTTACTCACTCTCTCTCTCTATATTCACACATACACACACACACACACACATATATATGTAGAGATATCGTATCACCTTATTACATATACATTATTTATTACATTTATTACACACATATATAAGTATATATAAATATATATATATATATGTAGAGATATCGTATCACTTTATTACAACTTTTCATATATATAAGCTAACAATTTAGGTTGGGAGAAAGTTTACATTATTTTATTTTATTGCTATAGTGTTGGCTCTCTATCCTTTTCTCTGGATCTGTATATATGTCTGTCTTTCTATTTCTCTCTCTCTCTCTCTCTCTCTCTCTCTCTCTCTAACGTAATAGATGTATGGAAATTAAAGCCGCTTTCAGGACTGCCAGCAACCATTGAAAGAAAGTAATAAAGAACGCAAGAGAGTTGTATGCTCAATCCGTTAAGTCCAAAGTAGCTGAGCAGCGGCTTAGTTCCCACGAGTTTTGGCAAATAGCAAACAGAATCCTGCACAGAAGCGTGTGCTCTATCCCAACTATCATTAATGGACCTGAGGTAATCTCGTCAGCATCAGACAAAGCCAAACTTTGCAGCTAATTCTACCCTTTGCGACCAAGGCCGCCAACGTCCAATATTTCCTCCTGTATCAGAAAACACGCTATGTGATATACTTATATCTGTACGTGATGTTGCCAAGCTAATCAAAAACCTTGATTCCAGTAAAGCAACTGCCCCTGGCGGTATTCCAATTATAGTACTCAACAAACTTCAACCTGATCTAGCACCCATACTGTTTAAACGTTGTCTAAAGGAAAATAACTTCCCATCACCCTAGAAAATTTCATCAGTATGCCCTGTATTTAAGAATTCAGGTGATCGCTCACCCCCATCTCAGTACAGGCCAATAAGTCTCCTGTGCGTCACGAGTAAGTTGCTGGAATCTGTGTTAAATACAGAAGTAATCAACCATCTCAACAGAAATAACCTTCTTAGTGCACTCATGGTTTCCGTTCTGCTAGATCTACAGCAGATGTGCTTAAAGTTATATCTCATAGGATTAGCAAATCTCTCGACGGAGGCAACCTTTCTAGGGAAATTGCTCTTGATATATCTAAGGCCTTTGATAGGGTATGGCATAAAGGTTTACTTCACAAGATCTCTAGCTATGGTATAGCTGGAAATGTCTTCTCAATTATTAAATCATTTCTTTCTGATAGGTTCATAAGAGTAGCAGTTGAGGGGCAAAAATCAGAAGCTCACAGTATTAATGCTGGTGTCCCTTAGGGGTCCATCCTTGACCCAACTCTTTTCCTGGTCTACATTAATGATCTTCCAAATCACATCCTTACATCATTTGTAGACATTTATGCTGACGACACTACCATTTATGGTAGCACATCTAAGACAGTAAAAGACCAAGTTCTCTCCGATTCTCTCTCCTCTGATCTTGAGCACGTAGTACAATGGGGAAAGGGGTGGCTGGTTACTTTTAATGCATCTAAAACCAAGCTTCTCTCTTTACATCATCAACATTCTGATCCACATCTGGCATCAATTGAAATGAATGGCTCTCGTCTTCAGGAGACCTCAAGTTTTGTCAAGCTTCTGGGCTTGACCATTACTCCTGATCTTAAATGGAACACGTTCATCAAATCTTTTACCAAGGCCACTGGAAAAATGGTGGGATCTTTCTATCGATCCGGTAGATATCTCACTGCTGATGCAATTCTCTATCTATATAAGAGCCAGGGACGTCCAAGGATGGAATACTGTTGCCACATCTGGGCAGGAGCTGCTAGAAAGGACTTGTCCTGCCTTGATAGAGTTCAAAATAGACTTCGTAGCCTCGTAGTAGATGTCCTTTTCTCTTCCCTGCAACCTCTATCTCACAGAAGATATGTTGCGAGTTTGTCTCTGATGTATCGTTATTTTCATGGAAAGTGTTCGACTGAGCTTCAGTCTATGGTCCCCCCTCGCCAAATTTTCACAAAAAACACTCGTCTAGCAGAAAACACTATCAATAATTCCCCCCCCCCCACTCTTTATCTGTGCCTAAACCTAAACGTAGATTCCATGAACAAAGCTTCTTCCTTAGGACTGCACGCCTGTGGAATTGTCTTCCGTTTTCCTGCTTTCCGGCTGACTAAAATATGGTTGTGTTCAAGTCTAACGTAAATAAGTTCTTGATGAGCCGTTCCATATAAGTTATCAAGTTTAACAAATTTTCATTACTAATGATTACTATATTGTCCAATTTCTACTGTACACTCTTCAACCCTTATCTTTGAGTTGCCTCTTGGCCTTGATAATGTGGTGATGCCTGTGTAAGAAAAAAATACATGCACACAAACACACACACATATATGTATATATATAGACGAATCATAAGTGTATATATAACTATATATACTTGGGATTCAATGTGCGTGTGTACGTGTGTAATTCGATATATATACATATATATATATATATATATATATATATATATTAATATATATAACTGTTTTGTTTCAAAATGACTGCTACTTTCTCAGTTGACACTGCGTGTATTCACGAAAAACGAGAGAAGAAAAAGAAAACCGGATCTCTGCTCATTCCGGCTGCGAAGGAAGATGGCGGGCTTTTGTTTTGTCGCTCACAGGTGCCTTCATCTTCTTCTTGTTCGTTGATCGCTTCTGTTTCTCGCACACATACAAAAAGAAGACCTCCCTGGCGCTTAAATAATGGCTGGCCTTTCAGCGCAAGCTGTCGCCTCCGTACCACAATGCTTCCCCATTTTTCTCAATACAAAACTGAACACAAAAGCAACGACTACATAATGAATGAGTCTAAAAAATGGCAGACAATTGGAGATGAAATATCAGGATACGCAGCAACAGCAAAACTACATCTGCTAAATTAACACGGATCTTCTTTTTTTCATTCTTATAGAATATTACGTATAAAGAATAGAAAAAAAAAACAAGAGCCCCGAAATATTCAAAGTCAGAATATAAAGGAAGACATTCTGCTTGAATAATTGATTTCTTATTCTATAATCTTAAATTTTAATTTAAATTTTAGATGGTATTTTAAAAAAAGAAATGTATGTAATTAAAAGAAGAATTTTGATTGTTTCTGTATTTGACGTTTTATTCAGATATCATGAACGTGACATTCTTCTTTGGAACTTTGAAATACGGTGGAAGATTGTGGGTCTGCTATATAGAAAGCGCGAATGATAATTTGAAAGGATTTGCCATAATGTGAAAAATGAAAGAATAAAAATGGACAACTGAACACTACCTAAAGTGAAAGAATATTGAACAGATAATGGGATGAAAAGATCGATACATAGATCAGGCATCAGGTTAAAAAAGGACAATGGTGAAAATGAAAGAGTGAATGGTTACTGTATAATTGAAAATGAATTCATTTATAAAATCAAACAAGAGCAATCACACATACATACGTGTGTGTGTGTGATGCAGTAGATTAAGAATTCCGCTTTTGAATATAAGCATTGTTGCCTGAAGAGGTCACTAGTTACAAAATGCTAGAAACATGCTAATGACTGTGTAGCAACACATTAATGCTTATGTAAAGACAAATTGAAAGTGTAAGTTGCTTTACTTCGGTATTGACCACTCTTGTATTAATTTCACTTCATACTTTCACTGATTCCCTGACCTCTGGAAAATAGCAATCTCAAATCACACACACACACACACACACACACACACACACACACACACACACACACACACACACACACACACACACATATATATATATTTTTTATATATATTATTATTATTATTATTATTATTATTAAATAAAATACACGGTTTAGTATATTAATTCTCGGTTTGCTAACTTCCGAATCACGGTCCTCACTCTGGCAGGGACTGGATGATGTAATCGCTATATTTATCGTAAGTCCAAGTATTTTCCAATCATTCTGGATTCATCGTCAGAGATAGATTAATCTAACTGGCTTTTGTTATATTGTGGTGTACCAGCATTGAAAATGTTGTATTGTGGGATTATATATAACGGGGTATATATATATATATATATATATATATATATATATATATATATATATATATATATATATATATACTAGCAAAAGTACCCGTCGTTGACTGGGTTCAAAAACAGCCTACAGAAAATGGACTCTGATTTATGAAAGTATGATAGGTTATGAAAAGGAAGGGTTGTAAATTTAGGTTGAATTGGGAGGTGTCAAAGCCAAAGCAAAATATGGTGAAAGTAAAAATAAAATAGATAAACCCCATAATTTATTATACCATACCTGCTCACACTGAAACACTTATCACAATATTCTGTCGATCTATATTAAAAAAACCTTGTTCAACTTTGTGATATATTTCCATTCTATGAAGGTCAGTTGCGAATAAACATCCCATAATTTTATTATACCATATATCTTCAAACTGAAACATAATTATCAAAGTATACTCACGCAGATAGATATGAAAAGTCTTTATTAAAGTTTGTGCCCATTTCCATTCTATGGAGGCCAGGCGCGAACGCAGACCGCAGAATTTTATTATACCATCACTATTTAAGTTAATGCATATTTATCAAAGTATTCTTATGTACATCTATATCAAAAACACTTGTAAACGTTTTTTATTAATTTTTAGATTTTTTATTTCCATACTTTGTGGACCAGGCGCGAACGCAGACCCCACAATTTTAATGAAGCACCGTTCTGCTAGATCAAACATACCCATTCCTGTGTCTCGATACATCTTCTATCATTATATGTAATCAGTTTTTAAAAATAGTTAGGCATATAGGAGCCTATTCGTGTCCACACACACACACACACACACACACACACACACACACACACACACCACACACATACACAAACACACACACATTCAGCGTTATATTATATATATATATATATATATATATATATGTATAAAAGTGGTGCTCGTAATGTCTAGTGGTTATGAATGTTTGCTGTGAGTTTGAGTGCACATATTTACACATATTCAGATATCTGGTTGGATGTCCCATCCCCTAGAAGAAAAAGTTTAGGAAAAATGAAAAAAAACAAAAACAGAAACACGTAACATGGAGGTGATAAATCATTCATTCGGGACAGCTTCAATAAACATGAAACATAAACATAGAATGGCGGGTTGATAACGGACTACTAACCTTAGTTGAGGCTCTCTTCGTATTACGGAGGCCGCAAGAAAACATTGCGTTGTGAAGTAATTGCAACATGACTTCTGTATTTGTTTTCTTAACTGATGAACTAAATATACACGGTATAAAAAGAAAACAATTATATAAATTGTTTAAAGCCAACAAAATTAATCTTTCTCTGAACTTACGACAAATAATGCAATTATATCAGCCAGTTTATGCCAGAAGTGATGTCCGTTATTCATACCTTGGCAAGAATCAACAGTAGCATAAATAGACCTAATCGTCTATTTTATTTGATGAAATATGCTAAAGAGAAAAATGCTGCCTAAATATACATATATCTACTTACTAGCAACTAAGCACGGCTTCGCTCGGGCTTTGGTACTATTAATAACTTTTACTGCAAATGTATATATATATATATATATATATATATATATATATACACATATATATATATATATATATATATATATATGTATATATATATTAAAAAGTTTGACTCATCGAAAATTTCTAGTGTTTAGACCCATAATTGGTGGAGGAGTTTAGTCAATTCTCTCAACTTTGACCTCTTGGTAGCCAAAATTTCGCCCAAAAACTGATTAAAAGGCTTACTGCATGTCTGAATACCCTTTATGTAAAATTTCAAATTTCTAGGTCCAATATTAGTTTAATAGTTTGCTAAAGACCGCAACGGTCAAAATTTTTTAACTTTGACCTCTTGGCAGCCAAATTCTCAACCAAAAACAGATAAAAATCTTTGCTGAGTAATTTGGTAAAGACAACATAAGTCTATTTTTTTAAACTTTGACACCAATTTTTCTTCCTTAGCATTTATTATTTTGGCTCAAAATATGTTTAAACGTTTAATCAATTTCCAATAAACATAGATCTAAAATTTCAAGTGTGTAGACGCAAAATTGAAAAAAGGAGTTTGGTAGAGTTTTCAAAGGTAAAATAGTTTAAATTTTGACTCATTGACAGCCAAATTAGAAATATTTTCTCAAATCTCAATACCTCTTATGTCAAATGTCGAGTGTAGATTGAAAATTAACAGAGTAGTTTTGTAGGAAATGTACACACACAGACACAGACATACAGACAATTTCATTTTTATAGATATATAGATATACTAGCAGTACAGCCCAGCTTTGCACGTATGTATTGTTCATAACTTTATGTGCAGATGTATATTCATATATTAAAACGTTGGACTCATATCCACGTAACCTTCATCGAAAATTTCTAGTGTTTAGATCCAAAATTGGCGGAGTAGTTTAGTAGAGCCTGCAAAGGTCAACTCGTTCAACTTTGACCTCAATTTTCGCCCTAAAACTGATTAAAAGTTTGCTGCATGTCTGAATATTTTTTATGTAAAATTTACAATGTTTAGATCCGAAATTTGCCGAATAGTTTTCTAGAGGCCGCCGATATCATATACTTTGAATTTTAACAACTTGGTAGCCAAATTTTTGGCCAAAAACTGATTAAGAAGCTTTCCCTATGTTTGAATACATTTAATGTAAAACCTCAAATGTTTAGACAAAATTGGTTGAGAGATCAAACTTTTTTAACTTCGACTCCAATTTTGATCCCTTAACATTTATTGTTTTGGCCTCAAATCAAGTTAAAACGTTTGATCCATGTCGAAGGAACCTACATCTAAAATATTAATGTTTAGACCAAAAACTGACGGAGGAGTGCTGTAGAGTTTTCAAAGGTTAAATCGTTGAACCTTTTAACAGCCAAATTTCTGTCCGGAAACTGATAAAAAATTTTTCCTAAAACTCAAAACCCCTTATATCTAATCTCAAAATTGTAGACTGAAAATTGACAGAGTAATTTGATAGGGAGATGTACATATACGGACAGAAACACAGACAATTAAACTTTTATTGAGTTATAAATAAAATACACTGTGTGTATGCGTGTACGTAAGTTAGTTCCTTATGGATTTCAAAACGAATTTTGATCAATGTTAACACTTTTATACAGCTTAACATTACAAGTGCATTTTAGAGATTTTATCACAGCACAAACAAAATAAAATTTGGCTTCTAAGGGGTAAAAGTTTTTTTTTACATAGGCGTCACCACTTATCAAGGCCGATAGGCCACTCAAGGATAAGTGTTAAAGAGTGTACAATAGTCAAAAGGACAATATAGTAATCGATAGTAATGGAAGTTCGGTAAATTTGTTAACTTAAGTGGAACGGCTCATCAGAAACTTGTTCACATTGGACTTGAAGACAACCATATTATAGACAACCATATCATAGACAGCTGGAAAGCAGGAAAACGGAAGACAATTCCACAGGCGTGCAGTTCTAAGAAAGAAGCTTTGTTCATGGAATCTATGTTTAGGTTTAGGCACAGATTAAGAGTGGGGAAAATTATTGACAGTGGTGTCAGCTAGACGGGTGTTTATCGTGAAAGATTGGCGAGGATGGACCTGAGATTGAAGCTCAGACAAGCACTTGCCATGGAAATGACGATAAAACAAAGACAGACTCGCAACTTCTCTTCTGTGGGAAAGATAAAGAGCGGGGAGAATTATTGATAGTGTTTTTAGCTAGTCGAGTGTTTCTTGTGAAAGTTTGGCGAGGGGGGACCAAAGATTGAAGTTCAGTCGAACACTTTCCATGAAAATAACGATAAAGCAGAGACAAACTCAGTTATAAAGATTTTATATTTGCGGTCTCTAGCGAACTATTAAGCCAATTTTTGGTCTAAACATTTGAAATTTTACACAAAACGTATTCAGACATGCAACAAGCTTTTTAATCAGTTTTTGTGGAAATTTGCCTGGCAAGAGGTCAAAGTTTACAGAGTTAACCATTGCAGACTCTACCAAACTCCTCTGCCAATTTCGGGTCTAAACACTTGTAAATTAAGTTCTTTGGTAAGATACGAGCACCTTCGAGATAAATATTCTGTTTAAAACGCAATTGAAACTTAATCTATAACTTTTGCATTTTAAACCTTGATTCAAGTCATTATACGAAAATAATCACATGATATCAACAGTAGATACTCTATTGTGTATTATAGACTAAGTCACAGCGAGTATGGATGTGAGTTTTCTCCATGGTGAACCATCGTATCCCGAATAGAGCAGGCAATCAATGGATTTTTTTAATATCTGTCTCAAAATAGGTATAATCAATAAATATTGCATTAGTTTAAATCCGTTACTCTTTTCTTTCTTTGTGGAGTAAGTTTTCGGTTGCGTCTCCGTGAATGTTAAATTCTACAAAAATAATAATGCGCTCAAGTTAACCGTCCTCTTTGAAAAATACATATTGCATATTTCATAGTAACTTTATTTTTGTAATTATTATTTTTTTGATTTAATTTTCACCCCTAACAAGGCACAGTGACACTTTGAAGTAGGGTGGTTCTATCAGTAACATAATTTGCAGGGGTATTATGAAGGGAGAAGGCAGAATCCCGGAAGGGAGTTCCAAAGTCTAGCAGTTCTGGGGGAAAATTTATTAGTGTAGAAAGTTTCTTACATCTAAGGATCTCTACTGTGTAGGGGTGGGATTTAGCTGCTTGTCGGGTTTGTCGGGTGTATTTACGTCAAGGAGGTACAAGTGCTTGTAGTTCGTAAGAAAATTCACCATTAAAATACCTGTAGAACAGGCAGAGGGATGCAACATCTTGTCGATCGGAAGAGGCGGAAGATTAGATGACAGTTCAGGAGGTATCAAGTTGGTGAATCTTTTGAACCCTATCCAGGAGTGAGAAACAAGTAGCAGATGCACCAGCCCAAATGTAACAACAGTACTCCACACATGAGCGAATAATGGCCTTATAGAGGTACAGGATACTTTCAGTCATAAGTAGTTTTCTAGCACCTTCTTCGCAGCAGCCTTGGCAATGCTATCAATGTATTTGTTCCAACTCATGTTGCCTGTGACCGTTAGGCAGATGAATTTAAAATCAGTACTTTTAGGTAATGTGTTTTTGGTCATTGCTATTGATGGCAGCGAAGGTTTCTCGTAATTATTGAAGGAAACATGCTTAGTCTTGGAAGCATTGAACGTGAATATCCATTTTTGTTTCCGCCACACTACAGATTGGAGTGTTTCTGCCATTTCGTTAGATATGTGTTCATTTGTTTTTCCCTCGTGCCTGTTATAGAGCGTGGTGTCATCAGCAAATATACCCATCTCAAAGATAATTTTATCAGGGAGGACATTTATGAATATTAGAAATAATAAAGGATAGACCCCTTACGTACTCCCGCATTTTTATCTTATTGTTTAGACTTACTGTTATATATATAGGAGTCTTATTAAAAGAGAGTCTCAGAGTCTTAGAGAGAGAGAGAGAGAGAGAGAGAGAGAGAGAGAGAGAGAGAGAGAGAGAGAGATGCTGTTGTAAGAGAGAGATTATTGTTCGTGTTATGACGCGATTCATGCATATTAAAATGTTCATACTTAGAAGTGTAGATATCAGATGTAGAGTTCACATTGTAGATGTGAGATGTGTCTGTCAAGGCATTTTATAACACAGATATATGGACATATAATAACAATTTTCACTTTACCTTTTGGTAGAATTACAACACAAAGACGACGTTTATAAAAACACATGATGGGTTTATTTCTTCTCACGACCGGCCGTGAGTTTCTCATTAAGAATTCAAAGCTTCACATTCTAAGTTTCAAAAGTTCCCGTCTCGCTTCTAGACGTTCGAATGTCCGTGTCTGGACTGTCGTCTGTCGTCCTCCGACTCTCTCTGACTCTCCCCCAGTTTCTCACTAGTTTCTAACTATATCTAGAACTTCCCATTTTCCATGACGTCATACACATGTTAAAACATGTGTCTTCTTTCACGTGTTCTGGACATGCGTGTCCAAAACTTTTTCCTTTGTTTACAAAAGGAATTTTAACCTATATTCCCAGTAACCTATTTTTCCAATATGTTAAAAACATGTTTATTAAATTATCTTGTATAGTTGCATTCCTCAATTGAATTTTTCATAACAGAATTGACAACGCACATTCTTTTCTTGAAACTATTTTATCTCTAAGCTAAACAATGGTTTGTTTTACATTCCATTTTCTAATTCTCTCTCGTAATCTATTTCTAAACCTAATTTACGAGGTTCGAATTTCGTCTATTCTATTTCATTTTCATTTGAACTAAATCTCTCTATTGTTATACTTACATGAAAAGGTGACATCCCTTATCATGTGACAGTACGACCGTCAAGGACAACCTCTTACTTAAGAATGATTTTATTACGTTATGTATTCTTCCAGTGATACCATATGATCTAATTTTCCTGAGAAGACTATCGTGCCATATTCTGTCAAAAGCCTTAGATATATCTAGGGCTACCGCTCTACCCCTTCTGCTTTGTCCAGTGAATGGTATATACGTTCAGAGATAACAGCTAGGATATCTGTTGACTAAATCAATATTTTTAATCGGTCTGAAGTTTAGCAGTTGCAAAGTGATGGACTAGAACCGGATTAATTAAGCACTCAAATATTTTGGCGAAAAGTGGGAGAAGGCTAATGGGGCGATACTTTAATGGGTAAGTTCTTTCGCCAGAATTCTTTAAAACTGGTACTACAGAAGCAGTTTTCCAGCAGTCAGGAAAAAAGGCTTAAAGAATTTTGTATTTTTTTGCGTATAAAAATAGAATATATAGATATAAAGATTCGTGATTAGTAGTTGTAGTTGCATTATATTATTATTGTTATTATTATTATTATTAGTTTGTTTTTTATCCCTTTCTCAAACTGAAAGGCACTTGGGGCCGGTGCTTATCCCCGGTCCTATCTAAGCAGAAAATATGTTAAACATCATACCAGGACGCCAGTCTGCTGTTGCTTTTACATTCCATCAATACAAAGGTT
This sequence comes from Euprymna scolopes, assembly GCF_053919585.1. Classification (NCBI taxonomy): domain Eukaryota; kingdom Metazoa; phylum Mollusca; class Cephalopoda; order Sepiida; family Sepiolidae; genus Euprymna; species Euprymna scolopes. Next base: position 119,079,823 of record NC_136492.1, on the reverse strand, counting down.
ACTTGCCACTTAACATGTAGGTAGGTTAGGTTCACTTTTACTGAAATGTTTGAAATTTAATGCAAATAACACGAAATTACACAAGTCGAATGTAATGTTTGCATTATCATTCATAGAGAGTCACCAACGCAGAATGTTCACAGCTCAACAGGAAAAAAGGTTGTCTCTTTCAATGTTTATTTTCTATAATTCTTCTAATTGATCTCACAAGCGTTGACATTAATTAAACAATATTAAATAAAATTAAGATTGTGCTTATCAAAAATAAATAATAACAGAATTGTGCTTATAAAAATATATATAGTTTTCTCTTTAAAATTGCGAGAGTATAATATATATATATATATATATATATATATATATATATATATATATATATATATATATACATCGTGATGGTCAGTTCTTGACATAAGAAGACCATCTTTCCTTTGCTTTATTGTTGATTAATCATCCATTTCGATGTACTTTTTAAAATATTTTGTTTTTGTTATTTTATTTAATACGTTTTTAATTTGTTTTCTTTTTGGGTTATTTTTATTTGTATTTATTTTTATATACATTTATACACATACATGTATGCATGTGAAGATGTGATATATATATATATATATATATAAATGCACACACTCATATATAAATATATATATGTACTTAATATGCATATATATGCCTATATATATGTATATATATATGCACACATACATACATAGATACATACACACATATATATTTTCAGAATGTGAGAGATTATATATATATATATATATATATATATATATTTATATATATATACTTATTTCTAAAGGCCAAAGAACGCCGCAGCCCACAAGAGCCACGCCAGCGTGTTGGCTAATAGAATTTCTTGTGTGCTGGGCGTTTGCTCAGTTGATAAAGTGCTTGCCTCGCATTAAGGATGGTCGGGTTTCAAATCCCGGGTGCTGATATGTCTGACTGATGAGCCCAAATGAGGGCGTAACTCGAGTCTTAGACTTCCGGTTCGTTGGCTGGCATGGCTGTCGTGGGCTGCGGCGTTCTTTGGGCTGTGGAAATAATTATATATATATATATATATATACATTATGCTTATATATATATATATATATATATATATATATATATATATATATATGTATATATATGTATATATATATATATATAAGTGGAGATATATGTGGAAATAAATAACTACATATTTAAACACCATAAATTCTAACATATATATGTTAACGACAGGGCAAAAAAAAGGATCCGTTTAAAAGCTAGCTGCATCAAGGTGGCAGGGGGATAGGAAACTAACTGATAACAGACAGGAGATTAAAAAAAAAGTTTTCCTTCCTGATGACGGCCTGGTTGCTCAACGCCACTGGATTCCTGCGTTTGAACTGCGTCCAATAAGCGGCTTGATTACATTGTTAAGCAGTAATAAAACGCAAAGTCTCATGAAGCCGAGTCTTCCTAACTTAAAGGAATTATTCGTGATCTAAAAAAGAAAATAAGCAACAACAACAACAGTAATGATAATAATTATACAGCAAATAAATAAAAATACGAGTCTGGTTTAATATAGAAAGTAAAAGTAAGAGAGAAATAAAGAAGAAATAAACAAGTCGCCACCCCATAAAATTCTAACATTGTGAAAGTTTAGCAAAGAATTAGGCAGACATAAACGCTTAAGGGTCATCAACAGTGATCACTTCTCTCTTGATGTACAATCAATGAAACATACCAAATTGCACGTTGATTCTACCCCATGGATAGATCTTTGGTTGAACCAGTTCGGTTAGCCATAACTGCAAATAGACACAAATACACACCCAGAACGCGCGACCACACACGCATAACACATACACAATGATACATCCGACGTGTATGCATTGTTCCTGTAAAGTTACGCATATATATATATATATATATATATATATATATATATATATATATATATATATATTTATAGCGTTTTATTTGTTATTACCGTATCTTTCTGTTAAGTTACATTATTGTTTCAGCTACTCGGCCGTTTTTTTTTTTGGCCGTCTGTAGCTTCCTCAGACTTCCTGTAAAAGTCTGAGGAAGCTACAGACGGCCAAAAAAACGTCCGAGTAGCTGAAACAATAATGTAATTTAACAGAAAGATACGGTAATAAAAAATAAAACGCATATTTGCTCTACAACAGTATTGAGCACTTTCTTCAGTTTTTATTAATTACCATCTCCACAAAATATGTATATATATACATATATATATATATATGTGTGTGTGTATGTATTATGTATGTATGCTATCTCTTTACAACCCTTCCTTTTCATAACCTATCATACTTTCATAAATCAGAGTCCATTTTCTGTAGGCTGTTTTTGAACCCAGTCAACGACGGATAATTTTGGTAGTATATATATATGTATACGTATCTGGACAAGAACTATACATACACACACACACGCACATATATATATGTATAGATAGATATATAGATTAGTCATCTAGAGTAAGATTGTTTCACTGTATCATAACTTCTCACTCCGGCTAAACTAGAACCCATCTCGAATCAGTGATCGAACCTACAACTATCTACTTGATAGTTGACTGCTCTAACCACCCACTCATTGAATGAGCACTCGTAAACGTTTTACTCAAATGTTTATTTATATGAAATTTCGGTCGCTGCTTTTACAGTGCGATTTAATTGTTTACGTGCAAGAAAGAGTATCGCATTATATGTAACACCTTATCTATCCGTAGCAGCATTCCATAATTCTTACAAAAACATCTTATTCAGTACAAATATAGCATTTCAAAGTATTATGCAAAGAAATTGTACTAAATAAGGACTGTGAAAATGACGATATGACTAATATGTCAAATATAAATAATAAATTATAGCAACTTATATATTCTTTGAAATCATAATAATTACGAAGTATAAATAATTATAAAGTATTAGTAGTGAAGGAGATAGTGCTAATAATAATGCGATTATTACGAAAAATACTAAAATTCTTGAGAAATATTAACATGGAAATGCAATTATGTGATGACATGCAAATAGCTGATACATGAATATGGATTTATTGATAATTTACGAAAGCACTGATAAAAATAGTAGAGATAATGGATGTATTATGAGAATAAATAATTGATCTCAAAATTTACAACGCATGAGAAATCTATATCTATAAAAGCGAAAATGTATGTATGTATGTATGTTCGCTTTTTCTGTATGTCAACAAAAGGCTTTTTTCCAAGAAGCGGTCGGTCAGTTCACAACTTTTTAAAACTTTTTATATCACATATAAATGGTAATATCTCACAGTTAACAACGAAGCTCGCCTGTCTATTTAATTTGCTCGATTTCGAGAAGATAAATATTCAGTCTTTTTCCTATAACATCTTGGGGAAGGGGAAAAACCTTCAGCAGTAAATGAATACTATCCCGCAGTCAAACTTGACCTCATTAACTCATTAAAACGGGCACCTACTAAATCCAAGTAATTAAATAAATTCAAACGTGTTTCCGTTAGCACCTCGCGGTGGGGCAAGGTTAACGTCGCGCGTTTTTTTTTTTTCACACTTTAATTTACAACTTTGCCTCAACGGTTCGGGTTCGATCCTCATACTTACTTTTTTTAACCCCGCCCACACACACCTCCTAACACCCGGGCAACGCCGGGTATCCCTCGCTAGTATATGAATGAAACATCTATAACATAAATCTCAACTTTCTGTTTAAATGTGTGTATGTATGTTTGTATGTCTCGCAAAAACTTTTGACATAGGCAATGTATTTTCACGAAATCGGGATCATTGTCAAGCTTGACCCTTCGGATAACAAATATTGAAAAATTGTCCAAAAACATTAATTCCTCCACCCGCAACTAGGTACTTTTCTACAGGAAGGCGTCGCTTTTTTCGCCGATATTTTCGAAAGTCATCGCATTTTTTCGATTATCTAGCCTTAAATTAAACTATGTCATTTCCGCTTTGGCGATGGTCGCAATAGCTAACGCGTCATGATTTTTTTCAATTTTTTTCCTCCTTCGCGGTACGGGTTCGAGCCTGCCTGCCTACTACCACTTGTTTTGGCCCACCACACACCTCCAAACACCCGGACAACGCCGGGTACTCAGGCTAGTTTACTATAAATAATACGGTTTAAACTACATTTAAATTTTAACACTCATGACAAAAATTAATAGTAGTGTTAAAAATTAGAAGAATAAACCGCACGTGCGTTCCCCCCCCTCTGGTGAGATTACGCAACACAAAAAAATAGTGAAGAAATGACGAATGTGAGAAGTGTGAAGGGCCAACGTTGCCTTCACATTTTCGCTAAATTTCAGAAAAGTCTAATAGACAAAAGTTATGGGAGAAAAGTGTTATTTTTGCAATTTTCTGGCATTTGTGACTCATTTTGCGTCTCTGGGAACGTCTAATCACTGGTGAAAATTGATAAACGATCCGGTTTCACGCTTTAAGACATTTTAATTCAGCATCATGGAAACGCACTATATAGACGTGCATATCAAGCTTTTGAGTAATATGAAAAATGAGCTCCAAAAAGGCATGTTCTTTTAGCCATAAAAGTATTAGAGGAATGCGATTAAGAATTTTGTCAGAGCCACCCATACTAAATTTTTATTAAGAACAATAACCTCCACATTTGGGCCAAGTTTCAGGAAAATTTAATGGGGGGATCAAACGCTATGGGGTAAGAAGTGTCCCTTTTGGCCATATTGGGGCATTTTCAACCTCTTTTGAGCACCTGCGGAGGCCGAATACAAGGTTAAATGGATAACGATGCAGTTTCAGGTCTTAACACATGTATGTTCGAGTTGACCACCGTGAAAAATCACAATATAGTCAAGTTTTTGTTGAGAAATATGACAAAAGAGCCACAAAAGGATGATTGAAAGACCGAGGAGAGAGCGCTGACTAGACCTCGGCTGAACATGTGCGAATAGAACTGAGACCTTGGGGAAGCTTAATGCCACTCAAATTCCTGTGGAGACCAATGGTTGCTACCAGCGAGAAATCAATGGTAAGCAGCTGTTACGATAACATATTTTTTTTTTTCCAAATTCGATCGAAAGAGGTTGAGAGTACTAGACATCTGGGGAGATTTGTTATCACTCAGCTTCTAGGGAACACCACAGGCTCCTTATGAGCCAATAATAATAATGGGTAAAATGCAAGCATAAATGTTATTGCGGAATACGAAATGCAACAATATACTTTTGTGATAATTTTGTGAGCGCAAAGTATACAGGATAAAACCCCAATATTGTAAACGGTAAATTAAAAAGTACTAAATAATAATTTTTCCTATAAAAGTGATAGGAATTAAAGTTATAAATTAAGTATGACGAATAAAATACGAAACTTAACTTTACAAGAAATAATAACTCAATAAAATTGTAGGCTACGTAAATCAATAAAAGTGAGAACGACTAATTAATTAATCAATTAATTAGTTAATCAAATAAAATGAATTAATCAACCATTAAGACATTTTGATATTAATATATCTAACAATAGTATTTATGAATGTTAAGTAATAGAAATTAAAAAAATTAAAATTTTCAATAATGAATGATTATATACTTGATTAAACCTTAATGCAGATACTACTACTGCTACTACTACTACTACTACTACTACTAATTATTATTATTATCATTATTATTATTATTATTATTATTATTATTATTATAATGCAATAAATTCAAACAAGGATATTATTGTCGTAAAAGATAAATTATAATTTATTAATAATAATCTAAACTATAAACATGATAAGAATTTAAAATATAAATTGATTATCATAAATATAATACGAAACTTAGCTTAAAAAATAATAACTACTCAAATTTGTAGATTACGTAAATTTTATATATTGTTTTATTTTTATTTTGTTTGTAATCCTTATTATTTGTGTATTCGGTCAGAGGATTAGTTGGACAAAAAGTGGCGAGACAACATCTATGAACAGCCAGTAATTTTCTGGGATAGTGTTACAAGATTCAGCATTCCTATCACGTCGCGGTTAACCACATGAAAAAAGCCAGATGGTAGTCGGTCGAAACGTGGTGAAAAAACAAGTATGAAGATGATTATAATAGTTCGCAAAAAATGAATACACAAATTATGTAAACTTTATCAGTTTACATCAAAACAATGATAGATCTATTCATTGATCTAAATGTTAAAATAAAATTGATAACTACAGAAATTTAAAATAAATAAAAGCCTGTTTTTTTCTGTACAATGTGACTCATCAATTATAATGTTTATAATGTTTGAAGTACGAGTGAACGAGCAAAAAATACGAAAATACGAAAATAAACTAAAGAACAATTGAATATTAAATTACATATGCTTGTTGGTATTTATATCGATTATCTAACATGATAGAATGATTTTAAAAATAAAACTTACATATAATTAAAAATAAATATATATAAAGTATTATTTGTTTTGTACAAAGACGGCACCATTTATCAAGGCCTGGAGGTCACTAGAATATAAGGATTAATGAGTGTACAATAGTCAATGGGACAGTAGCAATTTTTAGTCGTGGAGATTTGGTAAATTGGATTACTTAACGGGACGGCACATCAAGAACTTGTTTACGTTAGACTTGAAGACGACCACATTGTAGTCAGCTAGAAAGGAGGCAAACCGAAGAGAGTTACACAGGCGTGCAGTTCTTGTTTATGGAATCTACGTTTAGGTTTAAGCACCGATAAAGAGTGGGGGGAATTATTAATAGTGGTTTCAGCGGGTGTTTTTCCTAGAAGTTTAGCAAGTAGGGACCACAGATTGGAGCCAAGGCCAGCATTTCACATGAAAATAACGATAAGCAAAGATAGGCTCACAACATCTTTTCTGTGGAAATGAGGTTGCAGGAAAGAGAAAAAAACATCTTCCACTAGGCTTCGAAGTCTATTTTGAACTCTGTCAAGGCAGGGTAAACTACTTCTAGCAGCTCCTGCCCAGGTTTGGAAACAGTAATCCATCCTTAGACGTACTTGGCTCTTATAGAGGCAGACAATTGTATCGGCAGTGAGATAGGAACAAAAATAAAAATTAACTCAGTGAGGAGGGATTTCTCCTTTACTGACCGACAACAGAACAGATACTACACTGTGATCTTAGCCCGAAAGCCATAGAAATCCTAAAATGCTCCTTGATTCATGAAAAAAAACATAATTCGAAATACACATAGATGTTTAATATATTACATCGCCGTTAACCAAAAAAAAAAAAAAAATAAATAAAAAATTGGGAATATCAGAATAATCCACATTATCTATTCCTACATAAAAGATCGGAAACAAATTGCACTTGTACACGTACGTAAATTATTAGCAAACATGCGGATATACCGGTTAACATCAAAGCTTGAACAAGCACCACATATAATATATATATATATATATATATATATATATATATATATATATACACACACACACGCACACATATATATATTGCCTGTTATTGTTTCCCGTGCATATTCAGGTAACTTGCATATATATATATATATATATATATATATATATATATATATATATATATATATGTATATATATATATATATATATAGAGAGAGAGAGAGAGAGGCACACAAAGAGAAAGAGAGAGAGAAAAAGTTAGATATCTACATATATGTATGTTTTCTGAATGAATATTGATCTCTATATACATACCCGTTGGCATTCACCCCATATATATATATATATATATATATATATATATATATATATATATATATATATATATATATATATATATATATATATGCGTGTTGTGTGTTTGCGACCGAATAAGAAAGAGACAGAGGAAGAGGGCTGCCGCATTTTTAAAAATAATCTATGCTCGTTCCTTCTCATTTCTTCTGTCAATTAGTATCTTTGTCCACTGTTCAACCTGAGGCCACTCTCTGAAAAATCTTCGGTTTCGCGCAACACAAACAAACAGGGCAAATTACAAAATACACCGGCAGATAAAAAAATAAAGTCAACGAAAAACTTTTACATACCTTATGCAACATTTCGGAAACATACTCTAATAATGTTACGATTATACACCAAGTTATATCAATGGCGCCAAAAATATCATTAAAATAAAGACAAGAATAGTTGTACATGATACTGGCAATGACAAAATCTTTTCGAATCATAAAACCGTAAAGAAAATTTAGAAATCAAGTAGTACGTCAGCGCAGTTCTGGCTAATTATTAATCAATCAGAAATTAAACGAATAAGCAAACAGACATTTGAAAGTTACGTTTCTAAATTTTAAATGATACATACAATTATTTTCTTTAAAATATGCATAACAAAACGTCCCCCAAATTTTTTTGTTGTAATCTAAACCTGAAAACGTTTCGCATAATTTTCACTATCACAATCGATTTTAAATCATGCACTAGTTATGTTTAAATGGAAATTAAATATTAGCAATTTAAATATAGCATTATCAATATGCCCAGAGTGCATATCCGTTTCCAGAGAAACGTACGATAATTCAGACAAACATTTTAAAAGTCATATTTGTTCATGCATTTCTATGAGAGGCGTTCGAAAAGTGATGTCTTCTATTTTTTAATTCTGTACGAATGAATAAGTGGGAATTGCAGTTTGAATTGTTATAATAACTGGACTTATGCATTTATGATATGGGAGATTCATCTCTTTGTTGCAAATATTGACAGTGTAAGACTCTAAGAAAGTAACCTCTGTTACGGACGTGCGTTAGAAGCAGAGGTGCGTCATTGAATTCTTCCATGCAGAAAAATATTGAACCAATCATCATTCATCGGCGCCTGTTGAATGTTTACGAAACCGAGGTAGTTGATGCCAGCAATTGTTAAGCGATGGGTTCGTCGATTTTAGAGTGGGATAGCGATATGAATGGCAAAGCGTTCCGGACACCTGTGCATATGCATCGCATCGTTGACAAAAATACATCGAGAATAATAGAAAAATCAATTCTCGGACACAAAAGATTGCTTGCTTTTAGGGTATTTTCCCGTTTCTGTGACTTTCTAAGAAGTTTAGTTAAAAATTATGATATATTACTTTAAAAACGACCCTCCTATTTACTTTTATTAAAATTTGATCTTTTAAAAATTAGTTCTTATTTGTATTTTTATTCTAACGCAATAATTTTTATTTTTGTACAAAATATTCTTTTATGCTTCTAATTACATATCTTCGTTTCAGTGTTTGTGAATAGAACTTTTACAAATACTCAAAATGGATATTGACGTACATATGTTCCATTTTGTTAAAAAAATAATATGAACATTTAAATGGCCATAATAATTCTAAATGTTAGATTGAAAAATCAATGTGATCAATACTTAAAAATTGAGTTTTAATACTTATGTTTGATCATACATGGGAACGAGACATTTCCGGTATTAATTGTTTCTACGTAAAGCCCGTTCACGGGTTCGGCTTTTTATAAATCGAATAGTTATAGGATAACACACATGCGCACATATATATTTACATATGTACATGAAAATAATTCAAGCTGATACAAGAATAAAAAAGCATTGGAAATGCAAAAGGATATAGAGATGGTATGCCAAAAAGTATACAAACAAGATAGCTATGAATGGCTAGGCACATGGAAATAGAATTGCATCCAAAGTATAGCCCTATAGCTTTTCTCCAATCTTCATTCCGTGCCATCATTACGGTTGTAAAAAGCTATAGGGCTATACTTTGGATGCAATTCTATTTCCATGTGCCTAGCCATTCATAGCTATCTTGTTTGTATACTTTTTGGCATACCATCCCTATATCCTTTTGCATTTCCAATGCTTTTTTATTCTTGTTAATTAGTATTTTTACTTACAGTCTTATTTTTAAACTTACATTCATGATAGTATTGTCTTTTTTAGGAGGCGGCTCATTGCCGCCTCCATTAGTAGCAGGTCGCTTCCTGCTGGGTTTTAGGTCTTTGGGTTTTGGGCCTTAGGAGTTGCCTCTTGGTTCTCCATCGGTTCTATATTACATAGAGAGTGTTACCGCCTCTCTGATAAAACAGTTAGAGTATTATAAAGTTCTAAAATGTTCATACCTTCACTATTAAATTTTTCTTTGTTCATTCTTTGGCGTTTTGGCAAAGATTTGGAAGTTTTTGATATTTATATTTATAATAGTTTGTGCATGAGGCAGCTTTTTCCCCTTGGGATCCCTGTTATACCGTGCTTTTGAGTCAGCACCTGAGGCAGCCTTCTTTTTTTTTCTGGTTCTTTGTTATAAAGAGCACGTGAGGCAGCTTTTTTCCCTCGGAATCCCTGTTATACAGTGCTTTTGAGTCAGCACGTGAGGCAGCCTTCTTTTTTTCTGGTTCTTTGTTATAAAGAGCACGTGAGGCAGTTTTTTCCCTCGGGATCCCTGTTATACCGTGCTTTTGAGTCAGCACGTGAGGCAGCCTTCTTTGCCTCAGGATTTGCATGATGCTTAATTTTTATTATTTCAGCATTTTTCTGATAGTATTCTTTTTGCTCAGATAATACCTTGACTTTGTTTTTTTCATAGTCTATATTTCTCTTAGCTTTTTTACTACGTGCTGACTTTGGCATTTTTCATTAAATGTAAACATATAACACTTATGTGTATCTTACTATAATATCACTTATCTTATAGCAAGACAACTTTCGTAGAATTGAGATACTGCCTCGTCACCAATAGTTAAAGTGTGGAACGGTATATACACCAATAGTGTAGTTGTTATCTTTATATGAAGTCCTAATCAGTGACAGCGTGAGGTTACTTGGTTAATTTATTGTAGTTTATTTTAGAAAACTTACTTGTTTTTATTAGTAGATTTTGTATAGTAGCCACAATATCTAGTTATTTTTGTGGCTAGGGCTTGGATTTTGATTCTTTTTGGTCAGCTTCCAGTGAGTTCTTAGAAGATGACTTTCTTGCAGTTTCTTTTGCGGTTAATTTAACTTATTTCCTTTGGCGTTTGGTGAGTTCTTAGAAGAACTGGTCTGATCTACTTTTCTTAGCGAGCGAAGAGATTCAGCTGCATTTAACAATGGTTGCTATTGTGTATTTTTGCGCAGACTTAGGGTCAAACAAATCCAACTTGCCTCCTCCCTTGAGGCTTGCATTCACAAATATCCGTGGGCTTAGAACTAATTTAGCTGATGTTGAAGCATTTCTCCTAACAAATACCCCGGATATCTTAGCACTAAGTGAGACTAACCTACACTCCTCCATCCCCTCTAACTACTTTAACATGCCTGGATATCTCCCACTCTTCCGTAAGGACTCTGACAGACATATGCACGGACTTGGAGTTTACATTCGTAATACCCTTCCCTTGACTAGAGAAACAAACCTAGAAACGGATGATCAAGCCTTTATGTGCTTTAGACTAATCATGCAACACAACATTAGCTACTTTTACTTTCTCTACCGCTCTCCCTCGACCCAAGACTGCACCATAATAAACAAAGTATCTGACAGCATAGACACAGCACTCTCCTTCAACACTAGCGCCCAAGTACATGTATTTGGCGACTTTAATGTCCATCACAAAAACTGGCTTGGATTCTCTACTTACACAGATGCAGCAGGCAGCGCAACTCATAGCTTCTCTGTATCTCACTCCCTAGCGCAAATTGTTACTTTTCCAACCCGCTTCCCTGATCAGGAAGAACAACATGCATCACTATTAGATCTGTTTTTGACCACAGTTCCTGATGATTGTGTAACGAAAGCCGACAGCCCACTTGGGAACGCTGATCATGCGGTGATAATGGTTGAAATCGCCCTAAACTCTAGACCCAAAACTGAAGAGCCAGTGCTCAAAACAACGAGATATTATAAAAAGGCTGACTGGGAAGCTATCAGAGATCTTATCAGAGACGCCCCATGGGGAAATATTTTTTCTCTTCCTGCTGAACAGTGTGCAACCGAGACCACTGAATGGTTCAAAACTGCAATCGAAGCGCATGTTCCCATGCGGAAATTCTATAGCAAGCCCCACTCTCCCCAATGGTTTACTTCGACTTGCGCAACTGCCATTGCTCAAAGGCAGCATGCATTCCGCAGGTTTAATCGACATAAGTCCAGTTCAAACAGACAGAAGTACATAGAAGCTAGAAGTAACGTTAAGAAAGAAATAGCGACAGCTAAGAGGGAATTTACGGAAACCACGAAAAAACGCATCGAAGCACAAAAACTAGGAACTCGTGACTTCTGGAAAATCTACAACAGTGTAGTAATAATGGGCAATCAACAATTCCCCCATTAACCAACAATCACGAGGTTCTTTGCTCAGCAACCGAGAAGGCTAACATGCTTGCCAGTCGGTTTGCCTCAAACTCCACACTGGACCCTCTAAACCACCCCCTACCTCAATTTCCTATGCGGACAGACGCCACGCTAGACGACCTGAAAATCACCCCTGCTCAGGTGCATGCTATCATAAAAAACCTTGACACTTCCAAAGCATGTGGACCCGACCTCATCCCAGCTGTGCTATTAAAAAAGTGCTCAGCCGAAGTAGCTCCAGTTCTCTCCAAACTCTACAACAAATGCCTTAATGAATCTTGCTTTCCGAGCTGTTGGAAAACTGCTTCTGTAGTACCAGTATTCAAGAATTCTGGCGAAAGAACTGACCCATTAAATTATCGCCCTATTAGCCTCCTCCCACTTTTTGCCAAAATATTTGAGACCTTAATTAACCATGCTCTAGTCCAGCACCTTACAGATGCTAAACTTCTGACCGACCGGCAATATGGATTTAGACAAGCCCGTTCCACGGCAGACATCCTCACTGTAATCTCTGAACGCATATACCATTCACTGGACAAAGCGGGAGAGGGACGAGCGGTAGCTCTAGATATATCTAAGGCTTTTGACAGGGTGTGGCATGAGGGTCTCCTCAGGAAGATTAGATCTTACGGTATCACTGGTAGAATACTTAACGTAATTAAATCCTTCTTAGATAAGAGAAAAATCCAGGTTGTCCTCGACGGTCGTACATCTAAACAATATGATATAAATGCGGGAGTGCCCCAGGGATCTATCCTGGGACCTCTGCTGTTCCTGATATTCATAAATGACCTCCCCGACAACATTGCCTCTGAGATGGGGATATATGCTGATGACACCACACTCTATAGCAGGCACGACAGGAAAATAAACGAACATATATCTAAAGTAATGGCAGAAACACTAGAGGATGACCTCCAATCAGTAGTGGAATGGGGACAAAAATGGATGGTAACGTTCAATGCCACCAAGACAAAACTGGTTTCATTCAATAATTACAAGAAACCTTCTCTACCACCTATAGCAATGGCCAACGACTCTTTATCTCAGATTACGTCTCTCAAGCCCCTTGGCCTAACGTTCACTGGAAACATGAGTTGGAACAGTTACATCGATGGCATTGCCAGGGCCGCTGCAAGGAAGGTGGGCTCTCTCTACCGTGCTAGAAAACTACTAACACCCGAAAGTATCCTGTACCTCTATAAGGCCACTATTCGCCCATGTATGGAGTATTGCTGTCATATTTGGGCCGGTGCATCGGCTACTTGTCTCTCGCTCCTTGACAGGGTTCGAAAGAGAGTCGCAAATCTGATAGCCCCTAAACTGGCATCAAAACTTCAGCCTCTGTCCCATCGACGAAACGTTGCATCCCTCTGCCTGTTCTACAAGTATTATAATGGTGAATGCTCTGAAGAACTGCAAGCACTTGTGCCCCCACGACGTGAACACCCTCGACAGACCCGACAAGCTGCAAAATCCCACCCCCACACTGTAGAGATCCATAGATGTAAAAGATCTTTCTACTCCAGTAGTTTCTTCCCCAGAACTGCTAGACTTTGGAATTCCATTCCGGGTCACTGCTTCCCCAACTGTACTGACATGCATAAGTTCAAGTGCAACGTGAACCAACATCTCGCTGCCCTAATCCCTACATAGTACCCCAGTAGATGTTTCCCCTGATAGTAGCCCCCTACACCAAAGTGGCAATGTGCCTTGTTTGGGGTGAAAATGTAAAAAAAAAAAAAAAAAAAAAAAAAAAAAAATTTCAAGTTTCCTCCTTATTTTTCAATAGTTTGACAGTAGTCATGTGTCTTTTGCCAAGAGCGACAGACGTCAGTGTTAGCCGTGATCGTCTAGAGGTTAGGACCCCACGTTGTGGCCGTGCTAACCTAGGTTCGAATCCTGGTCACAGCATTGACATTTTGTACATATTTTACAGTCCAAAATCTGAAGAATTATTTGTTTTTATAACATTGTTTTTTGACGTCGTACTTGCTGATAGGTTACTCTTATAACAATTTTGATCAACTGAGATAAAAATTTCGTGGTTTCATTAACGCTGGTGGGTTACTGTTTAAAGATAAAACCTTAACGTTCACCTCAAATATTCAGCGTCCAAGAAATATAGGCCACTGGCAAACTGGAACGTCTGTGAGCATCCGGTGTATTATTTGGAGCTGTCCCTTTTGAGAGAAGTTCCGTGTTCGAAGTGGTCTGTCTACATTGGGTATATAGTGTTTAAAACTTGTTATTACACTTAATCTTATTTAATTATGGAGTTAGCTAAAAAGCGATGGGTCACTGCACTTCTCCGTGTAGAGAGCAGTCGATTGATGTTTGAACTGTTGTCAGAGACCGTTCGTACACCGAGATACATCGTCTCAAAAGAAAGAAGAAAGCAGAAGAAGAAAGAAGAAAGAAGAACAATTGGCCACTTTTGTACCCTTTTTTTTGCTCTCTTTTGACATTTTAACCGACATTCTGACACTCGCTGGATTCGTAAGACGCTTCTCTGTAAGAATATGTGCTTTTTGAAACTTATAAGTTGATTTTAGTTGATATTTGGATAGTTTTGTTTTGTAGGCGTATATAGGCGTGTACGGGCCATCCTATATAGAGAGTGCTACCGCCTCTCTGATATATATATATATATATATACATATATATTGTGAGAAATTTCTTTCTCACACATCTCAGTTTCCTCCCAGCAGAAGCAAATGAATTCCACAAAAAAGCCATACCTTTCAAACTCAAAATTTACTCACAAGTAACAGCAATGAAAGTTCTTTGGTTCTGGTATAGTCCTTTTGCTCCTATACGCATGGATCCTTTAGTTCGAATTCCTATTGTCGGAATGTTAGTTCGTTGTTCCTTTGGAAGGATCGATGAATGTTCATAGTAAACTCGGCGGTAATGATGACGCCTATAATTAGGCATAATGTGAACCCCTTGGGACCCAAGATGAAATGAAAGTAGATCCAATATTTGGAAAATAAACATGCAGACCGGTTCCTGAATGTCATCCTCAATTAGGATAAATACAGCAATATAAGTCGTCTCTGCTTATAGAGATTTGTCTTTCATTCACCAACTGTTTAGTGTTCATGAAGGAATTGTCTTGGCTCTCTCTCGAGAGAGCTGCTGTGTTGAGTCTATCTCGATGCCGAATTTCTGTTTGAATGAAAAATAAAAGCACGATACAAAAAGGGTGCCAAGCAATTTACTTGATTCATTAAAAATTAACCAATTACGGACCGGATAGTAGAACTGTGTGGCTTGCCAAACAAGGAAGATGGCGGTTGTATATGGAATTTCTCACACACTACCAAGGAGGAGAGGAAAACGTCATGGATAATCATTACTTTTTCCCAATACAAATATATTAATGAAACAGTCGGATAAACGACAAATAATAAGTTCATCCAATAAACATAATCTTAACACAGACAAATTTATAATTTCAATATGTTTTAATCCAGTTTAATTTTTTAACTTTAATATGTTGATTTGTTGACAATTCAAATTGAGTTTCAATAATTACAACTTTAATTCAATTAAACTTTTTTTATATTAATATATGTGTGCAACTGTCTGTTGTCAATTTCCAGTTTAAACTTCCAACTTTTCATGCATCCAGACATTAGCTAATTTCCACTATATAGACTGACCCGAGGAGCTTCATCCTTACAATTAGAACAAAGGCACTCCCCTAAGGAATCTTGCTGATTAACTCCCACGCAGCTGAAATGGTACCAGCTGTCACAGAAATCGCAGCACACCATTGGTGATGTTCCATCATTAGGAACAGAACAGGTTGGACAGAAAAAGGGACCTCCTTCTTCTATAAACTCAGTTGATGCAATATCATCATTACCCTTAATTTCCAAGGGCACAAGATTTTTTAAGGAATGGACCTGTTCGCACCCATCCTTAAGAACAACCGTGGAACGAACATTATTGTCGGTTCCAGTAATTAATTTAATTATTTTACCAAGATTCCAAAATTGTCTGTTTTTTTGGGAGTCTTAATTAGTATTATCTCTCCAACAGATAACTTGGGGGCACAATTGCTCCCAATTTTGGCATCGACTTCTCCTTATGACAAAAGGTAATTATTATGCCAGATACGATTGAATTTTTCAACAAATTTATTCCTCATTTCGAGGAAATGTAACAAGGCAGCCCTATTTGGGGTGCCAGGACATAATTCCAAATCACAATTATTAATAAGCAAATGAGGTTGATAGCCTGTTTGAAGAAAATGATTCGAATTTAAAATACTAATATCTCTGTCATCAGAAGCAATATAAGTGAGAGGTATGTCATTTATGGCCTTTTGCGCATCAGAAAGTTCAGTCAGAACTTCAAAATAATCCAACTTTCTTCTGCCCAATAGTTTCCTCAAACATTGCTTGACAGTTTTAATTAGTCTCTCCCAGTCCCCTCCCTTGCCAAGCAGAGTAAAGGGAAATTGTTCGATAGACGATGTCAATGGATTTATATTGTTCCTTCAACTCGTCCGGTTCGATAACAATATTCCGGACGCAACGAAAGATTTCACGTTATCGGAATATACATGCGTAGGGATACCAAATGAATTGGTAAATCTAACGAAGGCCAGAATGAAAGAACGGGTGCTCATGTTAGGCAATAATTCTAAGTGAAGAGTAATATGTACATTTTAACTTATACCTCTCTAACATTTATGGAAAATTAACCGGTGAAATATACACCGACTTGTTTAAATGGGCGAACAAACTTCACCCTATGAGCAGGTGCCTTACAAGGCAGATCATTTATTTTTTTACATACAGTGCAAGTACGCACGAAGGCCTTTACGGCTTGTCTCCCCTGAGGGATTCAAACCCCAGACAGCCTTAACTTACTGGGGTTGAATTAATCCCCATGTGGCAACAGTTAAGATGAGCTTCCTTAATCGCCAGTTTTGTTAAGTAATGATTTTTCCCAACAAAAGGAGACACTTGACCTCGAAGGGCAGCATATAAGAATTTTTTTCCCTTCCTCTAGTTCTAATTAACCCATCTTTATCAAGGAATAACCCTAAGGCAGTTACCCTTGGGGGAGGCACTTTACCGGAAGGTTGTTTCAAGTAACCGAGCTCATGAGAGAAAGCTTTCATTTTCATATTAGCAAATAGCAATAATTTGGCCCTATTAAAATTGTCAGCACTACGGTGACGTAACAAATCATAAAATTTAAACACTTTTTCTAAGACGCTGCTTGCCTTAGATAAGCTGGAATACCTTGTAATATCCAAGGGACAGGTATTTTCAGAAGGACGTGTCTCCTGAGAGTACAAACATGATACAATTTTTTTATTAGTTTCATTTAGACAAGGTAAGGATGAGATTGGCCAATCGATGGCATCTCTATTGAGCCATTCCGGGCCATACATACAGAAATTTAATAACTGGGAAAATTTAGAAGTGTTGATACCTCTAGTAAGAAGATCTGCCGGATTTCCGACGAAGAAACATATTTTAATTTCGGTAGAACGCCAAATTTAATATTAATATCTTCTGAAAATTTTTTGATCTCTGCGATCCTGTTTTCAATGAATATATTTTTCTTGGATCCTTTACTGTTCAGGACGCATGAGAGTGCAACCTGGGAATCAGACATCGGGGAAAAATTATCAATGTTAAGGGGCCCCAGAGCACCTAAAACCTGCGGGGCTACCTTAAGGGATAAACACATAGCCAATAGTTCCAAAGTGGGAAGTGACTTCCCTTTGATTGGGTCCACTCAGGCCTTTGCGAACAACAGAGAACAATTCGCTCCCTGTTTCGCATACAGGGTGAAACCGTACGCGTATTTCGACGCATCACAGAAACAAATATATTCGATAGACTGATTTTCTGACAATACATTCCTGGGAAATTCAAATTTCCCCAAGTCATTTAGATCCTTGACATGGGTTTGCCATAGCTTATTGCGCTCTTCGAGTATCTGCTCATCCCCCGACAACTTGCTTTTCCAGATCGAACTGACAATGATCTTCCCCTGTATCGTGACTGGGAGGAGCATAGATAAAAGGGTCATACACCCCTGATATTTGCGAATGAATCCCCCGTTTGGTATTGACCTCAGAGCCCACTAAAGTGGGAGAAAGTTTGAACGTATCCCGAATAGGATCATATAGGTAACCCAATACCTTTTCAAAGGCTGGGAAGGGAGAAGAAATAGTTTCATCCTCCAACATTTTATCTTGTATCTTAGAACAGTTAGAATTGCAGGATCGCAAATCGAAACCTGCCTCTAACAGTCTGCTACGAACATTGTTATGAATAGCAAGTAGGAACTCTCCGTCACAACTGGTGGTGACAAGATTATCCACATAAAAATTGTTGGAAATAGCATGCGATGCTGCATCTTTTGCATATTTTCCCGCATGGAAATTCAAAATGAAGTTCAGAATGAAGGGGCTAGCATTGAACCCAAATATAATCCTTTTGTACCTGTATGTACATAATTTGTCACCCTTTTTAAGAAAAAAACAAAATCTGTGTTAATCCGCTTCGATTTAAGGTGAATTTGTAAAAAGGCCTTCCGTATATCACCTAGAAGGACATTTTTTTCCTGAATCCCAACAATAAATCCAATAATTTAGCAGTTGAGTTCACGCCCATGTAGACAGCGTCATTAATTGATGCTCCCTCTCGACGTTTCAGGAACAATAAAATACGGGACGATCTTTTTGTCGTCCCTCCAGGTCCCTCCTTAATAACGGGTCTATGTGTAACCCAAATGTAAGGCGGGACGAAAAACTGTTCCACTATTCCACGTTCTTCATAATCCTCAAACACTTGGAGGTACTCATTATACATTCTCTTCCTTTCTAAGGACTCTGCCACTCTGTTCATTACCTTTAAGGAAGACACAAAGTTACTTTTTACCTGTGGGAGTTTATCATGATGCCACGATAAATTTACATAATATTTCCCCTCCTTCCATACGATGAAGTCTTTAAAATTTTTATCTTCTCCTTGTTCACGGCCGATAACAACCTCTTCATCGATCTCCAATGAGCAACCTCTCTACCCCACGTTCAACTGCGGATTCGGAGAAGAAAGGCTTCAGTCCGTCCTCATAAGAGAGTATCGGATTTAGAACAGAATTGATTAAATAGCTGTTACATTGAGGAAGGGATTTCACAACGCTATTAAAGGGAGGCGACTCTACCTTATTCAAATCTTTATTCAAATAATTTTGGCTCTCGCCAAACGGAATTATGAAATTCCCGTGTCGCCATGCGTTGCCATTAAGACACTCAGCTAATCTGAGATTATTTAATTTACTCAGAAGGTCCAAAGCAATAATCCCTTTAATGGGAGTTCCGTTTAAATTCTTATAGCCGGGGTAGAGCTGGAATCCTTCTGGAGATAAGTTATAGACAACTTTATAGAAATTATCAACTTCGAATTTTCAATTCAAATCTCTGGAAAACAACGCCGCAAATTTAAAAGGATGTTGATTACCTAATTTTATAGATATATTGTACTCCTGAAATCTCAAGGAGCCACTGATAATCAACGTGTTCACAGTCAAAACAGCCTTCTTGTGATTTATGATTTTAGCAGAACAACAGAATTTCCTGAGCGAAAAACGATCTTGACTCCCAGTATCAATCAAACAGAAAAAAATAGATCGTTCTTCCATGTGCTTTCATCGATATTCTAAGGACAGGGAAAATACTGTTTTGTGGTTCAGAATATGCTATTCGGCCCACAAAAGGACTTATTTCCCTTAGGACACATAACACTAAAATGGCTTTTCAACCCACAGACTGCACAAGGGTAAGGAAATCCCTTACTCCCAAGACAAACTGCATCGGGATGTTCACCCAGACACCGAGTACATAATTTTAACTGTTTAGCCCTTTGGCATTTCGCATGGAAGGAAGGATATTTACTACAGTTTTTAATCGAATGATCTGTAGCTTCGCACAGCTTATATAATAAAGTGCCCTTCACCTCACGTGAGGAAGAGGACGCCATATTGAATTTCATCTTAGATGAAGAAGGCGCAAATTTTTGCGTGCAAATATCTCGCCGAACATCGACCGGAGCGACTAATAAATATTTCGTAATTTCAAACATATGGGACATAATATTATTGAAAGAAGGGAATCATTCACCATTCTACTCATCAATTATCTCCTTACAGCATTAAGACATTTAGCAAATAATATGTGGTCTATCAATGCCCCTGAGGTTCCACCTCAGCAAAAAAAAAAAAAAAAAAAAAAAAATCAGTCCCATAAGACTTATCAAGTTCGGTCAAATCTCTCCTAACTTTTTCGAGAAATAACTTCAAAATGTTTAAATCCGTTATAAGAGACGGAGAGGGAATAATTTCCTCAAAAACCCGATTTTTAATAAAATCAGGATTTAAATATTTTCCCTTAACAATTTCAGGGCTACATCATAATTATCTGATGTTACATCTAGACTAAAGATTATATCAAATGCATCCCCATCCACTTTTGATTTAAGCACTAACAACCTGTCAGCCTTATTCAAACTATTAATGCAAAAATTGAATTTGTTCAGAAATGTTCTGGACGAAAACCAATCATCCATGGACGTTCCGAAAAACCTCGGACAGTCCAATTGCATTTTTACTGGCATAACCGTCGAAGCCTGCATAACTTGAGGGGCATCTAATTTTAATTTTAACGAAAGCTATTTTTCTTCGATTTCCGAAGAAAACCCTTCCGAAACCTCGCAAACCTGGAATTTCTCCTCTTCTGGAGTCTTGATTAGAATGACGTCTATCAGATCGTCTAAGTTCCTTAACCAAAGTCTAATTACTGCTTCTAGGGACCTGAAAAATCTGGCGAAGGGTCGTTAACTTCTAACCACTTCACAGCACGATTTATGCGCAGCCTTTTGGCCTCACATTTAGTCATAAGTTCATTTAGGGCCATATTTCGTCCCTCGAGAACAATTAATAAATAACAGATATATAATTATCTGCAAATATTAAGGTGGCGAAAACCGCCAATATTATTCCAAAACGGAATTATGCAATCACAAATAAACCACGCTAACGAAATGGCCGCCAGCGATTAATCTACCTCAAAATTAGGATGAATGCTCTAAGAAATGCGAACAAATTACACCTTTATAACCGAATTGGAAATTCCAGAGTTACACCAAAGATGCCTGAGAAAATGAGTGGGTGGGGGAATTAAACGAATCCCTGCCCACTGATTTTGTTTTAATAAAATTCCTACTCACATTATCATTTTGGAAACTGACAACAGAAGCACAAAATATTCAACGTGAACATTAAACATGGAATCATAATTACAAATCAAACATTTGCAATCTCAAATTCAAATTAATCAATTTAAAAATCAAATTAATATCCAATGCGTACAAATAAACACATTCAAAGTGTGACCTTTACATTTAAACATTTAAATTACGGAAAAAATCATTAACGGTTTCTTAATTCCTGTTTTATTACGTCTACAGAATTGGAACCGAGGTTTTTTTTTCAATTTAGTCACGTAAATGATCAACGTGGATCTTAAATCGAGAAAATGCAATTATATACGCTAGTAACTTACGACCCAAATTTCAAGGTCGAATTAATTCATTATCTAACAAAATTTCAAATGTAAGAAGAATTCCCCAATTTTTTTTTACTTACTTTTTAAGAGTGCAAACATAGCGTCAATCGAAACTTATCATTGGCTTATTAGTTTTTAGCGACATAAGTTACATTAACAAAATAAATTACTTTTCTGATTTAACGAAACAGAAAAAATATTTTATCTTTTACTTCTTTTTTTATATAACGAACTACGGTTTCTAAGAATTGCGTTAAAACTTATCAACAATAATTTGCTCAAATTATAGAAGAAAAATCTGCTCGTCTTAAAGCAAGAATTTACACAAATTATATAAAACTAATAATTACGTTTGA
This sequence comes from Euprymna scolopes, assembly GCF_053919585.1. Taxonomy (NCBI): domain Eukaryota; kingdom Metazoa; phylum Mollusca; class Cephalopoda; order Sepiida; family Sepiolidae; genus Euprymna; species Euprymna scolopes. The sequence goes on along the minus strand of NC_136492.1, from coordinate 119,057,553 downwards.
AAAAAAAGAGAATATATTTCAACTAGATGTTTTGAAAAAAAAAAATGAAAATCTTTTCTTCTACGTTTTGCACAGAAATGAGTATGTGAGAAATTTCTTTCTCACACATCTCAATTTCCTCCCTGTAGAAGCAAATGAATTCCAAAAAAAAAAAAAAAGCCATACATTTCAAACTGCAGATTTACTCACAAGTAACAGCAATGAAAGTTCTTTGGTTCTGGTATAGTCCTTTTGCAAAACGGTGACCCGATTTGCTCCCATACGCATGGATCCTTTAGTTCGAATTCATATTGTCGGAATGTTAGTTCGTTGTTCCTTTGGAATGTTCATGGTAAACTCGGCGGTAATGATGACACCTATAATTGGGCATAATGTGAGTCCCTTGGAACTCAAGATGAAATGAAATTAAATCCAATATTTGGAAAATAAACATGCAGAACGGTTCCTGAATGTCATCCTCAATTAGGATAAATACAGCAATATAAGTCGTCTCTGCTTATAGAGATTTGTCCTTCGTTCACTAAGAGTTTAGTGTTCATGAAGGAATTGTCTTGGCTTCCTCGAGAGAGAGCCGTTGTGTTGAGTCTATCCTGATGCCGAATTTCTGTTTGACTGAAAAATAAAAGCACGATACAAAAAGGGCGCCAAGCATTTTACTTGACTCAGTCAAAATTAACCAATTACGGACCGGCTACTAGAACTTTGTGGCCGACCTAAACAAGAAAGATAGCTATTGTATATGGAATTTCTCACAATATTTATTACATTTTTACCCCAAACAAGACACATTGCCACTTTGGTGTGGGGGCTACTATCAGCGACATAAGCTACTGGGGTACTATGTAGGGAGTTGGGCAGTAAGATCTTGGTTCACATTACACTTGAAATTCTGCATGTCAGTACAGTTGGGGAAGCAGGGAGCCGGAATGGAATTCCAATCCTAGCGGTTCTGGGGAAGATACTACTGGAGTAGAAAGGTCTCCTACATCTAGGGATCTCCACTGTGTAGGGGTGGGATTTAGCTTCTTGTCGGCTTGTCAAGGGTATTTACGCCGTAGGGGTACAAGTGCTTGCAGGCCCCACAGTATTGCCAAGATTTAACCGTACGGTATTGCACGAGTCGTAAAATACGCTTAAATATCATATTTTTATTAATGCTGATTTCGTATTTATCATTATACTAGCATGGGTGCCCGGCGTTGCCCGGGTGTTTGGAGGTGTATGCTGAGCAAAAAGAAAAGTTCAATTTTTTTAACTTTGACCCCTATTATGACCCTTAAAAATTATTTTTTTTGTAGCTCAAATCAAGTTATTAAGTTAGATCCATGTCGAAGGAATCTATATCTAAATTTCAAGTGTTTAAACCCAAAATTATTGGAGGAGTTTGGTAGAGTTCTCAAAATGCAAATCGTTGTACTTTGACCCCATAACAGCCACATTTTTGGCCGAAAACCGATCACATAGATTTTCCCAAGTCTCAGTATACCAAATTTTGAGTTTGTAGACTAAAAATTGACAGAGTTATTGCGTAGGGAAATGTACACAGACAGATAGACATACACACAGACACGTTCACTTTTATAGATATATAGATTATATTGGACGCAATATAGAGTAATGATTTAAAAATTAAAAAAAAAATGATTCGTGGGCAATCACCGAGAATCGAAACCAAATCGTTTACGATTTACTTTTTCCTCTGACGTTAATGCCTGAGCTATTGTGACATGTTTCTTCAAGGCCAAAAATTAAAACATAAATCAATAGCTATTATATTACGCATGAACATTCGTAATGCCGTCATTAGACCATCTCCTGGCAAATTCCATTTTTTTAATTTTCACACTTTTGCATCGATTTTTACTGATTAAAACCCAAATATAAAGTTTTGCATGGGTGCGAATATCCTATATATTAAGTTTCATATCTGTAGAATGAAAACTGACAGAGGAGTTTAGTAAGAAAAACATTTTAAACACATATATATATGCATAACTAAATATATATAGAAAGAAGTTTTTGTTTGCTATAACGTTTTTATGCAGATATTACACAAATAATATTTGTAATTATGTAGAATATCTGCCTGAATATAATTACACGTAATAGATTACTAAAGATTATCATAGCATCAGAACAATGCTGAACTAATTAAAATGAATGTTTAAAAGAATATACAAATTAGCTTGATATTTGCTAATAAATGCAATTTCACGATCATATATAACAAAGTTGTATTTTCTTTTTAAATAGAGAAAAGGGGGTTTAATATGAATATCATTACACAAAAACCCCAAATTATTCATCATCATCATCATCATCATCATCATCATCATCATCATCATCATCATCATCATGTGCTGTCCTTCGTGTCCGAAGACGACTTCCTGTGAACCATCATCCTCCATTTGTCACGGTCGCGACTGAGGGTCTGCCAGCTTCCAGTAGGGATCAATCTGTCCTTTAGATTTCGTTTGACGATGTCACGAAACCTTAGCTTAGGTCTGCCTATGCCTCGTACCCCATCCTCCAGTTGTGAAAACAGTATCTGTTTTGGTAGTCGGGAGTTCATTCTGTTTACGTGCCCGGCCCATCTCAGGTTTTTTCCGGATGAGCAGGTCATACATGCTTGAAAGGTTGGCTTGTGATAGGATCTCCCTGTTGCTGACAAAGTCATACCACTTGACATTTAAAATCTGCCGGAGATGTCTCATCATATAGGTGTTGAGCTTGCGGGCTACCAGTTTGTACACTGGCCAAGTTTCTACACCGTATAAGAGTGACGAGAGGACGATAGCGCGGTACACCAAGCAATTAGTTCTGAAAGTCAGGTCTTTATTTTGCAAAACCTTCTGTTTGAGTTTTCCATAGGATATGGAGGCGTTAGCCATTATTGTAGAAATCTCCTCGTCCATTTTTTTTTGACATGGGGGACACCACTTATCAAGGCCCGAAGGCCACTCAGGGATAAGGGTTATTGCGTGTACAGCAATCAATGAGATAGTATTGTAGCAATCATTACTATTGGAGGTTTGATAGAGTGTCGTACTTAAGGGGGCGGTTTGTCAGGAGTTTGTTTATGCTGGAATTGAAGACGTCCAAGTTGTAGTCAGGTGGGAAACAGGCAAGCGACAGAGAGTTCCACTGGCGTGCAGTTCTAAGAAATAAACTTTGCTCATGGAATCTACGTTTTGATTTAGGCACAGATAAAGAGTGGGGAAAATTATTGACTGTAGTTTCAGCCAGACGGGTGTTTCTCGTGAAAGATTGGCGAGGGGGGATGAGAGAATGGAGCTCAGACGAGCACCTATTATGGAAATAACGATAAAACAAAGACAGGCTCGCAACGTCTCTTCTGTGGGAGAGAGGTTACAGGGAAGAGAAAATGGCATCCCCACTAAACCACGAAGTCTATTTTGTACTCTGTCAAGGCAGGATAGGCTGTTTTTAGCAGTTCCTGCCCAGATGTGGCAGCAGTATTCCATCATTGGACGTACTTTGCTTTTATACAGATAGAGAATTGCATCAGTAGTGAGATATCTTCTGGAGCGGTAGAAGGATCCTACCATTTTCCCAGCGTCCTTGTCATCAGACCTGATGTACGTGTTCCATTTCAGATCAGGAGTAAAGGTCAAACCCAGAAGCTTGTCAAAACATGAAGCCTCCTCAAGACGAGAGCCATCCATTTCAATTGACGCCAGATGGGGATCAGAGCGTTGATGATGTAAAGACAGAAGCTTGGTTTTGGATGCATTAAAAGTGGCCAACTACCTCTTCCCCACTGTACCGCGCGCTCAAGATCAGAGGAGAGAGAATTAGAGAGAACTTTGTCATTTACGGCCTTTGATATGTTGCCATAGATGGTCGTGTCATCAGCATAAATGTCAACGAAGTATGTGTTTTGGGAGATCATTGATGTAGATCAGGAAGAGAGTTGGGCTCAGGATGGACCCCTGAGGGACTCTAGCATTAATACTGTGGGCCTCTGAGTTCTGCCCATCAACCACTACTCTTATGAACCTATCGGAGAGAAATGATTTAATGACTGAGAAAACATTTCTAGTGATACTATAACTGTAAATCTTGTGAAGTACGCCCTTATACTATACCTTATCGAAGGCCTTCGATATGTCAAGGAAGCCTTTGTCGAGAGATTCACTTATCCTATGATATATAACCGTCAGCACATCTGCTGTAGATCTAGCAGAACGGAAACCATATTGCATGTCACTAAGAAGGTTATTTCTGCTGAGGTGGTTGACTACTTCTCTATTTAATATGGATTCCAGCAGATTACTCATGACACACAGGAGACTTATTGGTCTGTACTGAGAGGGATATGACTTATCGCCTGAATTCTTAAATACAGGGCATACTGATGAGGTTTTCCAGAGTGTTGGGAAGCACTTCTCCTTAAGGAAACGCTTAAACAGTTTTGTAAGTATGGGGGCAAGTTCTTGTTGGAGCTTTTTCAGCACTATACTTGGAATGCCGTCAGGGCCAGTTGCTTTACTGAAATCAAGGTTCTTGATCAGCCTGGCGACTTCACACATAGATATATGCATGTTGCATAGGGTGTTATAGGAGGACATATGGGGAGTTGATGGCCTTCGTCGCATGGAGTAGAATTAGCTGCAAAGTTCTTGGCAAATAGTTTGGCCCTGTCTGATGCTGACGATATGACCTCAGGTCCATTGATGATGGTTGGTATAGAACACATTCTTCTGTTCAGGATCCTGGTTGCTATTTACCAAAATTGGTGAGAACCAAGCCGCTGCTCAGCTACTTTGGATTTAACGGACTGAGCATATAGCTCTCTTGCATTTTTATTACTCTTTTAAAGTGGTTGCTGGCAGTCCTGAAAGCAGCTTAAGTCTCAGTACATCTATTACGTTGGTAGCTATGGAAAAAGAGATTCCTGTGCGCGATGGCAGCAGAATTTTCTGGGGAGAACTATGGTTGGCTGTTACGTTTTCGTTGGAATTATTTGGATGGTATGAATCAGTCTATGTCTACAATTAACCATCAGTCACGTCTGATACTATAGAAGACACATCCTTTTTAAACATGGAATGCAGAGGTAGATCAGATATGAATGTACGGAAGCTATCCCAGTCAACCATAGAGTACGAATATACAGTACCGTGGTGAGATACGTCTGAGACTCATTACATTTCATTTTAATCTTAAATGATACAACGGAGTGGTCGGAGGATTCCAGAGATGATAGAATGGAACATGACATAGCACAGGGGAAGTTGTGAGAGAAAGGTCTAGTAGGCTTGCATACTGACCAGTAGTATCGGGCACACGGGTGGGTTCGTGAACAATCTGAGTGAGGTCATAGGCAATGGCAAAATCATGACAGAACCTCTCCTCATCATCTGTCTTATTTGAGTGGATCAGCAATTCGAACGATGAGCAAACAGGATGTGGTCAATTTTCTCAGATCTACTCTTAAAGATAATAACCCCACTGTTGTTGGGGCGATAGAGGGCACATATAAATGTGGTGGTGTAAGCAAGTGCAACTCGGAAGCACATATTGGGTAAATTAGGGTCTTCTCTGGAGATATCCCTACCACATGAAAAACCATCTTTTAAATAGGCACACACTCCATGCCCATGGCGATCTTGGGGGTCAGATTTAGATGTTGAGTTAGAGTATCTTTTAATTATGAAATCATCTTGGGAAGTGTCCGGCCCTATGCCAGTTTCGTTTATAAAGAATATGTCCGGTTTCGTCTCCTGTAATTGTGTTTCAACCTCTGGAAGTTTGGAACGTAGACCCCTAATGTTGAAGAAGCAGACATGGTAGTAAAGGTCTACGTTGAAAAATGGGGTTCTGGGGTTCTAGGTTTATTCATGTTTTCTTTTAGATATGTCATTCTGAGGTTTTGGGATTTGTCGAACAGGTCGACAGACTTGGTTAGAGCAGGACAGAGAGTAAAATAGAGAGAGAAAAAGGCGAGAATTTTTTTTTGTAGCGCATGATAAGGTAAAGCCGTAACAATTACCCAATAGTATGGCATCGAGAGGCCCCACCAGAAACTACTGCATGGTCCAGAATCCATTCACCAAATGGCAATACAGCAGCCCTGGTACTTTGCATCTGTTGATAAGACAGTCTCCTTAGTGGTTAATTCAAGGGTCGCGTCCTTGACTCTCAGGCGGATAACGTCATCCCAGATGAAACGTTTACCTCCATCACCCTTACTACACAAGGATAAACATAGAAACAGAAAATTTCCTATATCTCAGGCTACTGTTCACGAAGTACTACCAATTGGAAATGAGGACTGAGGGACAAAAAAGGAGAAGCGAGCGTTACTGAAGCTGCCAACACATCCACAGTGCATTATCTACTTCAACTATTTCAATCAATTTAATTAATATTTTTTGTGTTTTGCAATCTTTTATTTAATTGCTAGGAATGTTTTACTTAAGTATTTCTCTATATAAACTTCATTTCATTAAGTCAGCTTCTGATTTCCCATTTGCTTTTAATTTGTTTAGTTTTTTAAATATTGTTTGTTGTAAGAGTTTAGTTCAGAAGCATACGTGCTCCCAAAGAAGTTCGTTTCTATTTATTAATTTCTCATTTCGTTGTTGTTTAATTTTGATGTTTGTAATAAATAAGTTGTAGTTTTGGCCATATTAAGGTTGATTTTTTTCTTGATGAAATTTCAAAAATATTTTACTAAAAACATGATTTCTGATCGGTTTAATTTTATAAAACATTACAGCATAAAATAAGTCAAAAAGATTTAACTTTAGACACTGAGTTTACTTACTTATTTATAATTAGAATTCATTTTTTTGTTTACTTATTACAAGAAAACGTCCAGTTGAAACAAAGTTTCCCGATTACAATTGAGTTTCCAAATAGTCAAAATACACGTACACTAGTTTTGATAAGCTGCTGGTTTTCTTCATTCGAAGTCACTAAACTGAAGAAAGTAGATCGTCACCATAAGTTGAGAATTAGTATCATGTTTAAACTCCGTTTTATATTGCTATATTGGTCACGCGGTGAGGCTTGTTCAGTCGTAAAATACGCTTAAATATGATATTTTTATTTATTCAAATTTCACATATATTACAATAGAGTCGTGATTTCAAAAGTAAGAAAGAAAAGTATTAGGGTGCCAACAGCTAGAATCGAAACCGAAGCATTCAAAGCTGATGACGATACCATAAAACCAACGTTACATATACATGAACTGATAAAAAATTTAAAATAAAACAAGTTGATGTACAAAAAAGTATTACAGTTTTTTTCTATTTTGACCCATGTTTGGCCATTTAAAAACTATTTAAACCAGCTAAAGACCCATAAAGGAACGTTCCCTAAGAATCCAATAATCTCAGGCTGGCAGATTTAGTTTCGGAGGAGAGAGGGTTGGAAAATATGGAGACAGACATATAGCCTTTATATATATGACTAGCGGGGATGGGCGCCTGGCTTTACCCGGGTGCAAAATACGCTTAAATATCATATTTTTATTTGTACAGATTTTGTATATATTATTATAGCCATTATTTTACTACTTATGCACCCCTTAAAACAATTGTAACCGTCTAAAGATCCATAAAAGAACGGACGCTGTTGTTTTTTTTTTATTTTTTACACAGTGATCACCACTTATCAAGGCCCGGAAGCCACTCAGGGATAAGGGTTATTGCAAGTACATTACGTTAGTGAGGAGATTTGCTGAAATATTTACTTAAGGGGGCGGTTCATTAGGAATTTGTTAACATTGGACTTGAAGACATCCAAGTTGTAGTCCGGAGGGAAGCAGGCAGACGGAACAGAGTTCCACAGGCGTGCAGTTCTAAGAAAGAAGCTTTGTTCATGGAATCTGCGTTTTGATTTAGGCACAGATATAGAGTGGGGGAAATTTTTCACAGTGGATTCAGCTGGACGGGTGTTTTTCGTGAAAGATTGGCGAGGGGGACCAGAGATTGGAGTTCAGACGAGCATCTGCCATGGAAATAACGATAAAACAAGGACAGGCTCGCAACGTCTCTTCTGTGGGAGAGAGGTTGCAGGGTAGAGAAAAGGGCATCCCCCACTAAGCCACGAAGTCTATTTTGTACTCTGTCAAGGCAGAATAGGCTGTTTTTAGCAGCTCCTGCCCAGATATGGCAACAGTATTCCATCCTTGGACGTACTTGGCTTTTATATAGATAGAGAATTGCATCTGTAGTGAGATATCTTTTGGAGCGGTAGAAGGATCCCACCATCTTTCCAGCGACCTTGGCAACAGACTTGATGTACGTGTTCCATTTCAGATCAGGAGTAAAGTTCAAACCAAGAAGCTTGTCAAAACACAGGGCCTCACCCAGACGAGAGCCATCCATCACAATTGATGCCAGATGGGGATCAGAGCGTTGATGATGTAAGGATAGGAGTTTGGTTTTGGATGCATTAAAGGTAACCAGCCACATATTCCCCCACTGACCCACGCGCTCGAGATCAGAGGAGAGAGAATCAGAGAGAACTTTGTCATTTACAGCCTTTGATGTGTTGCCGTAGATGGTCGTGTCATCAGCATAGATGTCAACGAATGATTTAAGTATGTGTTTAGGGAGGTCATTGATGTAGATCAGGAAGAGAGTTGGGCCCAGGATTGACCCCTGAGGGACTCCAGCATTTATATTGCAGGCCTCCGATTTTTGTCCATCTACCACTACTCTTATGAGCCTATCAGAGAGAAATGATTTAATGATTGAGAAAACATTTCCAGTTATACCGTAGCTGGAAATCTTGTGAAGTAGACCCTTATGCCATACCTTGTCGAAGGCCTTTGATATGTCGAGAGCAATTGCCCTAGAAAGGAAGCCTTTGTCAAGAGATTCACTAATCCTGTGGGATATAACCGTCAGCACATCTGCGGTAGATCTTGCAGAGCGTAAACCATATTGTTTTAGAGGCTAGGGTAAATATTTGTTGTTATTTTAAATTAGTAATACAGAAACGCCTTCTCTTAGTAGTGCTAACAGTGACTGATTTGTCAACAGTCGCAGAAAGGGAACCTGCACGTATCTTGAATGAGCATTTTTGAAGCAAAACCCCCACAAATAAAAAATCGGTTGTTTCATTTTTTGCATGTAGTTTTTGATATCCAATTATCAACAACGCTCGATGGAAACACGTACAAAACGATAAATTAACAAAACTAATCTTCAGTGTACGCGTTTTAACGCCATATTGACAGAAAACAGTATTGTAGAGAAGCTGGAGATTTTTACGATCAAAAGTTTGTTACGATAACAAATAAGCTATAATGAAGAAATTGGAAACGTGTAAATAATATAAATAACATTAGGGAAAGACTGTAAAGTTAAATTTAGGAGGGCAGAAAATAAATAAATCTTTTAAATGCTTCGATTAAAAAAGGTAAATGCAAAATATATGATGTTAATATGTAAAACTGACAAAATATATGATGTTAATATGTAAAACTGACAAAATATATGATGTTAATATGTAAAACTGACAAAATATATGATGTTAATATATAAAACTGACAACATATATGATGTTAATATATAAAACTGACAAAATATATGATGTTAATATATAAAACTGACAAAATATATGATGTTAATATATAAAACTGACAAAATATATGATGTTAATATATAAAACTGACAATAGTAGGAGCCAACTGTTCTGATACTATACTTCAAATTTTCTGTACTAAATAAGAAATGCCTTTAGACTTCGGCAATTTAAAGTTTATATTCTAATACAGAGTTCTTATTTTGGTAGCGTTTGATTTTAGCCTCATTAAAATCTGACCGTATATCTAATTCTTTTCTTGTGCGAAGGTAAGTAAATAATGACATTTCTTGTTAAACTTTAGGGCTTGAAGCCTATAAAAGAAGCCCCGTAGGGATAATAATCGTCTCGAACACGTCGTAGAAAGGATAGTAAATAGTGACTAAAACAGCCAATGACAATTAAACGGTATGAAATGTGTTTGGAGTAGATTTTGAAATAAACATGTAGTCTCTAATATCGTCGGGAAAATATTCATTATTTTATGTGCTACACGAAAGAAATTAGAACAGAAGTTATGTTTTCAGATATGTTCACCGAAATTATCTGTGATCTACCTTAAGTATGGAGCACATGAAAGGTCATAATTGCATTGTTTAGAAAGACAAAATTGAACGCAACTTGGAGTTTATTCTCATATCGATTTTCAGGAGAAAGACAAAATAAGTCAAAACGTTGTTGATGAAAGTTGAGAAGGAGATTCCTGTAGAGATAATCAAAATCACAATCATCATTCTTTTGATACCTATATGAACAGAGAAAGTGAGTCTTTTCTTACACAATATATACATTTAAATACATTCTGTTAAATAACCATGTTTTGGTGGCACCCTGTATAAGTCAATCATGCTTTTTAAAAAATCCATCACAAACGGGAACAACGAACATATATATTTATCTAGTTTATATCCTCCGATGATTGATACGTTCACAGGGCAACATAAACAATCTATGTTCCTGCTTTTCCTATTGACAAAGCGAAAACTTCTATCGCCAGCTTCATCTTTGACCCATCTGATATTCAAGACGCCAGATTCTTACAAGAGAATTGAATACTCCTCATCATAATTAACTGTCGTGAAAGTAAATACACTCTTATCAGTCGATGAAACAAACAGAAAATACCGAAACAAAAAAGAAACGAAATATTTAGAAGGCTGTGTGCCATTTATTAGAGCACATTGTTTAAAACCACTCAGTATAGAAAAAAAAATGACGTAAACAACTCCTCAATAAAAATCCATGCATATGTATAAAGTTAATCCTCCCTCTCTCTTCGTACATGTATATTCTTCTATCTCACTACATTTATCTTGCTAACTATCGTTTGTAATCTCTTCCCTTTTTTATTTGAGTATCGTTATTTCTCATTACCTACTTATACGGATATATATATATATATATATATATATATATATATATATATATATATATATAACAATAGTACATACTGTACAACCAGTATATATATATATATATATATATATATATATATATATATATGTACTGGTTGTATAGTTTAGTTTCATATATGTAAATCCACTGATACTTCAGTGTTCATTAAAGAGGGATCAATGACTGAGCAGAGCATGTATGTAGTATGTTTATCTATACAAACATTATTGGTTACATTAATTTTTAGAGAGCCCACATTGTCAGGCCGAAATTCTATCTAAACACTAGATACTGTTCAGGCCATTTTTGTTCTGACGATGTGGACTCCCTGAAACATGTAAGCACATATGTCATCAATGATGCCTGATTATACTATATATATATATATATATATATATATATATATATATATATATATATATATAAAAAGAAGATTCTCCCAAAATTAACCCAGCCTTGACAGTTGTTTTAAATTCTTTTTTCTACGCACAACTTTTTCTTGACCCCAATTGTGAATTATTCCACAGATTTCTGCCCTTTGAATTACTTTGGACCATCTTTCAATTACGCGATTCCCTTTGATTTTACTTGTGGAAATGGAAACTTAACCAACTTTTCTGGATTATGATTTTTAGATTTTACCGTTATTGGATATTTTACCCTCCACCAGACCATCCATTCACGTGAAATCACCCTTTTCTTCACAATATTTCCTCTCCTACACTATTTGTTACCAAGTAAGATCTACGACTTACTTGTAGTTTCGTCAAATACTTTTGCAAGCAAAATCCGATCCCGTATTGTGCTAAATCCTACCCTCTGATGAGAAGGAAAGTATTTCTTCGAAACTCCGTGGATTAAGGGCCATCCACTTATTTTGTGCTTCCTTTTTAAAATTAAATATGTTTTTAACTCTTTTTCAAAGTATTTTTAAACATGTTTTATTAACTACTTATTCTAATATATATAAATATATACAGTCATCTACGTACAGGACTGTTTCGTTGTATTACAGCGCCTCAGTGCGGCTAGACAAGCAACTACCTAAAGCCATGATCGAAACTCGACCGCCTAAACGACAGTCTTCTAACCCTTACAATATTCGGTTCTGAATTTTCTCTGTTGGCAGAGTGCTTGCCTTTCATGTAAGAGACTCGAGTTTCGCCTTCATTTGGGCTCATCATGAAGGCGAAACTCGAGTCTTAGACTTCCGGTTCATTGACTGTCATGGAAGTTGTGGGCCGCGACGTTGTTTGGCTGTGGAATTATATATATATATATATATATATATATATATATATATATATATATGTATGGAAAAAGGAAGAAAACCTCACGCCCTTTAGAAAATGTTAAATGTTTCGTCTCTATTTTCGGGGACTTCTTCATGAAATGATAGAGGTGATTAAGGAATAAAGCAAAAGTGACTCGTGCTGAGAGTTTGTTTAAAGCGATGCAGCGGTAAGACAGGATCGAAACAGCTAGAAACGAGGTGGAATGCTGGAGCTGCCGAAACACTGGTGACGTCCTCCATAGACAACGCTTGGTGTTCCCCAATGACCAGCTCAACATTACTTAAATTAGTTGATCTAACAGAAACCAGAGTGATTATTCCGCACACACACACACACAAACACACACACACACACACACACACACACACGCGCGCGCACACACATGTTTCAATCCAGCTCTCTGTCTAGATTCAAGTTTAGTTCCGTTATTCTCTACTATTTCATTTACTGTTTTGTCGAGGTGTTTCAGGCACTAAGGCCGGTCAGCCTTATAATGTAAATCCAATAAATAAAGCTACAGAGTCTATAGAAAACGTAATGACGGTAGTCGACATTTGATTGAGAAGCCAACAAAAGGGGATTTGCGGAGAGAACAGACCGTTGAGTCGCCGTGCAGTTGAGCATTCAGAGAAACAAAAGACATTGATTACAGGAGAGGTAGATAGCCAGATATAGAGAAAAAGAGAGTGAGAAAGGAAAAGAGGAAAAGAGAGACTGTGTATGCATGCCTGTGTGTATGTGTGTACGTCTGAGAGAGAGAGAGAGAGAGAGAGAGAGAGAGAGAGAGAGAGAGAGAGGGGGAGAGAGGTTGTAATTGATTTTCGACATTGAATAGATTAGTTGTCTTACAAAGACTGTGTTTATAACATAGCCTTGCTTAACAACTACCGTAAGAAGCACACGCAAATGACATACTGGAATATATATATATATATATATAAATGATATATCTTTTTTTAGATCATCATAACGCAGGACATTCACAGGGCTAATACAAAGGTTTATTTACAAAGGGGATACAAGACGAATGCCGGTCTCGCTAGGTGTCTTCGAACTCCCTGATTCCCGGAGGAGTATTTCTACATTGTCTGTATATTATAGTAGCAAGGGGTGCTAAGTCATTCCATCATAAAACCTTCCCCAAAGCAAAATTCTTCCCTAGAATTTGGCTTTATCATTTGGTCCTTTTTAAGCTTGAACCAAGGCGTTCAGCCCTTTTCCTTTTTCTTTCACTTCTCCTTAGAGTTTGCATTTGTGAATTCTTCGATTTTGGCGAGTGATTAGTTTTCGGAGTTACTGATACTTTCCTCGATATTTCCTTGTTTGAGGGTTCAATTTGGAAAGCGTCGTACAACACTTCCATCGAGAGCTCTCGGTTTTCGCCTGTTTCCGGGTATCTTGGTCTCAATTGGTTTATATGCCTTTTATAGGAAAATGTGCCTCCTTTTATAACATAGACTATTCTCCCGTTTCTTTTTCAGACTATTCCATCTTTCTCAAAACTCTTTCCTGCCTAATAGCTTATAAAGAAAACGTTATCCCTGTCCTTATACGTCCTGTACTTTGCATTATCTTTAATAATTATTTCTCTTTTATTCTCGGAATTAAGCAGTCGAACACATACGTACTTTTCTGCAAACATTATTTCAGCTGGTGATGAATTTGCATTAGTATTTTGATTGGGCTTTATCCTATCAATTGTTAGGAATTTTTAATACTCTTTTCTTTCAGTTGCGATATTATTCTTTTTCAATGCTCTTTTGAAGGTATCAACAAACCTTTCTGCTTTTCCATTAGAACAAGGGGTATAAGTTGGTCTTGTGATATGTTCCATGGCCAGTGACTCACCGTAGTCCTTAAATTCTTTTCCTGTGAACATATTACCATTGTCACTAACAATTGTTTTTGGTACTCCAAAACGATCAAATACCTTGTCTAACGCCTAAAGGTGTTTGCAGCTGAGGGGTGTTTCTATTTATAAATTTCCGTTCATTTTGACAAACTATCCACGATTACGAGTAATGATATCCTTTCAGTGGTCCTACGTAATCTTATGGATGCCTGTCCAGAATACATTTGTTTTCAGCCAAGGTTGCGTCCTTATGGCTGGAGATTTCGCTGCTAGTTGGCAACCTCTGCATAATTTTACCATTTTTTCCATGTCCTGATCCATTTTAGGCCAGTATGTATATCCTCTCATTAGAGCTTACATTCTGGATATTCCAGGATGACCCATATGAAATTCTTTCAAGAATTATATTCGTAACAGTTGCCGTGTAACCACTCTATCTGCATATATCAGTTTCGTCACATACCGAAAACAGAAACACTTTTAATCCTTTTTTCTTATTTTTCTATTTTACCACACTTGTTTTTTTGTATCTTGTTAATGTATTCATCCATTTTCGCTCCGTTATTTTTATTTCTTCGAGTGTTACAGGTAGTCCTCTAACGTCATTTATTACTATGTCTGTTAGTTAATTTTCTTCTTTTTGCGCTGCTATAACCGTTTCTTCGCTCGATTCTGTTTTACTTGGAATCAATCTGGACAGACCATCTGCACGTGCAATTTTGTTAGAGGGTAAGTGTTGCATTTTAAAATTGTAGTTGAGCAAAGTAATACTCCTTCGCTGTAATCTGTTCACGGTATGGGTTGGAACACCTTTTTGGAACCAAAATCGACAGTAACGGTTTATGGTCTGTTTGCAAGACAAATGATCTTCCATGGATGAAACTATGAATTTTCTTCATAGCGTACAGGATTGCCAGATCTTCTTTCTCAATTTGACTGTAATTTCCTTCTGTGGGTAATAAAACCCTTGAGGTGTGGGCAATTGGTTTAGAAGTCCCATCTTCTAATTTGTGTAAAAGAACGGCTCCTAACCCGTATTGGGTCGCATCTGCTGCTACAAGTACCCCTTCTTCGAATCGTAATGCGTCAAAACTAGATATGACGACAAACACTTTTTTTTATTGGAATGCATTTTTTTTCAGTGCCATTTTTCTTCTTCTTCTTCTTTTTCTTATTCAACAATTCATTCAACAATGCTTTCATTTCATGCATATTTTGGATATAAGGATTATAGTAGTTCGCCAGACCCAAGAATGACTATAATTTAACTACATCGTCCGGTCTAGGCATGTGTGTAATTGGTTCTGTCCTAAATATTCAATGTTGTCTATACTAAATTCACATTATTCAAGAGCCACTCGAATACCTCACGAATATGGATTTTACGTTCTTCAACATTCTTGCTTCTCATCAGAATATCGTCGAAGTAAGTCATTAAAATATCTAGACCTGCTAACATGGTATCCATAATTTGTTGGAATAAATTTAGGATTACTTTCAAATCAAAAGCCAATTGATTTAGGGAAAATAATCTTTTATGGGTATTTAAGGTAGGTATTTTAAACAATCTTCCTGGACTTTAACCTGCAAATATGCCTCTGATAAATCAATTTTTGAGAGAATCCCCCCTTCAACTTAGAAAAAATTTATTCCGGTGTAGAGAGCGGATATTTATGATCTTTTAAACAATCATTTAGTCCAGTTGAGAAATCCGCACCCACCCTGATCTTTTTATTTGTCTTTTTTTACATATACTGCGCGTGATGCCGAATCAGTCCACTTTTCAATTACTCCATTTCCGTCGAGTCTCTTTAGTTCTTCATCTATTGTTTTCAGTGAAAAGAATGGGACTTTTCTTTTAGGTTTGAACACTTCATTTCACTTCAACCTTAGTGCAACAACTCAGTTCCTCAGAAAATACATAAATCCTTAATAAACGAGTTTATGGAGTTCTCCAATAAATTAAATAGTATCATCAAGTCGATACCAAATAAATTAGATTTTTTTTCCTGGTATGACATAAATTTTGGTCTTTACTGTATTTTTATTCAGAGTCAATATAAAATTCACCTTTGAATATTAGTATATTACTAGAAACACTTCTTGCATTTTTTCTGTATTTTAAAAATTTTAATATCTAATTTTGACCTTCATATCCACACTCATAACATATTTTATTTTAAAAGTAACACTTTTTCATCTAGTGTGTGTATATATATATATATATATATATATATATATATATATATATGTGTGTGTGTGTGTGTGTGTAAATTATGTTACAAACACTTTTGTAAGAGGTAAAAACATTTATTTTTTGGAAAGGAAACACAAATATAATGAAAATAATCCGCGGATTTTCGAAAGAAATACTTTCCATATCATCAGAGAAGAAGAGTTTGCAAAATGCGCAATAAGATTTTGCTTGTAGCGTAAAAATGAAAAACAGTGAAAAGCAGAGGAAGTGGGGGAAACATTAACTTAATGTTTCGTGAATGTGTTGCATAAGGGGCTTCATATAAAAAGGATGACGATGAGTTCATATTAAAAGAGATATGATGGGGACTTTCATATTGAATAGAGATGGCGGACGTATATATATAACAATGATGAGGGGGAGAGACATTTATACAGTTCTGGGATGTTTTTTTCTTAACTCATATAGCGAGGGCGATAGGGTGATTGATTTACAGTTCTTATATTTCTTATAACACATATTAGAGATGAGGAGAGATATATTTTTTATAAGGGTTACATAAAGTTCATATTAAGATGATCAACATATTACCTTCAATTCGTGGAATGATGACACGAGGATAACAGTTACAAAAATCAATGGTGATTCTTTATTTCATTGAACCGGTTGAATGATGATGGCGTCAGGAATTCCAAATTGTTCTACATGGTTAAACTTCTACCCCTTCGCCTCTAAGGGGAGCCTCCTCTGGCCATGTGTGCTGACTGCTCTAACTCGACTGTCCGACTGCTCTAATCTGACTTATTCTAGCTCCTATATTAAGGATTCTCTTTTTGCTATGACGTCAGATGTGTGGTTCCAAAACGTGACCAACTCACGTGGCTAAACACACGTTTGTCCAAAACACACTTCTGCAAACAAAGAATTCTCAACTAAACTATTTTTTAACCTAACCTATTTTTTTACAATATATTTTTAATTTGTATTGTTCATTCTTTTTAGATAACATTTTTAATTCAGTTTTCATAAAAGAATGAACAATCAATTCTTTTTACAATGCAAACAATATCTATTTTATATGGAATTTAACAATAGCTTGATTCTAACATTCCAATTTCTGAACCTTTACTTACAAGGTTCGAATCTCGGCTTATCCTTATCTTATTTTCACTTATGTAATGTTCTTCTTATTTGCATAGAAAGGGGACAGCCTTTCCTTGTAATAAATGGATGTTCAAATCAATAACGCGTGGAAAATCCAAAAACGGTAAAAGTCAAATTTTTGGTAAAAGTAAAGAATCTAAATGTAAAAAATCCAAAGACATCACTATTTAATGTTTCTAAAGAAACTAACATTTGGCGAATATTTATTAACTAGCGAGATCTGTTTCCCAACATTTCCCGGTGTAATGCGAACTAAAACAAATAGTAAGTTCTTTTTTTTTTAAATAAATATATGTACTGCTTTTTATGAAGTGGTCAGTTGGATCATCTATTATTCGACATAGAATCGGTCATGTCATAATTTGTGTGAATTTTATGAAGCTGTTATTATTTCAAAAACGTAAAATATGAACAATGGATGTAATGTCTTATAATAAAAAAATAACATATAGGAAACGTTTATTCAAATGTTTACGGTTAAAACTGAACACTTCTGAAGATTGAAATTTATATCATTTAAATCTTTAAAAGTTTTTCTTCTTTGTAATTGAAAAGATTATGTTACACGTTAATGAGGATTTTAAAAATTGAAATGTGTGTGTTATCAGGTACATTTCCCACTGTATATGTTTTGAAAAGTACATTTAGTTACAAAAATTGAATAAATATCGAACATTTCGTGAAAATCTGACCATTAGATGATTTGTAGTATATTTATAAACACATGCACGTCTTCGCATTAAAAGTTGCATTGCACAGCAATATTGCTTTGAGGCATCTATAATGTCAACACGATTTTAGTCTAACATTTACATTCTTTTGGTATGGTGGATTTATTTTCTACCTATTATCAGTATATTGTAGGCTTCCTCTTTTGAATAATACAAAGGTTATGATAATAATATAAACATATATTGATTTTACGCTGATAATATTGACCTAAATTAAAGTATATAGTGTATATAGGTTCTGATGATAATATTAACCTATATAAAGTTTATGATGATAACATTAACTAATATTAAATTATATAGTGTATATAGAGTAACATTCTGCGGTGCGCTTTGAAGGTACCTCGTGACCAGTAATGTAGAAAATGAGTTTCCCCGATACAATAAATTTGAAAAACAAAACTTCTACTACTACTACTACTACTACTACTACTACTACTACTACTACTACTACTACTACTCCCCACTTATAGAAACATTTAAAAGAAAATTTTGTAGTGTAAAAACGAAAATGTCGGCACACGAATTGTTCCCGTTAAGAAATCCTTCTTCCCACACACAAAAGCAATAAAAATGTTGACGAAACAGTATTGGAAAAAGCTGAAAGTATTAGTTGTTAATTTTCCATATTTTTTTTCGCAATGGAGAAATTTTTCTAGTCCGTAGTAAATGTACTCCAATGCCTGTGATATGCATAAGAAACATTTGTGTCTGTTGGTACCCGGAAAATCGGGCCACAGAAAATTCGTCAACGGAAAATCGGGCAACGAAAATTTGGGCAACGGAAAATTAGGCAACGGGAAAAAGACAATTTTGGCAAGGTAAAATTTTTTTTATTATTTAAATATCGACTGAAAATAGATTTTAGAACCGTTCTTACGGGGTGATATAGTTTTAAATAGAGGTAAGTGTTATCTAGTAAGTCAGACAAAGCCAAGTTACCGGGACGATTATTATTGATATTTATAAATGGAAGCAGCAAGAATATTATGAAAATGTAATAAATATTTAAAAATAAAATTATTAATGTTAAAATAATTCCCACAAAATGTTAATTTGGTGAAAATCATGTTAAATAAACAAAATATGTGACAAAAATGGATCATCCGATTTGTGTCTTCAGTCAGTGACGTAACGAGCAAGTTTTAAAAAATACACGCAATATGTTAGAAGAGTTAGTTAGAGAGTTTCGAGCTTGGAGAGAACGGACGGGAAAATATACGGAAGCATTCCAGTGGACACACCAGAAAAATGTAGAGTTACAACATGCTAACTTCGAGAAAAGGGACCATTCATAAAAACGAATCAAGGCTATATATAAATATAACTTGTTGTTATGTGTTTTCCTCGAGGGAAAATGTCTTCGATTATAGGACATCACGAGAAAGCAACCGACAGGAAAAAAATATTCAAAAATGTATGTTTTTTAACTATGTGATTGACTATGTCTCTACACCGGCTTTACTAAGTATGAACATTACACGTTATTTAAATAAAAACTATATACACACAAGTATATAACATATACGTTTATTAAACACTAGAAACACCCGAGCCATACGCAAAAGAAAAGAGGAGCATTATTAACACTCAATGATGCACAATTCCACACGCATACAAGACCCGCGTATATACAGACTCCAGCTATGACTCAACCTCAATAATATATAATAAAATAATTAATTTTTGGTGGCGATGTTGCTGCCTAAAATAGTCTAAATTACTATAATTTTCCTTTGAATAAATCCTTAGTATTCTATTTATTAACGATTATTATTTTGGGGTATTAAGAGTATAATTTTACACAGAATATAAAGGAGTCCGATTTTACCTTAGAAATGTTAATAGTATATTATTATTATTATTATTATTATTATCATCATCATCATCATCATCATCATCATCATCATCATCATCATTATTATTATTATTATTATTATTATTATTATTATTATTATTGGCTCATAAGAAACTTTCACACAAGTCTTCAGAGATCTTTCCCTGAAAACAGCCTGTGGTGTTCCCTGGAAACTGAGTAACAACAAGTCTCCCCAGGTTTCCAGTACTCTCCACCTCTTTAAATAACATTTGCAAATATCGCAACAGTTGCTTGCCATTGATTTCTCCTTGGCAGCAGCTATTTGTTTTTGCTGGGATTTGAGTGGCACTAAGCCTCCCCAAGGTCCCAGTTCTCTTCGCACTTATTCGGCTGAGGTCTGGTCAGTTCATCGGTCTTTCCTTCCTCCCTGACTATTTGGTTATTTGGTCTCACTCTTTTTTTGGGGGAGGCGGTGATGTGGCAATGAGGGTAGGGTTGGGTTAGAGAACTTATAGATATGCGGTTTCAGTGTTCTTGGCTGCATGTAGTGTTTCATTTTTTGTTTTTGCAGCATTTCGTCTTGCCCGCACTTGTTGCTCCTGCGTGTTTCCACATTCAATGGTTTTTGTTAATATTTCACCTGTTTTCATGATTGTTGTGCCAATTTCTCCTATTCTTTTTTCAAAGTGTTTCGGGATTGTTCCTAGTACTCCTGGTAATATAGTTATTATTTTGATTTTCTTCATCATCCATATCCCTTTCAGCTCTCTGGCTAGCTCTGTGTATTTGCTCCGTTTCTCCTTTTCTTTGATATTCACCCCGTGGTCAGCTGGAACAGCAATGTCTACGAGTTGACAGGATTTTTCTTTCTTGTTAATTATTACGACACCCGGTCTTCTTGCTTGGGTGGGTTTATCAGTTTGTATGTCTATATCCCATAGGACTTTGCGAGTCTCGTTTTCAAGTACTGTTGCCGGCTTATGTCTGTTCGTTCGAGATGCAGTTATTTGCATAATTCCCAGTGTACTACCTTTTCCACTTAGTCGTGTCTGTTCTTGTATCCCTTTTGGGCCAGTTTGCTGTATTCACTTTATTATTATTATTATTATTATTATTATTATTATTATTATTATCATCATCATCATCATCATTATCATCATCACCATCACCATTATTATTATTATTATTATTATTATTATTATTATTATTATTATTATTATTATTATTATTATTATTATTAAATTGAAAGTAGTTTTAATTTACTCGTAGAGCATAGTTTATAAATATTATTATATCAATTCTAAACATTTATTCTCCTGGTGTGAAATTAGGCAAAATGTGAAACCCAGAATTATAATAAACAGAAAAATATCTGAAAAAGCTACTTCTATAGAATTTAAATTGGTTCTTTTTAACCGTAACTATTAACTAACCCTAAGTTTAGTTTAGGATTAATTTAAAAGTAAAGTTCAAATTCTGTAGAAGCACTTTCCCTCTTGTTATTTTGTTTAATATAAGTATTTTCATGCTCCAAAATAATATTTCGTATAAAACCGAAAATGTAAGATAAAATGTGTTCCAACATTTATTTCACAGAAGAAATATAAATAGTTGTCATCTGTAGTGAAACACTAGTAAATAATTTAAAATATTTGTTTCTGAATATAATTTGAGGGGAAGCCAACGTTTTCGAAGAGTATCTTTTAATTTCATTTGTCTTGTTTTATTAAATACATACTGATTTTATCAATAGATTTTTATTTGAGATATACAATTTCTATTTGATAAAGAATACTGAATATACTAACGTTGAATACGGACCATGCTGAAATAATCACATTATTATTTTGAAACTCATTCTTTATATGGGGAGAGTATTGTACCTTCACCGACCAAATAAATAAATAAAATCTAATTTTACTTGAAATCCTATGTAAAAAATGGCACGGTCCGTATTTTGTAATGCACGTTTAAAAAGGCACGTTTTGGATTGAAATCTGTCAATTATCTATAATTTCATCTGAGAATGTCTGCTATCAATTTTACGCTTATTGGTAAAGCAAGTTCGCATTCTGTGTAATGAAGTTAAGTAAATATCACTATATATATATATATATATATATATATATATATAAGTTACATAAACTAATCTTATGTTATTGATAAAAGAGCCTCCATATTAGTAAAGTTGAGTTTTTCGTTTTACTGTCTTATTTCGAAGTCTAATTACATACAAGTATTGTGAACTGATAGTTTCTGTGTATTTTGTTAATCCATAAATCTATTAAGAATAAAGGAGTGGTTGTTAAATGAATCTGTTAGTGTAATATACCATGTAGTTAATATTACTCAGCATGAAGAAGACAGTTTTGATGCACCAGGGTGACGCATAACCAATCACCATCAATGGCCACGAACTAAGACTGTCGAGCACTTTGCGTATCTTGGATCCAACATCAACAAGGGAGTATCCATTGAACAGGAGCTACAAACGCGCATAGGTACTACTTTCAATCGACTACGTGAAAGAGCATGGCTCAATAAATACCTCACTTCTCGCACAAAATGCCGTATCTACGAATGCTGTGTTCTGAGTACCCTACTGTATGGAGCAGAGACTTGGACCACGTATGCTCGTCACGAGAAAAGACTGAACGTCTACCATCTCCGATGCTTGCGACATATCATGGGCATCAATTGGTGGGATAGAATCACCAACGAAAAGGTGCTAAGACGTTCCGGTAGCCGCCCTTGTTCCGGATACTCAAAGATACGACGATCGCGCTGGCTTGGACACCTGCGCAGAATGCCCGATGATCGTCTCCCTAAGGATATCCTCTACAGCGAACTGGCAAATGGATCAAGAAGCCGCGGTCGCCCGGTGCTGCGCTTTAAAGGTGTGACCAAACGGTATCTGGTCGCTCTTGGCATCGATGTGAATGTGTGGGAGAAGCTAGCCGAAGATAGACCAGCATGGAGGCGTGCCTTGAGTAAGGGTGGCGAAGGACTTGAGAACTTTTGGTTCGAGAGGCTGGCTTGCATTAATCTTTCGTAGATTGCTAGGAATTATTTAATATTAATACGTAGAAAATCAAATAATAAATCGAATACATGCGATGATTAAAAGTAAGCGGTTATTTTGGATGGGAAGGATAGGAATGTTTTTCTTGTAAATGAGAAGAACATTAGATAAGTGGGAAATGAGATTAGGAGAAGCCGAGACTCGAAACTTGTGAGCAAGTTTCAGAAATAGATTTAGAATTGGAATGTTAGAATTTCCCTATTGTGTAATTCCATCTAAAATAGTTATTGTTTGTATTGCAAAAAGAATTAATTGTTCATTCTTTTATGAAAACTGAATTAAAAAGGTGAGCTAAAAAGAATGAACAATAAAAATTAAAAAATATATTGTAAAAAATAGGTTAGGTTAAAAAAGTAGGTTAGTTGAGAATTATTGTTTGCAGAAGTGTGTTTAGAGAACGTGTTTAGCCACGTGAGTTGGTCACGTTTTGGAACCACACATCTGACGTCATAGCAAAAATAGAATTCTCAATATAGAAGCTAAAATTAGCCAGCTCAAGGACGTCGACAGCAGAGGAAGAAAAACAGTTGAGTCAGCTAGTCAGAGAGAGGAGAGTGAGAGAAAGAGTGAGAGAGAGGGAGAGGGAGTTGTAGTCAGGATCATTTGGAAGCGAAGGAAAGAACATTAAACTTTGTAGATCCCGAATTTGAATTCCTGACGTCATACTCATTCGACCGGTCCAATGAAATAAAGAACATCATCGATATTTGTAACTGTTGTCTTCGTGTCGTCATTCAACAATTAAAGGTAATGTGTAAATCATCTAAATATGAACTTTGTATAACCCTCTCCCAAGTAATGTGTCCCTTCCCGTGTTAAAAGAACTGATCACCCTCTCTCCTCGCTAATATATGTTATAAGAATCCACAGAACTGTAATATGTATAAATGCCTTCTCTGTGTCCCCCTCCTCCATCATAAGTAATGATTCGCCCCTCTGATGTAAAAGAACAGTATTACACATTCATTCAATAATGAATTCTCATCTTTCCCATCTCTCACTGTTATAAATGTAATGTCTCCCTCATATTTAACTCTGTATTACATGTACCGATATATGATCCTCTCCCCTGTACAACAAATGCATCATGTGGAAACCTTTGTTACTCTTTCAGTAGGATTACGTACTTAAGAGAGTACGTCCACTAGGATAAATACAACAATTATTAAGTAAAAGTAAAATGTCTGTATTTTGGCTAGGATACGCTCTGGTAGTAACTGTAAGTGCTGAACGTACAAGTTGTGCATAAAATGTCGTATTGTAACATTGAAAATAGATAGGAGGTACCTAAATTTTTGCGTAGAACTTCCAGTCCATCCTTGTCTCCTTTCAAAACACTAAATATAAGTCAATATAGCCATATAACACATTCTACGTTACAAAATTCATAATGATATCTTACTTATTTCGATCTAAAATTCTATAATTCAATATATAAAGATATACACATGCATATCGATATGAATGGTTATATCTCCATCATATATGTTTAAAAACCAATAGCTTTGGTGGCTAACGATATGGACTGACAACCTGCATGTCCCAAGTTCGAATCCATTTTGTTCCACAAAAATAAGTGGAAATGTTTTCTCAATCATTAAATCATTTCTCTCCGATAGGCTCATAAGAGTAGTGGTAGATGGACAAAAATCGGAGGGCTGCAATATAAATGCTGGAGTCCCTCAGGGGTCAATCCTGGGCCCAACTCTCTTCCTGATCTACATCAATGACCTCCCTAAACACATACTTAAATCATTCGTTGACATCTATGCTGATGACACGACCATCTACGGCAACACATCAAAGGCTGTGAATGACAAAGTTCTCTCTGATTCTCTCTCATCTGATCTCGAGCGCGTGGTTCAGTGAGGGAAGATGTGGCTGGTTACCTTACATCATCAACGCTCTGATCCCCAGCTGGCATCAATTGTGATGGATGGCTCTCGTCTGAGTGAGGCCCCGTGTTTTGGCAAGCTTCTGGGTTTGACCTTTACTCCTGGTCTGAAATGGAACACGTACATCAAGTCTGTTGCCAAGGTCGCTGGAAAGATGGTGGGATCCTTCTATCGCCCCAGAAGATATTTCACTACTGATGCAATTCTCTATCTATATAAAAGCCAAGTACGTCCAAGGATGGAATACTGTTGCCATATCTGGACAAGAGCTGCTAAAAACAGCCTGTCCTGCTTTGACAGAGTACAAAATAGACTTCGTGGCTTAGTGGGGATGCCCTTTTCTCTACCCTGCAACCTCTCTCTCACAGAAGAGACGTTGCGAGCCTGTCCTTGTTTTATCGTTATTTCCATGGCAGGTGCTCGTCTGAACTCCAATCTCTGGTCCCCCCTCGCCAATCTTTCACGAAAAACACCCGTCTAGCTGAATCTACTGTCAAAAATTTCCCCCACTCTATATCTGTGCCTAAATCAAAACGCGGATTCCATGAACAGAGCTTTTTTTCTTGGGACTGCACACCTGTGGAACTCTGTTCCGTCTGCCTGCTTCCCTCCGGACTAAAACTTGGATGTCTTCAAGTTCAATGCTAACAAATTCCTAATGAACCGCCCCCTTAATTACACACTTCATCAACTCTCCACACTAACGTAATGTACTTGCAATAACCCTTATCCATGAGTGGCTTCTGTGCCTTGATAAGTGGTGATCACTGTGTAAAAAAATCACTTTCACTTATGATGTTGGCAATCTTCACATAATTCTTCCCGTTCCCACCCAATTCTAGAAATAACTAAAAAAGATCCTTTTTAATTTTATTAACAAACTATTTATTTACCAAACGTTATAACTGATAAAAGTTCGCCACTCAGGTTTTCAAATAGTCGAAAATATTTGCTAGTGATA
The DNA here is from genome assembly GCF_053919585.1 of Euprymna scolopes. Taxonomy (NCBI): domain Eukaryota; kingdom Metazoa; phylum Mollusca; class Cephalopoda; order Sepiida; family Sepiolidae; genus Euprymna; species Euprymna scolopes. The sequence continues at coordinate 119,031,595 of NC_136492.1, read as the reverse complement.
GCGCATTAATGTTTACCAATTCAAAATCAGCGCTCATGACAACAATATGCTAATTCAAACTAGTTGTGGGTCATTGAAGGGAAACAATGTTAATTTATTTTTTTCTTTTGGAAAAAGCGACGGAATTATATTTTGTTTGTTCGACTGATATTGCTAATATTTTTATTGGATTTTATTATTTCGGGTAGGCGTGTTAGCTAAATTAGCCGGAACAAACATCAGCGATGTTGAATCAGGACTTCAACAACAGAAAATGTTCCCCAGTAATTGGGAATCAAAATTCCGAGAAAGAAAGTATCAATACTGAGAGAGAAGTGTAGTCATAGAACACAAGAGAATGTTGTTTCAGTTTCCGAATAGAACGATCAGTTGCGTGATTTATAAAAAACAAAATAAAAGTTCGATAAAATATGATGGTCCTGGATGTGACCTTAAACTATATCCGATGGTGAGGACCCAGCTTGTGGGCTTTGGAGAGTGTGGAGCCACCCCTTAATTGCCATTGCTCCAAGGTTCACTCTGACCCGGAGTGGTAGTACCTGTTAGGGTTCCAACTATGGGTTTAATAGAAACCGACTTAAAAAAATATTCTACTAAACACTTTTTATTCAAAATCACTGGATTCGGCATTAAATAACCTGAAAAGATTTTATAATCCGTAAAACAAAAACAACCAACCAAGATAAAATATGTGAACGATATCACTACTAGAGGTAAAGCTATCAGGAGTATTGTATATGTAAATATTTGGAAAGAATATCAATACTCCATTGCAACATATAATCTTAAACAATAAAAAATGCAAACAATGATTTATCAAAATATTTTTCACAGAATTTCTTATTTCAAAACTTAAAATAAAATGCATTAATATCGAGGAAAATTAAAAATTAAAAAATATTAATACCTCATTAAACAACAGCAAAAAACGTCGTATGAATAGGGGAACTCATTTAATTTCCAGACTCGCAATTCAGATATAGCTACACTAGTATTTAAAAAAAAATAATCAAAAAGTGCTCCGTAGCAATTGTTCATTGATCAAGGAAAGACTATGACATAACTATTGAACATGAGGTAAATAATAACTTCGAATAAGATAACAAATTGTGTAACACCTCAATAACACAAAAGAATGTTAAATAAAAGTTACAAATGTTACACGTCGGAACGGGATCAGGGCACACAGGAACAAACACATGTGTGCTTGTCTGTTTAGCAACGCGCCCTATCACCGGGAAGAGATCAAGTACACAATTCAATTAAATAAAGTCTTGTATGTACGTGTGGCTGGTTTCATCCTATCCATCGTTGATTTCTCTTGTTGATCGTCTAGTGGCTTGATCTTCTGTTTATCACGACAAGGAAATTCAATGCATGAAAACACAAGAGGCTTGTTAACGATTTGCAATTTTTTATCTGAAGAGAAGTTTCTTTCAAAAGAAGAGACAGCGTAAAATTGCTCCTTATAAAAAAGATATTCTAAGATTATTCCTCATAATATAAAAACTTTTTTATCTGACACTAGAGAAAGCAGTAATTACTGAGCTTAAAATAAAAAAAAACATCATTTTTATTCAGCCGCGGTTAACCGCCTGACGAAGCTAGACGAATAGTTGGCCGAAACATTATGAAATTATAAAATGAGGATATCAGTCCACAAATAATTAAATAAATATCCAAATTACTCATCTAAAAAAATAATAAATAAAAAAATATGCGCACGGAAGCATATGAACCTTCCCTAAAACAACACAGTAAAAAATTCGAGCTAATTGCGAAGCAAGTCTCATGGCCTTGGACACCCGCCTGCAATTGTGTATTTAAATCGCAATATAAATAACGAATTATTTAAAGAAAAAAGTTAATTAAACTCTTCACTGTTCACACAGAACTGTTTATCAAACGCAGCCACATAAAAACTAAAAAAAATACAAAGTTCCTATCTTGAAAAAAGAATTTTGAAAAAAAATTACTTAATAAAGCAAGTACATATAGTACTGCACCTGATCAAATACTCCGGGACAATAATGTACCAATCATCTTCCTCGAAGAATATTGAATTATTAAATACTTGATACATAAGCATATATATGAATGGATCAAAAGAAAATGAAAAAAGGGATATGCTGCAAACCATAAATTATTGAAAAAATTCACACATGTGGCCGCCATATATAACACACAAATAGCAACCTTTGACTTGGCCTTTGATATCATAACAACAAGCAACCATCACAAATATAGGATATATTCTTACGCTTTATCTATTCAAATAGCGCTAAAACAACTAAATACGAACTCAAAACTATAAAACGCTTTTATTTACTTTAGTATCAAATTTCCAACACAAAAGTTTCCATTCATCGATTGGCAGGGATAATAATAATCTAGTTTAGAGTTCATAATTCAAACTCTTTAATCTAACATTAACAGTTAATATGAATTAGAACAAATAAATAAAAGACATTCCCAAGCCTGCTGTAAAGAAGTTTGACTGTCTTTACCGCGCTGGAAAAATACACTTGACTGGCTCCTATATCTTTAAAAAGTCACCATTCACCGATGCAAACTGTTTCCATATATATATATATATATATATATATATATATATATATATATATATATATATATATATATATATAGAGAGAGAGAGAGAGAGAGAGAGAGAGGGATAAGCTGAAAGATAATGTTAAGCATGCAGACCTGAACCCAAATACCTTTGCTGCGGATAGTAAATTGTGGAGGGAAAAATGTTTTGCGGGCATTAACACATACATTGACACACGGCTACGAATCAAGCAAATCTTTGTAGAGCAAGAGTAGGAACAGCACCTTCCCAACCTGTATCCTGCGAGTCGTGCGGCTTGGTTTGTGGGAGCAAAGCTGGCCTCGTGTCACACATGCGGCACAAGCATTGAAGGCAGAGTAAAACGGAGCGAATTTTTGCCCTCATGCGTCGAACACGACGGGAGAGTCCATTATATATATATATATATATATATATATATATATATATATATATATATATATATATATATAGATAGATAGATAGATAGAGAGAGAGAGAGAGAGAGAAAGAGTGAGAGAGAAATATATTTATAGAGAGATTAAGAGATTATTCCGAGATTTGCCGTAGATTAAACTCAAATGTCATTTAAAACCTTGTCCGTTTACTTATTTCTTTTATACAATCTGCTTTAAACTTGTGCCGCGAAAAGTTTGATATAGAACACTTTGGATAAACACTAAATTGATCGATTTGTTTTACTTACATCTTGTTTACATCTAATGTATTTATTTCATAATGTAAGTGCTTCTTTGTAATATACATATATGGTTTATACGTGTTAGTTAATTTATTGTTGGATAGTGATGTACCTCCTGTTGGAAATTTATTATATTTTATTGTCTTTATTTTCTAAAATAAACTTTTTATATATTTATCTGGTCCATAAACCAGTTAAATATTTATTTCCATATATTATCTGGTCCATCAACCAGTAAAATCTCTTTATTGGACCTCCCCAAAGAATCTCCAATCTAATAACTACCGCACTACCAACCAAGATTGAACACTTGTCCCATGACTGTAATATTGCATCCTTGTTCATGTTTTAAAAATACTTTAATGGAATGTAGTCAGAAGAACTAATAACAAAACTGCCCTTGATGTAAATAACCCCGACTCACAAAACAAGGGGTCAAATCTGGACGACTGAACTGTAGACGGCCACTGATACCGATGAGATTTCTACACTGATAGTTTCTTTCCTTGAACGGCTAGAATTTGGAATTCCCTCCGAGTAACCTGTTTCCCCTCTTCTGTGGGAAAGAGGTTGCAGGGAAGATAAAAGAGCATCCCCCACTAAGCTATGAACTATATTTTAAATTCTGTCCAGGCAAGATAAGCTGCTCCTAGCAACTCCTGTCCAGATGTGGCAGCAGTACTCAATCCTTAGACGTACTTGGCTTTTATATAGATAGAGAATTGCATCAGTAGTGAGATATCTACTAGAGCAGTAGAAGGATCCCACCATTTTTCTAGCGACCTTGGCAACAGGTTTGATGTACGTGTTTCATTTCAGATTAGGAGTAAAAGCCAAGCCCAGAAGTTTGTCAAAACATGGAACCTCTCCAAGACGGGCGCTATCCATTTCAATTGATGCTAGGTGGGGATCAGAACGTTGATGATGTAAAGATGGAAGCTTGATTTTAGATGCATTGAAAGTAACTACCCACCTCATCCCCCATTGTACTACGCGCTCGAGATCAGAGGAGAGAGAATAAGAGAGAACTTTGTCATTTACGGACTTTAATGTGTTCCCATAGATGGTAGCATAAATGTCAACGCATGGTCTAAGTATTTGTTTTGGGAGATCTTGGTGTTGATCAGGAAGAAGGTTGGGCCCAGGATGGACCCCTGAGGAATTCTAGCTTAATACTGTGCGCTTCTGATTTCTGCCCATCAACCACTACTCTTATGAGCCTATTAGGGAGAAATAATTTAATAATTGAGAAGACATTTCCAGCGATACCGTAGCTGGACACTTTTTGAAGTAGACCTTTATGTCATAACCTACCAAAGGCGTTTGATATGTCAAGAGCAATTACCCTAGAGAGGAAGCCTTTGTCAAGAGATTCACTAATCCTAAGGTGTAGAGGTCGAATCACAGGGACGCGACAGACCTTCAGTGGTCGATCTTGTTTCCTGACTAGGGCAACGAACGTTGTTTTACCCCTCTCCCGACAAACCCCATCCCCTACACTGGGCACTTGGGAGTGATTGAATGCCATAATGCCAGTACAATTAGATTGGGTTGACCATCGTCTGATGGGTTGAGGGTACCGGATAGACAGTTCCTGGCTGCTGTTCCCGACTGGTAGTATAGGACCCCTAATTCTTTGGTAGCGCTTAGAGCGGCTGCTCCGTCAACAGTTGTATAATATCGGGTTGTTTGTAGTGCCATGTAACGCATGGAAATGGACCCTGCACTCATCCCCAGTGGGCTATCCCGAGGCCACAATCCTAGTAGACGGCAGGACAACTGATGGTATGTTTGTGTTGCATGTCTGGTATCCTGCATAATCACTTGTTAAGCATCCCTTACCTAAACAGAAACTCTTAAACATGATAGTACAATAAAAAATTACGCTAAAACCAGGCCCAATCTCAAACAAAACCAACCTGTCTTCTCCTTAGAGGCTTGCATTTACGAATATTCGTGGGCTTGGAACTAATTTAAATGATGTGAAGCATTTCTCCTAACAAACACCCCGGATATCTTAGCACTAAGTGAGACTAACCTACACTCCTCCATCCCCTCTACTACCTGGCTATCTCCCACTCTGCCGCAAGCACTCTGACAGACATATGCACGGGCTCGGAGTTTACATTCGTAACACCCTCCCCTTGACTCGAGAAACAAACCTAGAATCGGACGATCAAGCCTTTATGTGCTTTAGACTAAACGTACAACATAACATTAGCTACTTTTACTTTCTCTACCGCTCTCCCTCGACCCAGAACTGCACCATAATAAACAAAGTCTCTGACAGCATAGACACAGCACTCTCCCTCGACACTAGCGCACAAGTACATGTATTTGGTGACTTTAATGTCCACCACAAAAACTGGCTTAGATTCTCTATTACACAGATGCAGCGGGCAGCACAACACATAGCTTCGCTATATCTCACTCCCTATCACAAATTGTTACGTTTCCAAGCCGTTTCCATGACCAGCAAGAATAACACGCACCACTTCTACATCTGTTTCTGACCACAGTTCCCGAGGATTGTATAAAAAATGCTGACAGCCCACTCGGGAACGCTGATCATGCAGTGATAATGGTCGAAATCGCCCTAAACTCTAAACCCAAAACTGAAGAGCCAGTGCTCAAAACAACGAGATATTATAAAAAGGCTGACTGGGAAGCCATCAGAGATCTTATCAGAGATGCTCCATGGGGAAATATTTTTCTCTCCCTGCTGAACAGTGCGCAAACGAGACCACTGAATGGTTCAAAACGGTAATTGAAGCACATGCTCCCATGCGGAAATTTTATAGCCCCACTGAAGTGAATAGTATCAGTAAGTAAAGAATTGCCTTTTAGAAAGGTTTTATTAACTGTAAAATACACGTACGCTCTTGAAAGGATCGAGCGGGAAAATGAAACAGAGGGCGCTTTTATTATGAATGTCAATCCCAAGGGGGATAACTCTTAACAACAAATTAAATCATAACATTTTCCCCGTCCTAAAGTATTCAAGTAAGGGGTAATTAATTATAGACAATTTTTTTTTTTTTTTTTTTTTTTTACAATCACATAAGAATCATTTTATTTACAAATAACATATGAACCCAAACTGCAGTTTTTTCAGTATTTAGTCACAAAATCCTTATATTTACTAGGGAATTGTCGAACTCGGGACAACCTCCGCACAGATTGGCAGGAATGCTGATTTTCAGTATTATTTTTTAGTGAAATCTGATTTTCTTCAAGATCAGACGATTGATTTTTGTCTTCCTCATGACCAATGTTTTCATTAGTAGAAGGTTCAAATAAAGTCTCTGAAGTAGTAGGATTATTATTAGAGTTTTCTTCATTTGATGAGTTTGGAGCAAAGTCTCGAACGTTGACAGTGGTTTCAGTACCAGAAGGTAGTTGAACATAAGCGTAGTGGGGGTTGACATCTATTAGGGTGGCAGGCGTTACAGGAGGGTCATGTTTACTTGTTTTAGTGTGGTTTCTAATATATATTGGGCCTGGTTTAACCCAAGAAGGAATTGAAATTCCGGAAGCAGATTTACGACTATATTTAAATAGTCTATCATGGGGAGTCATATTAGTGGCAGTACAAAGTAATGATCTAATTGAATGAAGTGCGTCCGGTAGTATGTCTTCCCAATAAGGTAGTTTCATTTGATTAGAATGTAATGTTGTTTGAATGGCCTTCCATAAGGTACCGTTGAGTTTTTCAATCTGTCCATTACCTTCAGGATGATATCTACTTGTTTTAGAAGTAGCCATTCCTTTTTTGTGTAAAAAATCCTTTATTTCTCTTGCTAAGAAATCAGAAGCACGGTCAGTATGTATCATGTCAGGCAAACCAAAAATTGAAAAGAGTTTGTTTAGACAGTGGATAATGGTTTTGCTTGTCATATCTCTGCAAGGAAAAGCGAAAGGAAAACGGGAATACTCATCAATTAGAGTAAGTAGATATTTGTTGCCATGTATAGAAGTAGGTAGAGGGCCTTTAAAATCAAGATTTAATCGTTGAAAAGGTAATATGGCTTGAATGAGAGTCCCTCCATTGGTATTGGCGAATTTGGGTTTCAGTAATTGACAGGATGAGCAAGAGTCAGTAATATTCTTAATTTGATCCAAAGTAAAAGGGAGGTTCCTCGTTCTTATAAAATGGCTTAATCTTGAAACACCAGGATGACATAATTGTTTATGTAAATCACGAAGATTTTGTAGATTGTAAGTAAGAGCAGAGATGCGAGAGAATGTGTCAGCAGCAATATTTTCAGGTCCAGGTCGATAAACTATAGTGAAATTGTATTGGGATAATTCTATACGCCAACGACATATTTTGTCATTCTTAATTTTTGATTTTCTTTTATTGTCGAATATGAAGCTGATGCTCTTCTGATCTGTGATGACTTTAAAGTGCCTGCCGAGTAGAAAATGTCGCCACTTACGAAGAGCTTCTACAATAGCGGCTGCCTCTTTTTCTACTGCATGGTGCTTAATTTCGTTAGTATTGAGAGTTCTTGAAAAAAATGCAATAGGACGACCTTCTTGATTTAGTGTTGCAGCAATGCAATAGTTACTAGCGTCCGTTTCTACTTCAAATTCTTTATTTGGATCTACCGTTATTAAAGTGGCGTCTTTTAGATCATTTTTCAATGTTTGAAAAGATTTTAATACAGATGGAGGTAGTGGAAATTCTTTATTTTGATTTAGTAATAAAATTTTATCAGAAATTTTTTTAATGAATTTGCAGTAATAGGAAAACATTCCAACTATTCTTTTTTGAGATTTAAGATTCAGCGGAGGTGGCATTTCGAGTAATGGTTTTAGTCTTTGATAATCGGGAGCTATTTGATTATTTTCTATGGTGTAGCCGAGTAGAGTAATAGAACTAGAAGAAATTATGCTTTTATTTTCATTTAAAGTGATGTTATATTGTTTAGCAATTTTGTAGAATTTTTGAAGATTGTAATCGTGTTCTTCTTGATTTTTCCCACATATAGTTACGTTATCAACATACACAAAGGTATCGGTTAGATTTTCTTTTTCTATAATATAGTCTATGCTCCTCTAGAAAGCACTTACTCCATTGGTGACGCCAAAAGGAAGACGAGTAAATTGAAAAAGTTTGCCACTTACTTCAAACGCAGTGAATTTACGATCAGCATGATTTATAGGTATTTGGTGATAAGCAGATTTTAGGTCGAGAGTAGAGAAGATGTTATATTGAGCGATGTCGTCTACCATCTTATTGATATTAGGCATTGGGTAAGCGTCTAGTTCCGTGAATCTATTGATGGTATCGCTGTAGTCGACTACCATTCTTTTCTTATGATTCTCATTCGAAGTTACAAGAACTTGCGCTCGCCACGGAGATATCGAAGGTTCAATTATGCCTTCTTTCAACATTCTAGCAGTCTCTTCTTTTATGAATTTGTTGGCGGCAAAAGTGTAACGTCGGGATTTTGTCGCAATAGGAGTAGTATGAGGAGAAAGATTAGAAAAGAGAGGAGGGGGTGGAACGTTTATGGTAGGAAAAAAATTATTCGTGTTTATAGCTCCAATTATAAGTTTGTCTCTAGGACCGTCGAATTTAAGTGTTACTTTTTTATATTTTTTTAAAATATCTTTTCCGATTATTAAATCAATGAAAAGGTTTTCAATGATTTCAATTGTTATTCCAGAATGGGTTTTATCTTTCAGTATTAAATCCACGACAGCTTCGCCAATTATTTTAGCATGTTGATCGGAAGCAGCCAGAGCTATAGTTTTGTTTTTAGGTATTGTGAAGAGTTTAAGTTTTTTAGCAGTATTTTCATTAATGAATGTTTTTACACTGCCGGAGTCCACCATAGCGTTCACGAAGTGCCCGTTAATTTGGCATTGAGTGAATGTGACATCTTTGGAGTTAGTTCCTAGTCAGGATAGAGAAGGTGAGGGGTAGTCAGAGTCGTCATAAAGAACAGCAGTATGAGTGTTAGAAATAGAAGATTTACACACTTTAGCCCAATGACCATTTTTTTGCATTTTTTACATTCGGCGTTTCGTGCAGGACATAAATATCGAGGATGACGTGATTTTCCACAGAAAAAACAAACCCCTTTTGGAAGCATATTTTCTTTAGTCACAGCTATACGATTGTAGCCCGAAGGATTATTTGTAGCTGCTACAGTAAAGTTATTTGCGTAGCTTATCGAATGCTTTTCTGCTTGTTCAAGAGATCTGGCCGTGGCATATGTGTCTTGTAAAGTCAGGATGGGTTTTTCTAACAGTCGTTGTCGGATGGACGAAGAAGAAATTCCGCCGATGAAAGCTTTCCGAATGTATTGATTTTTGTTTTCTTCAGCAGAAACCGCTTCGAAGTTACATGTTTTGGCAAGCATTTCCAATTGTAGTATGAAGGCATCTATATTTTGTGTTGTTTGTTGCTTCGTCGTCATCAATCGATATCTATTATAAACAATATTTTCAGGTTTTAAATAAGCGGCGTCCAATGTTCTTAATGCACTATCGTAGTCGGTTTTATCGCTTATTAAATCGAAAACAGAGGCTGAAATACAATTGATCAAGGCAAAGAAATTATCTGAAGTGTTTTCGATTAATCCGTTATTATGTGAGCGGATATAATTCTGGAGGGTTAATTTCCAATGCCTATAGGATTTTTCGGAATTAGGGCATGTAGGTTCCACCTCGAATCTGTCGGGACGTAAGATTCGATCCATTTTTTTTTTTTTTTTTTTTTTTTTACAGTTAATAAAATTGAAGTGAATAGTATCAGTAAGTAAAGAATTACCTTTTAGAAAGGTTTTATTAACTGTAAAATACACGTACGCTCTTGAAAGGATCGAGCGGGAAAATGAAACAGAGGGCGCTTTTATTATGAATGTCAATCCCAAGGGGGATAACTCTTAACAACAAATTAAATCATAACCCCAATGGTTTACTTCGACTTGCGCAACTGCCATTGCTTAAAGGCAGCATGCATACCGCAGATTTAACCGACATGTCCAGTTCAAACAGACATAAGTATATAGAAGCGAGAAGTAACGTTAAGAAGGAAATAGTGACAGCTAAGAGAGAATTTACTTAAACCACTAAAAAACGCATCGAAGCACAAAAATTGGGAACTTGTGACTTCTGGAAAATCTAAAACAGTGTAGTAAATAATGGGCAATCAACAATTCCTCCACTAACCAACAAACACGAGGTTGTTTGCTTAGCAACCAACAAGGCTAATATGCTTGCCAGTCGGTTTGCCTCAAACTCCACACTGGACCCTTCCAACCACCCCCCTGCACGACTTTCCTTTGCGGACGAATACCACACTAGACGATCTAAAAATTGATTCTCTGGTACCAGTTTTTAAGAATTCCGGCGAAAGAACTGACCTATCAAATTATCGCCCCATTAGCCTCCTCCCACTTTTCGCCAAAATATTTGAGACCATAATTAACCATGCTGTAGTCCATCACCTTACTGATGCTAAACTTCTGACTGACAAACAATATGGATTTAGACAAGCCCGTTCCACAGCAGACATCCTCACTGTAATCTCGTAACGTATATACCATTCACCGGACAAAGCGAGGGAGGGCAGGGCGGTAGCTCTAGATACATCTAAGGCTTTTGACAGGGTATGGCATGAGGGTCTCCTCAGAAAAATTAGATCATACGGTATCACTCGTAGAATACTTAACATAATTAAATCCTTCTTAGATAAGAGAAAAATCCAGGTTGTCCTCGACGGGTATACATCTAAACAATATGATACAAATGCGGGAATGACTCAGAGGTCTATCCTTGGACCTCTATTGTTCCTAATCTTCATTAATGGCCTCCCCGACAAAATTGCCTCTGTAATGGGTATATATGCTGATGACACCACACTCTATAACAGGTATGGCAGAAAAACAAATGAACACATATCTAAAGAAATGGCAAAAACACTAGAGGATGACCTCCAATCTTTAGTGGAATGGGGACAAAAATGGATGGTCACATTCCATGCTGCCAAGACTAAACTGGTTTCATTCAATAATTACAAGAAACTTTCTCTGCCACCAATAGCAATGGCCACTGACTCTTTATCTGAGAGTACATCTTTCAAACTGCTTTGCCTAATGTTCACAGGAAACATGAGTTGGAACAATTACATTGAAAGCATTGCCAGGACCGCTGCGAGGAAGGTGGCTCTCTCTACCGTGCTAGAAAACTACTACCACTTGAAAGTATCCTATAAGGCCACCATTCGCCCATGTATGAAGTATTGCTGTCACATTTTGGCTGGTGCATCTGTCACGAGTCTCTCGCTCCTAGACAAGGTTCAAAAGAGAGTCGCCAATCTGATAGGCCCTGAACTGGCATCTAAGCTTCAACCTCTGTCCCATCGACGAAATGTTGCATTCCTTTGCCTGTTCTACAAGTATTTTAATGGTGAATTCTCTGGATAACTTCAGACACTTGTGCCCCCACTACGTAGACACCCTCGACAAACCCGACACGCAGCTAAATCCCACCCCACACAGTAGAGATCCTTAGATGTAAAAGATCTTTCTACTCCAGTAGTTTCTTCCCCAGAACCGCTAGTGTCTGGAATTCCATTCCAGGTCCCTGCTTACCCAACTGTACTGACATGCAGAAGTTCATGTGTAACGTGAACCGACATCTTGTTGCCCAAATCCCAACATAGTACCCCAGTAGTTGTTGCCCCTGATAGTAGCCCCCTACACCAAAGTGGCAATGTGCCTTGTTTGGTGTGAAATGTAATTAAAAAAAATAACCATTAGCACATTAGCTGTAGATCTGACAGAACGGAAACAATATTGCATGTCACTTAGAAGATTATTTCTGCTGAAGTGGTTGGCTACTTCTCTATTTAATATGGATTCCAGCAACTTACTCATGACACACAGGAGACTTATTGGTCTGTACTGAAAGGGAGATGACCTATAACCTAAATTCCTTAATACAGGGCATATTGATGAGGGTTTCCAGGGTGTTGGGAAGCACTTCTCCTTAAGACAACGTTTAAACAGTATGGGAGCAAGTTTTGGTTGAAGCTTTTCAACATTATAATTTGAATACCATCAGAGCCAGTTGCTTTATTGAAATCAAGGTTCTTGATTAGCTTGTATTATATTTGTATGCCGCATAGTGTGTTGTCTGTTATAGGAGGAAATACGGAGGCTGGATGGCCTTGGTCACATAGGATAGAATTTGCTGCAAAGTTTGTGGCAAATAGTTAGGTTTTGTCTGATGATGACGAGATGGTGTCAGGTCCATTGATGATGGTTGGGATAGAACATACGCTTCTGTTCAGGATCCTGTTTGCTGCTATATGACATAACTGATGGGAATCAAGTCGCTGCTCAGCTACTTTGGATTTAACGGATTGACCATATAACTCTTTTGCATTTTTTATTACTCTTTTACAATTGTTGGAGGCAGTCATGAAAGCGGCTTTAGTCTCAGTACATCTATTACGTTGGTAACTAAGGAAAAAGTGATTTCTGTGCGCAATGGTAGCAGCACATTCTGGGGAGAACCAAGGCTGGCTGTTAGGTTTTTGCTGGAATTTTTTTGGGGACATAATTTATCTATACTTATAATTATCCATTCTATCAGGTTTACTACTATAGAGGACACATTCTTCTTAAACATGTAACGCAGGGGGAAATCGAATATAAATGTACGGAAGCCATAGAGTATCTATATACTGTACGATGGATGGGTACGTCTGGGGACTTATTACATTTCATTTTTATCTTAACTGATACAACCGCGTGGGCGCAAGATCCCAGAGGAGACAGAACGAAAAATGAACATAGCTCAGGGCAAGTCGTGAGAAAAAGATCTAGAAGGCTTGTATACTGACTGTTAGTATCTGAGTGAGGTCATAAGCAATGGAGAAATCATGACAGAACCTCCCCTAATTATCTGTCTAGTTTAAGTGGCTCAATCATTTCACATTGTGGACATTGAAGTGATCACAGATGTGAATGTTAGCCGAAGGATGAGCGGACAGCATGTGGTCAATTTTCACAGATATGCTCTAAAAAGATATAACTCCGCTGTTGTGGGGGCGATAGAGAGCAAATATAAATGTGGTGGTGTAAGAAAGTGCAACCTGGAAGCACATAAAGGGTAAATTAGGGTCTTCTCTGGAGACGTCCCTAACACATGGAAAGCCATCTTTAATGTAGGCACATATTCCATGCCGATGGCGATCTTGGAAGTTAGATTTGGACGTTAAGTTTGAGTATCGTTAATAAGGTTATCGAAATATGGTTAATGTAGCACATCAACACACTCTTGTAGAAAGTAACAAAAGGTGGGTGAAAATCAGAAAGTATGATGTACAATGAGAAAGAAAAAATCACAATGTGATATTGGTAGACATAACCCTAAACTATTCACCCCAAAGTTAAAAAGCCATTTGTTGAAAATAACTTATCTCATAAAGGCAGACGGTGAAAACCATCAGATATCACATCAGAGATCAAATCAGAGATACCCCATTGAGTAATATCTTTTACCGTTCTTCCGAACAGTGTGTAAATGAGGCAAGGCAATGGTGCCAAGCAACAATTGAAGCTCATGTTCCCATAAGGAAGTTTGATGAGAAATATTATAGCAAGCCATACTCTCCAAAATAGTTCAATTGAACTTTTGCCTCTATCCTGCGCAAAGATAGCATGTGTTTCTCAGATTTATCTTTCAAAAGTCTACTACAACCAGTGAAAAGAATTATAGATGTTATAGATAATTGTAAAAGTGAAATTCTGGAACGTTTACAGTAAGAAAAACACGAAATTGTTTGCACAGCAATCGGGAAAGCTGATCTGCTTGGCCGGCAGTTCGCCTAGAAATCCATCTTAGACCAAACAATCCATCACCTCCCAAATTTGTCTCTGCTGGAAGAAACCACATCGATGAGTTGAAAATCACCCCTTCCCATGTTCATGATATAAAAACCCAGAGACCTCCACGCTGAGTGGTCTTGGTTTCATCCTTATTATACTTTTCAAGAAATACTCCGCAGATATAGATTTTGGTATCTTACTCCAAATGCCTATCTGAATCTTGCTTCCCTGATAACGTAAAACTTCATCTGTGGTAGCAATATTCAAAACTGTTCTCTCTGTCTTCGCTAACATATTTGACTCATTAATCAATAAAATACATGTCAACCACCTCGCAGATACTAAATCTCTTTCCGACAGAGGGTATGGATTTAGGTAACCTCGTTCTACTTCAGACATCTTAACAGTCATCTCTAAACTCATCTAGCATGCATGGGATAAAGCAAAGGAAACCAGAGCGGTAGCTCTTGATGTATCTAAAAACTTTGACTGTGTCTGTCACGAAGTACTTCTCATGAAAAGTAAAACATACGGTATTACTTGTCTAGTACTAAATATGATCAGATCCTAACCCGAAAAGCAGTAAAATCTCACCTCTTCAGTCTGGAGGTCCCTAGATGCCAGAAAGCCTTTTAATGTAACGTGTTCCTCTTTCAAACTGCTGGATTTGGAATTTCTTATTGGTTTCCTTCTTCCTTGACTCCCTATATATTGTTTCTGTAGATATATTCCGACTAGTAGCCATTTAAATCCGAGAAATTTAGCTATAAAGATATCAGAGATACGAATGCCAACAGGAAAATAATCTGATTCTATACGAAATGATCAAATGATTGAAGCGGGCCAGACACACACGTTCACATTTTTTATATAACTAAATAACCGTAAATGAAAATATAGCGAACAAAAATATACTTTTCGAGAGATAAATTATTATTTAAGCATATTATATTCGGTTATTGTATCTCTAGTTGTAATATATCGTCGAAAATCGCGATACATATTAGTGTCCTTTGAATTCTTTTCCCGCTTGCCTAACGCTGGCGCTAAATTCTCTTCTATTCACAAAAGAAGAGATTAAACTTTTCTTAAATTACGTCACCATTGGGGAATCAACGCTTCCAACTTGAAAAAAAGCCGTCAGCAAAGAAGATAAATATATAAGCACAAAGAATGAAATAGAAGACAAGAAAACAGAGTGGAGAGAGAAAAAAATGCCAGCGCACATGCGCAGTCTTGCATTGTTAAATATATTATTGTATTGTCACAATACAACTGGGTGTGTTTTTTTCCTTCAGATTGTAATATATCGACTCGGTGTCTTTTCAATTTTAAACTTGAAAATTGGGAGTGGGAGAGTGCAGGACGCGAAACGAGATGCAAAGAAACGAGGCGGGTAACGCTAATTCCTCAGAATTGTATTGAAAAAAGAAACGGAACCACTGAACTAAGCTTTGTATCAACAAGTCTTCGCCTGCAGTGACAGCAAGACCAACATAAAAGATGATTCAGATGTCCATAGTAAGACTGACAACTATATTCCATAATTAAAACTTACTGGAATTTTGTGTGCGTCGGAGTTCGCTATAGGCTGAAAATTTACCGTATGCTATCATCTATTCAAATTGAAATTATTTTCTTTTTAAAAAGAATCTTTTGTTGGAGCAACTGCTTCTTAGTAACACACACACACACACACACACACACACACACACACACACACACACACACACACACACATATATATATATAATAGAAAAGATGCGATAGTTGAAAGATTCCATTGTTCGAAAAGTCAATTTAAGTGAAACGTGCTTTCATATTTCCCCCGTAAACCATGAGCATATAAATCAAATGAGTTTTTTTTTTCTGATAGCTTATATAAATCAACAAAAAATATTGCACAACTTAATGTATCCAGAACGGCCAATTACATTCCATATTCATCACTTAAAATAAATCTAGTTGTTTTCCTTAAGTGGAGACTCGGGACTAACAATAACTTTAAAACATAAAATCACGAAACTTGTCATCTTAGATCACCAGTCAGTGAACTAAAGCCCGTGAACCAGATCACACTCGCCAGATGATCTAATCAGACCAATGAGTTTAATTAACTAAAAACGAAGAGAGAACGAGAGAGAGAGACAGAGAGAGAGAGAGAGAGAGAGACAGAGAGGAAGGGTGGGAGGACTAAGTGGAAGAGGATGAGATCGAGAGGGAGAAAGAAGCCGTTATCGAAATTATTACACACTTTGGAAAACTTGTTTTATTTTTCCCAGTCACATACATACACGTTCATGCAATCATACATATTTAGTTTTATCATATGTCTCGTTTCACTTATTTTTATCTTCGGTTTCCACATTCCATAGCCGATATTTCTGACAAAGGAGAAGCAATTGTTTGCTTCTGAGTTGGCATTTATTCATATAATACTTACCGTTATCTAGTCTTTGACATTGATATAGTAATGTTTAGATCTTATATCAAATAGCTCCATGCCTTACCTGGAACAATTTCCATAAAAGGAATAACATTTGTTGGAATTGTGTGCGTGCGAATATGCTAAACCTTGAAAATTCACTGTACGCCATCTTCAAATTGAAATCAATTTGGTTTCTTTTCCGTAAAATCATCCTTTTATGTTACACTCTTCTAAGATTGTAACCATGATGCAATGTTTAAAAGCGCTAATTAACAATTAGTTTTAAGTGATAGTTCTCTTCAAGTTTAGGGTTCAGTAATTACTCGATTAGATAATAACTTAAAAATAATGCAAATAATTTTTTCTTAAATATAACTTAAAAATAATACAAATAATTTGTTCTATCCAGTCAGAGTTGATCAGATTAAATTAATGGTTCTGTATCAGATTCTCAAATTCGAGGAAAAGTTTCAAATGTTTAGAAAGATTTGTTTGCAGCTTGAATTGAGCAGTGCGATTTCCGAATTGAATTGAGAAGTGCGATTTCCGAATTGAATTGAGCAGTGCGATTTCCGAATTGAATTGAGCAGTGCGATTTCCGAATTGAATTGAGCAGTGCGATTTCCGAATTGAATTGAGCAGTGCGATTTCCGAATTGAATTGAGCAGTGCTGTTGGAAGTTGTGCTACTTTGCCTACAAATTACACGCACAAGATATCCATTAGCTTTTCAGATTAAATGGAGGCTATGATGATGTTTGTTGGAAGTTTTAGACGTAAAATCTATGGACCTTGTTTGTTGAGAAGGACTTCTTTCCGAATGAGTAACACACTTGGAATTTATATCTACAAAAAACGCAAGAACTGGACGTACAGTATCAATAAAAATAGACAGATTATTATATCATCCTATGAAAATAACGTTTCTTCACAAAGTTTACTAGGGATAAAATTGAAGAAGACATCTGGGAATGAAGTCGTTAATAATTTATACAAAATAATGTTATTTTTTAAAACATTGGATTTCTGACTGGTGCATCTACCACTAGTCTCTCTCTGTCTCTCTCTCTCTCTTGAAAACGGTTTTAAAAAAGGGGTTTCAATTTAATAAGTCCCACTGTAAACTAAGTTTTAACCCCTGTCCCAATGTTGCATCGCTGTGCCTGTTTTACAAATAATTTAATGGAATGTGCTCTGATGAACTCGTTGCACTTGTGTCTCCTTGGAGTAAATATACCCAACAAACGCGCTCACCAATTCACTGTTGAGGTCCCTAAATTTCAGAAATTATTCTCTTCTAATAGGTTTTTCACCTCGAATAGGTAAACTTTGGAATTCCCTTCTTGCTACTTGCTTCCCTTGTTGTACTGATATGCAGAAGTTTAAATGTAACGTAAACCAACATTTTGTTAATCTTTCCTAGACATTGTCCCAAATAGTAGCCCCTTACGTCCAAGTGTCGATATGCCCTGTTAGCGATGAACATGAGTAAAAAAAAATGTCTAAAATATTTTACAGGAAGTCAACTTTATTGATCAGCTGATTATAAGAATGAATGCACACGACAAAAGACTGTTATCCTCAATTAATTAGAATTTATGAGATGCTAGAGAATATAGCATATTCAGTAAAGTGTATAAGTGACTTGTTTGTAAAATAAGAAATGAAGATACAAAGAAGACTATTTTCTAGAGCCTGTGTTAATAACGTTATTATTTATAACCATTTACTGGTTTTAGAATGTAGATACATTGCTTCGAAATTAGACATGCTCTAAAGAAACCATTTTGTTAATGTGCAGAGCATCTCATATGATAATATGCCAAATACAATATCCGTATATTGTTCTCATCTTCTTTATCACTATATTAAATTGCATATACGCATGTATATATTGAATAAAGCAAAATATTTGTTTTTCTAAAGTTGTATTGTGTGTCTTCGTTATAGACAACCTGGGTCTATAACGCTTTGTAAAGGTACGGATATCGCAATAAAATTGTACGGTATAACCACATTGGCACAACGGTTCCTGTTGGATCACCGAAGTTAAGCAACGATGAACCTGACCAGTACTAAATGGGTGACCATTTAGGAGTTTCAGGCGCTGTATCTATTACCTCGGCTTATCTCTGCATTGTCTCCACTCGTCCTGGACTTCTTGCCACTGGACTCAAACAGTGCCGATTCAGGAGAAGTATGGTTGGTTATTGCGCAATTCTTGCCTGACAATTACACGCGCAGCAACCCCTACAGGGAGTATACTTTGTATTTCGAGAATGAAGGGAGGCATCGATCGCAATAAAGTTAAACAACCGATAAAAGTCTCCCTTTTATTTGTTGCCGTAGTGTAGAAAACAGCCCCCCTATTCATACCAAGTACCATTTCCTATAAAATTGTTTTGGTGGCCTACAATCTTTCATTCGATCCAGGTGGCCCACCATACGCATGTGAGATTTGATTACAAGGGTCTCAAAACTAGAGCAACATGCCCTCACAAGGACTTCAGTATCGGGTACTTGTGCTTGCCACTTGATGTTTAAGGTACGTATCAAGCATTTTTGGTGATATCGTTCAAGCCATTTAATACGCATTTGATGCAATGTCCATGTCTCCGATCAATACAACAGTGTGGTTAGGACACAGGTCTTGTAAACGCAGATTCGAATTATGTCTGTGATGCCACGATCAGACGACACTCTATTATCCAACCTTCCAAAAGCTACAGATGCTAAGGATTTCAGTGTCGAGAGAGGCATTCCTCGACATAGAACAACCAAGGAAGACAAATGAATCAACTACTGCTAGTCTAGCATCACAGACCATGATGTTTGGCTCCACATATGACGGGCCCGGAGCAGGAGTGAACATCGCCTTTGTTTTAGACAGACTGATCCTCAGACCAAAGGCAGTGCAGGAATCAGCAAAGCTGCTTATCAGTGCGACAAAAACAGCATCGTCTCCATACAATAACTCCTTGACTAAGACATAATGCAGCTGTGTTCTGACATTAAACCTTTTAAGATTAAAAATGCGACCTGTGATTCGAAACTTTAACATCACACCCTTATCGCAATCCCGAAACGCATGAGTAATAGAGCAGCAAAATATATAGAAAAAAGAGTAAGGGAAGGAATATCACTTTGTTTGACACCATTGTCAACTGAAATTTCATCAAACAATTTTCCTTTAAACGAGACTTGAGCTTTCATGCCTCTGTGCAGTTCTTGAATATTCTAACAAAGGTTGGAGGACACCCAACTTTCTCTAAGATTAACCAGAGAGCATCCCTGTTAACGGTCTCAAATGCTTTGGTTAGATCCATAAACAATTCATACAATAGTATTTGTTTTGTTTTTTCCTGGACTTGTCTGTCTGAAAAAATCATATCCGTAGTTCTTCTGTCAGACCTAAATCCACTTTGTGACTCTAGAATAGCATTAGAACAAACATCTTCCAGTAACCTGTTTAATAGAAGTCATGCGAGAACTTCCCAGCAGCTTCTAAAAGCGTGATCCCACGGTAGTGGTCACAAACATTCTTCTGTCCCTTCCCTTTAAACAGGGTCACCAGGACACCATCAATCGAATCCTGTGGAACAGGAGCATCTGCCCAGGTTTTTTTTACATAGAGTTCACCACTTATCAAGGCCCAATGGCCACTTGGGGATAAGGGTTATTGTGTGTACAGTACACAATGGGATAGTGTAGCAATAGTATTGGAGAATTGATAAGGTGTCATTACTTAGGGGGGGCGGTTCATCAGGAATTTTTTTGTGTTGGACTGGAAGACATCCAGGTTGAAGTCGGGAGGGAAACAGGCAAGCGGAACAGAGTTCCACAGGCGTGCAGTTCTAAGAAAGAAGCTTTGTTCGTGGAATCTACGTTTTGATTTAGGCACAGATAAGGAGTGGGGAAAATTATTGACGGTGGTTTCAGATAGTCGGGTGTTTTTTGAAAAAGATTGGCCAGGGGGACCAGAGAATGGAGCTCAGATGAGCATTTGCCATGGAAATAACGATAGAACAAAGACAGACGCGCTACGTCTCTTCTGTGGGAAAGAGGTTGCAGGGTAGAGAAAAGGACATCCCCCACCAAGCCACGGTCTATTTTGTACTCTGTCAAGGTAGGATAGGCTGATTTTAGCAGCTCCTGCCCAGATGTGGCAGCAGTACTCCATCTTTGGACGTACTTGGCTCTTGTATAGATAGAGAATTGCATCATTAGTGAGATACCTTCTGCAGCGGTAGAAGGATCCTACCATTTTCCCAGCGTTCTTGGCCACAGACTTGATGTATGTGTTCCATTTCAGATCAGGAGTAAAGGTCAAACCCAGAAGCTTATCAAAACATGGGGCCTCCCCTAGACGAGAACCATCCATTTCAATTGATGCCAGATGGGAATCAGAACGTTTATGATGCAGAGATAGGAGCTTGGTCTTAGATGCATTAAAGGTAACCAGCCACCTCTTTCCCTACTGTACCACACGCTCAAGATCAGAGGAGAGAGAATCAGAGAGAACATCATCAGTTACGGCCTTTGATGTGTTGCCATAGATGGTCGTGTCATCAGCATAGATATCAACGAAGGATTTTAGTATGTGTTTTGGGAGATCATTGATGTAGATCAGGAAGAGAGTTGGGCCCAGTATGGACCCCCGAGGGACACCAACATCAATACTGTGGTCCTCTGATTTCTGCCCATCAACCACTACTCTTATGAACCTATCAGAAAGAAATGATTTAATAATCGAGAAAACATTTCCAGTTATAACGAAGCTGGAAATCATGTGTAGTAGGCCTTTATGCCAAACCTTATTGAAGGGCTTTGATATGTCGAAAGAAATTGCCCTAGAAATGAAGTCTTTTCGAGAGATTCGCTAATCCTATGAGATATAAATGTTAGCACGTCTGCTGTAGATCTAGCAGAACGGAAACCATATTGCGTGTCGCTAAGAAGGTTATTTCTGCTGAGGTGGTTGACTACTTCTGTATTTATTGTGGATTCCATCAACTTATTTATGACACACAGGAGACTTATTGCTCTGTACTGAGAGGGGATGACTTATCACCTGAATTCTTAAATACAGGGCATACTTATGAGGTTTTCCAGGGTTTTGGGAAGCACTTCTCCTTTAGGCAACGCTTAAACAGTTTGGTAAGTATGGGGACAAGTTATGGTTGTAATTTTTCTAACACTATAATTGGAATACCGTCAGGGCCAGTTGCTTTACTGGGGTCAAGGTTCTTGATTAGCTTGGCGACCTCACGCACATATATTTCTATGCTGCATAGCGTGTTGTCTGTTACGTCGAGTACGGAGAGTTGATGGCCTCCATCGTACAGGGAAGAATTTGCCGCAAAGTTTTTGGCAAATAGTTTGGAATTGTCGGATGCTGTCGAGATGACCTCTACTCCATTGATAATAGGTGAGATAGAACGCACGTTTCTGTTCAGGATCCTATTTGCTATTTGCCAGAACTGGTGGGAACCAATCCGCTGCTCAGCTACTTTGGACTATATTGCATTTTTTATTACTCTTTTACGGTTGCTGGCGGTCCTGAAAGCTGCTTTAGTTTCAGTGCGTCTATTACGTTGGTAGCTACGGAAAAAATGATTTCTGTGTGCGATGGCAGCAGCAAATTCAGGGGAGAACCATGGCTAGCTGTTAGGATTTTGTTGGAATTTTTTGGATGGTATGAATTGGTCTATGCCTACAAGTAACCATTCGGTCAGGTCTGATACTATAGAGGCACATCCTTTTTAAACATGGAATCGGGAGGTAGATAAGATATGAATATACGGAAACTATCCCAGTCCGCCATAGAATATCGGTATACAGTACGGTGGAGAGGTACGTCTGTAGATTTATTATATTTCATTTTTATCTTAACTGATACGATGCAGTGGTCGGAGGATCCCAGAAGAGATAGAACGGAACATGAGCATAGCTCAGGGGAAGTGGATAGAAAAAGGTCTAGAAGGCTTGCGTACTGACCGGTAGTATCGGGAACACGGGTGGGCTCGCGAACAATCTGAGTCAGGTCATAGACAATAGCAAAATCATGACAGAACCTCCCCTCCTCATCAGTCTTATTTGAGTGGTTCAGCCATTCCACATCATGGGCATTGAAGTCACCGCAAATGTGAATTTTAGCCGAGGGATGAGCAGACAGGATGTGGTCAATTTTCTCTGATATACTCTTAACGACAGTAACTCCGCTGTTGTGGGGGCGATAGAGGGCAAATATAAATGCGGTGGTGTAAGCAAGTGCAACCCGGAAGCACATATAAGGTAGATTATATTCCAGTTTCGCTTAGAAAGAATATATCAGGTTTCGTCTCCTATAATTCGGTTTCAACCTCTAGAAGGTTAGACCGTAGACCCCTGATGTTGGAGAAGAAGACATGGTAGTAGGGGTCTACGTAGGATGATGGGGTTCTAGGTTTATTCGTGTTTTCTTTTTTGAGATATTTCATGTTAAGGATTTTGGGATTCGTGGACAGGTCAGCATACTTTGTTAGAGCAGAACAGAGAGGGAAAGTAAGAGAGGAAAGATAAATAAATAATATATATATATATATATATATATATATATATATATATATATATAAAAATACACAAAAATTGGCAAAATTAAGACAAGATACATTTCAACAGTTATGGATAAAGATTTTAACTTAGCTCTGAAGACACCGACTCTTTATTTTTTTTTTACATAGGCAACACCACATTATCAAGGCCATGAGGCCACTCAAGGATAAGGGTTAAAGAGTGTACAGTAGAAATTGGACAATATATTAATCATTAGTAATGAAAATTTGGTAAATTTGATAACTTATATGGAACGGCTCATCAAGAACTTATTTAAGTTAGACTTAAAGACAACCATATTGTAGTCAGCCGGAAAGCAGGAAAACGGAAGACAATTCCACAGGCGTGCAGTTCTAAGAAAGAAGCTCTGTTCATGGAATCTACGTTTAGGTTTAGGCACAGATAAAGAGTGGGGGGAATTTTTGATAGTGTTTACAGCTAGACGAGTGTTTCTTGTGAAAGTTTGGCGAGGGGGGACCATAGATTGAAGCTCAGTCGAACACTTTCCATGAAAATAACGATACATCAGAGACAAACTCGCAACATCTCTTCTGTGAGATAGAGGTTGCAAGGAAGAGAAAAGGACATCTCCTACGAGGCTACGAAGTCTATTTTGAACTCTATCAAGGCAGGCCAAGTCCTTTCTAGCAGCTCCTGCCCAGATGTGGCAACAGTATTCCATCCTTGGACGTACCTGGCTCTTATATAGATAGAGAATAGCATCAGCAGTGAGATATCTACAGGATCGATAGAAAGATCCCACCATTTTTCCAGTGGCCTTGGCAACAGATTTGATGTACGTGTTCCATTTAAGATCAGGAGTAATGGTCAAGCCAAGAAGCTTGTCAAAACTTGAGGCCTCCTGAAGACGAGAGCCATTCATTTCAATTGATGCCAGATGTGGGTCAGAATGTTGATGATGTAAAGAGAGAAGCTTGGTTTTAGATGCATTAAAAGTAACCAGCCACTCCTTACCC
The DNA here is from genome assembly GCF_053919585.1 of Euprymna scolopes. NCBI lineage: Eukaryota > Metazoa > Mollusca > Cephalopoda > Sepiida > Sepiolidae > Euprymna > Euprymna scolopes. Next base: position 119,007,475 of record NC_136492.1, on the reverse strand, counting down.
CATTGTACTACGTGCTCAAGATCAGAGGAGAGAGAATTGGAGAGAACTTGGTCGTTTATTGTCTTAGATGTGCTACCATAAATGGTAGTGTCGTCAGCATAGATGTCTAAAAATGATATAAGGATGTGATTTGGAAGATCATTAATATATATCAGGAAAAGAGTTGGGCCCAGGATGGATCATAGAGGGACACCGGCATTAATACTGTGAGCTTCTGATTTTTGCCCCTCAACTACTACTCTTATGAACCTATCAAAAAGAAATGATTTAATAATTGAGAAGACATTTCCAGCAGTACCATAGCTAGAGATCTTATGAAGTAAACCTTTATGCCATACCCTATCAAAGGCCTTAGATATGTCAAGAGCAATTGCCCTAGAAAGGTTGCCTCTGTCGAGAGATTTGCTAATCCTATGAGATATAACTGTAAGCACATCTGCTGTAGATCTAGCAGAACGGAAACCATATTGAGTGTCACTAAGAAGGTTATTTTTGTTGAGATGGTTGATTACTTCTGTATTTAACACAGATTCCAGCAACTTACTCATGACGCACAGGAGACTTATTGGCCTGTACTGAGAGGGGGATGGGCGATCACCTGAATTCTTAAATACAGGGTATACTGATGAGATTTTCCAGGGAGATGGGAAACTATTCTCCTTAAGACAACGTTTAAACAGTTTTGTAAGTATGGGCGCTAGTTCAGGTTGAAGTTTTTTGAGGACTATAATTGGAATACCGCCAGGGCCAGTTGCTTTACTGGAATCAAGGTTTTTGATTAGCTTGGCAACATCACGTACAGATATACGTATATCACATAGCGTATTTTCTGATACAGGAGGAAATATTGGGGGTTGACAGCCTTGATCGCAAAGGGTAGAATTAGCTGCAAAGTTCTTGACAAAGAGTTTGGCTTTGTCTGATGCTGACGAGATTACCTCAGGTCCATTGATAATAGTTGGGATGGAGTACACGCTTCTGTTCAGGATTCTGTTTGCTATTTGCCAAAACTGGTGGGAACCAAGCCGCTGCTCAGCTACTTAACAGATTGAGCATACAACTCTCTTGCATTCTTTATTACTTTCTTACAATGGTTGCTGGCAGTCCTGAAAGCGGCTTTAGTTTTCATACATCTATTACGTTGGAAACAGTGGAAAAAGTGATTTCTGTGCGCAATGCCAGCAGCACGTTCTGGAGAGAACCATGGTTGGCTGTTAGGTTTTTGCTGAAACTTTTTCGAGGGTATGAAACGGTCAATACCTACAATTTACCATTCCGTCAGGTCTAATACTATAGAGGACACATCCTTTTTAAACATGGAATGCAGAGGTAGATCAGATATAAATGTACGGAAGCTATCCCAGTCAGCCTTAGTGTATCGATATACTGTACGATGGAGAGGTACGTCTGGGGACTTATTACATTTCATTTTTATCTTAATTGATACAACAGAGTGGTTGGAAGATCCAAGAGGCGACAGAACAGAAACTGAACATAGTTCAGGGCAAGTTGTGAGAAAAAGGTCTAGTAGGCTCGCATACTGGCCGTCATTTGGGGCACACGGGTGGGTTCCTGAACAATCTGAGTGAGGTCATAGGCAATGGAGAAATTATGACAGAACCTCCTCTCATCATCGGTCTTGTTAGAGTGGGTCAACCATTCGACGTTGTGAACATTTAAGTCCCCACATACGTGAATGTTAGCTGAAGGATAATCAGATAGGACTTGGTCAATTTTCTCAGATATGCTTTGAAATATAGTAACTCCGCTGTTATGGGGGCGATAGAGAGTAAATATGAATGCCGTAGTGTGAGCTAAAGCAACCCGGAAGCACATATAGGGTAAGTTAGGATCTTCCCTGGAGATGTCCCTTCCACATGGAAAGCTATCCCTAATATAGGCACATATTCCATGCCCATGGCGATCTTGGGGGTCAGATTTGGAAGTTAAGTTAGAATATCCTTTAATTGCGAACTCTTCTAGGGAAATAGCCTGTCCAATGCCAGTTTCACTTAAAAATTAAAGGTCTGGTTTAGTCTCCTGTAATTGGGTTTCAACCTCTGGAAGGTTAGAACGTAGACCCCTGATGTTGGAGAAGGAGACATGGTAGTAGGGGTCTACGTTGGAAGTTGGAGAACCGGGTTTAATCGTGTATTTTTTCTTGAAACTTGTCATGGTGAATTTTTGGAATTTGTGGACTAGGTCGTCAGATTTACTTAGAGCAGGACAGAGAGGGGAAACTAAGAGAGAAAAAGAAACGAAGAATTTATTATTTTTATTTGTAGCTAATGATAAGGTAAAGCCGTAACAATTACCCACTAGTATGGCATCGAGAGGCCCCACCAGAAGCTACTGCATGGTCCAGAATCCATTCACCAAATAGCAATACAGCAGCCCCAGTACTTTGCACCTGCTGATAGGGCAGCCTCATTAGTGGTTAATCCAAGGTTCGAGTCCCTGACTATCAGGCGGATAACGTCAGCCCAGACAAAACGTTTACCTCCAGCACCCTTACTAGTGACATGGCTACAAGGATAGACATAGAAACAGAAAATTTCCACCAACTCTGCCAACTGTTCGCACAAAATACTGCCAACCTAGAAAACAGCTTTTTCTTCTCCCTTTGTCAGAAAAATCACTCATTAAAAATGAGGACTGAGGGACAAATAAGAAGAAGCGAGAGTAACAGGAGCTGCCGATAACGCATCCACAATGCGTTTTCTACTCTCCATTAAAAAAAAACAAAAAACTATTAAGTATTGTACTTAATAAAAGTCCAACGGACGTGTTTAAGGGAAAGTATGGTGATAGATTCCCCTCTCACGAACTAAAAATGAGTACAATTCGTAATCTATTTTTGCAATCAACTCGGTAGATAAATAAACATTTATGTACGAGAAAAAAAACGACAAAAAAAAACAAAAAAACTAGCATTTAATAAAACAAAAATACACAAATTAAATACTGAAATAAAATGGAGTTATTAATATTTTAATCTAAAATAAAAAGTATGATTAAAATTGAAAATCACTTATCTCAACAAAAACACTTCCGTCTCCAAATTGCAAACTGTAGTGAAAGAAATTGAGTTAGCAGCGTTCAAAACATTTTTTTTTTAAATTAGCGGTTAAAAGAAAAGCGTGATTTTATTCTGAACTTAAGCTAGTCACGTTTTAAGAAGCTTACGATATAAAAGAAAGGCGGATGGGGGGGTTCTTCCGAAAGTAAGTTGGTGACGTTATAAGTAATTTCGAGATAAGATGGAAGCCGGTATTGGACGAGAAAAAAAAGCTAGCATTTAATAAAACAGAAATACACAAATTAAATACTGAAATAAAATGGAGTTATTAATATTTTAATCTAAAATAAAAAGTATGATTAAAATTGAAAACCACTTATCTCAACAAAAACACTTCCGTCTCCAAATTGCAAACTGTAGTGAAAGAAATTGAGTTAGCAGCGTTCAAAACATTTTTTTTTAAAATTAACCATCTCGAAAACTGACCAGTAGCTAGCAGACTTGGATTGTTCTGGTACTTAAGGGATATGGTGGGTGTGGGGGGTTAAATGTTTTTTTTAAATTATTTTTTATTTTTTTTTTGCTTTAGGTACCTCGCGATAGAACCTTCGAGATTCACCTTATTACGTTTCAATAATGCAACTTGTGAACGGCTTATGTTTTTAGATTGGGGACATCTTATTTAAAGGCTGACTTAGGGTAATACCAGGCGTATTTAACAAAAAAGTTTAAAACACGAGTAATAAGACATGATAAGTAATGTTAAGGTGTTTCAATTTTTAGTAAGACTGCAATAAGAGAACAAAGATAAATAAATAATATATATATTTTTAATACAAAAAAATTGGCAAAATTAAGACAAGATACATTTCAACAGTTATGGATAAAGATTTTAACTTGAGAAAAACATGGCCGAACAACAACTTTGGGGCGCTAAATGAAAGATAGCATTAGCAATATTCACACATCCAATCTTAAGAAGTTCCACCGGACCACGATCCAAACCAGGTGCCTTTCCACCGCTGACTTGTGGGATAGCCAATTGCGCTTCAACAAGAATAGGCAAACGATCCATGATATCACATTGTGGTAGGCTATCAATTGCATCACCATCTACTGCTGAGATATTGTGAAACACATAAGTAAAGTGCTCTTGCACTCTTTGCAAGATATTTTCTGGATCCTTAATGACAACAGAACCATCTTTCGACATCACAGGAGATATTGAAACGAAGGAGGACCAAATACTTGACGCAGGAGTCCATAAAATTCCTTTGATTTCTTTGTGTTAAACGCCTTTTGGATCTGCTCTGTTATATTCATCTACCATTTGTTTTTTTATTTTCCTTGGCTCACGTTGCAATGTGGCTTTGACCTCTTTGTATTGTCGCAAATCAGTTGTATGATCAGAATGATTTTCACAAAGTAAAGATTCATAACTTGTCTGTTTATTCATTAGCAATTAATTAATTTCAAGATTATTGTCGTCAAACTAGTCCATGTTCTTATCCCTCTTGAAGTCAAGAACTTCAGCACCAGCAGAATAAACTCGAGTCTTGAAATTCACCAATGTACCATCAAATGCAAGATTATCAAGATCTTTTGCCATACTCATTTGAACTTCAGGCAACTTTAACTTGGCGACATCAATACGGCTAGGCACCTTAACGCCACTATGAGGAACTGTCTTACGGATTCGTAGATTAAACTTTCCTCTCACTAATTTGTCTTCGGTGTCACATTCAGCACTGCGCATAACACCAACAGTATATACATCTCGAAGATCGCATTTTCGATTTATGATGAAGTCACTTAGGTGTCCATGTTTTGAACGCAGATGTATCCAAGTGCTTCAGTTTACGGCGAAAGAAGGTTACAGATAGCAAGATTAAATTCTGAACAGAACTCTAGTAGCTTCAGATAATTAGCATTCATGGTACCGATACCATAGCGGCCAAGAGCACTCCAGGTCTCATAATCTTTCCCAACACGGCATTGAAATCATCAAGAATAAGACGTTTTTCATTAATTGGTGTAGATGCAACAACGGAGCGCAGAGACTCGTAGAAACACAAGATGTCATCTTCATTCGCTTGAAGAGTTGGGGCATAGACCAAACGAATAGTGATAAATCTGTTGTGTGAGTTAGGTACACGAAGTTTAAGGATGCGGTCACAGATACTGGAAGTGAAATGCCATAGTATCAACCAAGGATGTCTTAATCGCTAAACCGACTCTACAATTTCTACGGATACCCTCCCGTTTACCAATCCAGAAGAGAGAGTATCCTGATGATACCTCTGTCATTTGATCTGTCGAGATACCGGTTTCTGGTAGAGCAGCAATATCTATATCAAGTCTTCTATATCTCCAGTAATAAGCACCGTCCTGCGCTCTGGACAGTTAGATGACCCTTTATCAAGATGAGTGCGTACATTCCAACAGCATACATTGAATTTTATTCCTTTTTGGAGATACATTTTTGTTTCTTCCTGCTTAGATAAACCATCATTAGCCGCAGGAGACTAACCAGTGATGACTGACATTTTTAGTGCACCTTTTCTAGCACTTTCCCAGGACACGGGTGAGCAGTGATCTTCCTGAATAGGGTTGCTCAGTCACACGAACCCCCACCGGAGTTGCCCTCTCTCATGTGAAGGCACAACAACGATGTTAGGATAGGGTTCCTTTCATCTCTGTGTAGATTTGTGACTGCGTACCTCCAACTGGTCAGGTCTGTACACGTTGTCACCCCTTCATCGCAATAGTACTTGCAATAGATATGAATGGCAGATAAAGATGAGATATACAAAGATAAGAGATAAAAGATAAAAGATAGATCTCAAGTAACACCTGTACGTCGTTGTAGTAAAGAGACAAGCGTTTGTACGACATGAGTACCACTGTTTAAGTATCCGCAACAATAACCTAGTTACAAGCCATTGCAAGATGACTGGTAATTGCTTTGATCGCAATTATTTCTGTGAGAGTTGTCCTCTCCTAGAAGGATTGCCTCGACCACGACTTGCAGGATCTCCGTCTACCCCGCTAATGTCATTTACCCATGACTGAGACTTAGGTAGCTGGTCACTAGGGCATGGTCCACAGTGGGTAATGAATGCCGCAGTAAACAGGGCCTAAGCTCCTCTAGAGGTTTCTGCCAGGGTTACCTCACCCTTAACCTTTGGTTCAAAAACCTTATCCCACAGGAAAGTGGGGGTCTAGTTTTCTGGCGCTGAACACTCGCCAATCACCAGAGCCCCGTTAGCGTAGCAGAACTCACAACGTGGACGTGGGAATGATTGGATTGGGAGAAGCTTTATGTGACGTCCACACCAATCCTTGAGCTCCATATTTATATATATATATATATATATATATATATATATATATATATATATATATATTTATATACGTGCAGTATACGCAACAGTAAATGGCGGTATACAGGATGACGTCTTAAATGGTGACGTCACAACTTCATAGCAAAAAAAGACAGTTCAAAAATGATGTGGGGAGGTAAAAGTTAAAGTAAAGATTCCCAACACACGCCGGGTAAATGATCTCGTATGTATATATATATATATATATATATATATATATATATATATATATATATATATATATATATGTGTGTGTGTGTGTGTGTGTGTGTGTGTGTGTGTGTGAATGATCTCGGACATGCATACGTATACAAATGAAAAACAAAGAGAATGATAGGTAGTTTCAATGGTTGTCATTTTAACTCATGCTGAAAAAATGCCTTTACGATTATAAGTTTATAATGAAGTAAGCGTTGCTCAGTTCTCTTGATCGGGCATTATTTACGTATAATGTCAAGGAGAAATCCAGATGGGCAGACACAATAAGGTGATAAGCGGACAAAGTCTAGTATAAACACGGAGTTTTCCTTCTCGTATCCCCAACAAGACGCGAGAGTTTTGTCTACTTTACTATTTCATAGCTATGCAAAGAAGATATGTATTTATAAGATTCTCCATCACATTAAATTAAAGTTATATTCCAAACGATAACTAGATGATGAAATAACCAGATTCCAAATTACGAAAACATGATGTTCAAAGAATACCTGTGTTTTAATGGAAAGGGCGGCAATTCAGTTGCTACCAGTGTGGTCTGTGCAATGAACGTGTACTATTCAAATTCTGTCCGGGTAATGGGATGAATTAATTAATACACATATGAACTTTACGTAATATCTCCCCACTTCGTAGCTTTCCATAAGATCATGATGTAGAGAAGACTCTAAATTCTTGGTGGATCGAAAACTTTAATATACAACTGTTACTTGGTGAGGCCCTGCCAAGTAAAACAAACACTACACTAGTATATTCCTAAATTGACGAAATACATACTATCCGTGCCAAATACATATCTTTAGACTATTATCTACCTGGCCAACGGACTCGCCCCCACACAGACATGTTTAAATTTAGTTGCGTCTATGAATTTGCTTTCACTTAAGCACTGTGAATATTTTAAGTTAAAAAGTAGAGATGCTAATGAAATCGTAGATATATCATTGGTCAGTACACAGAAACGTCGTCATATATAGATTCTACTGATTAGTACCGTTAATAACAGAATGAAAATATGCTACAATGTGGACAACTCTTGTATTTTTTTTTAACCGTCTGATTAGATGCCAATCTGGAATTGCTTTGAACATAAGATTAAAATTGTTCAAATGGTGTCGAAAAAATTGGAACAATCTTGAAAACTACACAATATCATGCAATTTATTTTTCCTTGTTATCTTGGTCTGGAAATCTATATGAATACTCGATTACAGAAACTGATAATAATATCATTTTTTTTATTTTAGTCAATTTACTTTAACTTAATTTTTATTGGAATATGTACATTGCTGATGGTTGATATATTTTCATATATCAAACTGTGGGATAAAAATATTTAATAATAATAATAATAATAATAATAATAATAATAATAATAATAAATTATATATATATATACGTTTTATTTTTTATTACCGTTTTTCTGTTTAGTTACATTATTGTTTCAGCTACGCGACAGTTTTTTTTGGCCGTCTTGTAGCCTCCTCAGACTTTACAGAAATATATATATCAGGTTAAAGGTATTCTCTCTGGAAGTTTTTTTTTAGATCCAGCTTGCTCGGTAAAATATCTACACAGCTATGCGGATTACCCAATGTATAAATTGGACCTTATTACCAAACCAAAGTTACAGATTTTTAAGTGCTGTTTAATATTTCTGAATATTCCTTTCAGAAGTCAATTGGTAATTAATTTTATTAGTATTGTCCGGATCACTGTTCGACTGTTTAATATTATTTTCTACCACATCCCTGTCGAAATAACCTTCGAACTTCTTCACTTGAATATTTTCGAACTCTGTTAACTTACTATCGAACTTGTTGATGTGCACTGGATTTGGTCCACGGGACTCTCCAAATTTATATGAGAATCGTTCGCAAAAACCGGTGACGTAGTGAATAATTGCTTATTCAAATTCAGTAATTGAAGTTTATTACCGCGGTGCAGACAACACTTCATATACACTTGCTAATTGCTTAAAACATACGCAGTCAGGTTGACGGAACGAGAACGTTCATTTAATGACTATATAAGTAAAATTGCCTTATTTTTATAATATTCATCTTTCACAAACACACACATACACAAACATATATGTATATATACATTCCTATTTAGCGCGCGCACACACACACACACACACACACACACACACACACACACACACACAGATATATATGTAGTAAACTGTCAGAAAAAAGTCCACGCTTATTTAAAACGATAAAAATAACTTCCTCTTTTTCTTTTCTTTATTTCCGAAGAGGGAAAAAGCAAGCAGCAAGACAATGACATCTGCTACAATATTCGCTACCCATCACGCCGGAGATAAACCTAAAGAAAAATAAGATCAGAACAATGCACCAATTGTACAACATCAGCGAGACGTTCCTGAAAAGCTTATGCAAATTTCCCGAATCACACACGGCGAATGTCTTCGTCGCCATTGTACCAAAATCTCAAAAGCGATGCAAAAGCGCCCTCTAGGTAGTTTCTCGTATTCTTATTGAGGTTGATATTGTTGCCATTATTATTATCACTATTATTATTACGTCTTTTTCTCTTAACTCTTTCAATAATTCTTTCTTTATTTATTTCGGTGCTACATTTTATCGTTTGTTGCGTTGTTTTATTCCGATCTTTTGATTAATTTATTTTATTTTCAACATATTTTTTACTCCTATAATAATTTTATTTCCAGTATTCTATCGCTTTAAAAATTTTTTTTCTTCGCAGCTAATTAACGAATTTAACAAAAGAATCAAATGTGATATAATGTCGTTAAAGATAAATGATAAAAAAGAAAGAAAAAACAATGAACGATACACTGTAAAGAGGAGAAAACATATATGTTAAACGCCACAACTATCAGAAGAAATTTAATAAAATGCAACTGAACTAAAATTATGAATTTTACAAGAAAAGAATGATAAATCAATCAAAGCAGTAGAAAACGAGGGAAGAGAAAAACAAAAATTAAAACGAAAGTTGAAAAGATAATCACCTAAGAAACAATAAAAGATAAGACTTTAAAATAATGGCAGAAAATAAAGAAAACGATGAAAATAGAAGAAAAAATCTATTATTATTATTATTATTATTATTATTATTATTATTATTATTATTACTTATTGCAGTAGTTCTGCTACAAATATAAGCATTTGTTAGTTTTAAGCGTATTTATATTATTTATTATTCAAACGCACTTTGTTGCGTATACAGTGAATTAAACTTGAACGCTTTGTGGTCCCTCTTAACTAGTACAGACGTTTTCATCTCTCGTGAAAAAAGATGTGTTCGACCCAAATAGTTCGTATAATACCATAACTGTCACTGAAAACTCCAGATACATTGTTTTCCTTGGGAGGATAAAACCAACGAACCTTCTGTGTCAGTTGTACCCAATTTCTGGAGTAATAAGTGTATCTTTGTTTCGTTTGACCGTTCTTTGCAGCCCACGTTAAAAACTTCTACATATTGTTTATGGAATGCATAAAAAATAATATGTAAAATAGGTAAATATAAAAAATAATTTGAAATACATAAATATTCAAATAATTAAACATAGTTAAATGTCAAAATAATTAAAGATGCGTAAATATTAAAATAATTTAACATAGATAAATATGAATATAATCTAAACTCGGTAAATATTAAAATAATTTAAAATAGGTAAATATGAAAATAGTTGAAAATATGTGAATAGGAAAATAAGTAAAAATAAGTAAATATAAAAATAGTTCGAAATATTCAATCATATAAAAATAGTTAAAAAGTAAGTAAATATGTTACGTCGCGGGAACAAACAACAGTAGGTATATAAGAATATAGGTAAATAGGAAATACGATTCTGATTTTTTCTGTTTCAGCAAAAGGCTTTTATTACCATTACTTTCCAAACAACGCATAGTTCTTGTTTTTTCTAACTGTTTATTTCGCCTACCATGAGATTGACAGCACCCTGCCGCCTCGACACAAGATTAATAGTTTCTCGCCACAAACCCGTGGTCTCACATCCATCTCATCCACCCCGCGTTTTTGTCTTTCTTTCTGACCATACGCCGGTCGTAGCCAACCATTTTTCGTTTTCGAATTTACACGTTTATTTTTCTCGACCGGCACTTTGCTTCCCTTCGATCACGTGCTGTCCCTTTTCTCCGTTTCGATAACTCAAATTCATTTGCAAATGTTATCGAAAGAGGTGGAGAGTATTGGAAATCTGGGAGACTTGCTGTCACTCAGCAAACATCAGGGAACATCAAAGTTTGTTTTGAAGGAGAGATCTTTGATGACCTGTGTAAAATCTCCTTGTCAACTAATAATAATAATAATAATAATAATAATAATAATATTAATAATAATAATAGGATACTCTACTACTACTACTACTACTGCGAAAATAATAATATTAATGGTAATAAACAAGTAAAAATAATATTTATATTTAGTCTTTTAGTTCTCACATTCCATGAATAATGTTTTTGACAAAGGTAAAATAATTTCTGATTTCTGAGTAAGAGTTTATTAATATAACACATCGCTGGCTAGGTTTTGACCTTGAAGTAATATTATTTTTAAGCTGCTTACATCCAGCGACGTCATGTTTTTTTTCTGAAGTAATTACCATTAAAACAAGGCTGTAAAGAATAAGACAGCATAATAAGGTCACGCGAAAAAGAAATACAGCGCAATCATATGTAAAACAAAAAAGTATTATTCCCTCAACTTTTTTAATATTACGAATCAACCAAAAGACAAAGAAAAAATATAAAAAAAGACTAGGACGGAAAGTCTAACTTTTCAAAATTAAATAAATACTCCCCCCCCCCAAATGAAACAGAACAAAATTCTGTAAAAGAAAAACATATAATATAATATAATATAATACAATATTATATAAAGCATTATGTATAAAAGACATCAGGTTTAGATATTTTCGTCAACGTTCGAGTGAAAAATAAAATAAAATGTAAAACTAATTTGTGTTCTCCATGGGAAATTCACGGGAACACGTCATACGATGAATAATTTTCATGTTCTTTGACTTTTATTTATTATTTTGAGACAAGAATTGTTCTTCTTTAAACTCGGTGTCTCTATCTGTTTCTTTTGAATATTGTTTACATCTGTGTCTCCTTGGTGAACGACATTTCCAACTGCTCCGAAATCATCTTGCAGACATATACATTCCCAATCGCATTGCAATGAATATTTCTAGAATCAGTAGTTGGTCTTTGCAATGGTGGCCATTTTTTTGTTGAATTCACAGATAATATGGGTGGCAGTCTTGTGGGTAGACAATACGCCACATTAATTCATTTTCTCTTATTTTCTCTCGTTATAGACTTTTTCTTTTTAATTAAAACGTTATAAAGACAGAAGAATTCACTTGGATTTAAAAAGTCTTTTTTGTATATAAAGTTAACGAGTTTTAGAGAGGAAGATTGATGATTTGTATTTTCCTACAATAGCTTGTGGCGTAACGGATAAAAGTGCTCAGTTATACTGAGTTTTAAGTGTCAGTCAGGTAAATACTTAATAAAGACGATTACAAAATACAAATTATTAATTTTTCTACTCCGGTCATAACCGACGGAACAAGAGCTAGATATTTTCGTAAATTCAATAAAGGGTTCCGTTCGAAATTCCGTACGGATTCGTGAGTTCGACATAAAACCCAAGTTCGACTAGATGTACAGGAAGAAGATCCGAGGTAACATCGATCAAAACGTTATAAGAATTATATTCAAGATGAGCACTATAATCCGTAATAATTCAGTCTTTTGAGGGTTCAATATTTTCTTTAAAGTATACATGTGTTGTATTATACTGTTCTCAGGCGAAAGACGATATGTTGGCTTATGAAAATATACGACAGCTATATTGTGGCTTTAGTAACGAATGACGATGCATCCGATTAGAGGAAAGGATAGTGAGTTTTTGTCAAAATAAGGCGCGCACTCTTGAATTCGGCCACTTGCTTGGCCTCTGCTCGCCAGAACAAATAAACGAAGAACAAAATTAAACCCAAGTCATACCCGTTATATGAACCTTTTGACCGAACTTCTCTGGCGTTTGATGGCCACCAGCTTCATTGGTGAACTTTCGACATTGAAATATTGTTTTTGTTTAAATGGCTTTTTAAATTACATGTATATTTTGCTTTGACGTTTTGCTTGTCGTCCTGCATTATCAAACACATGTATACATATATAATATCCCATCAGCGCAACTTTTCTATAAACCCGGCTGTTTTTTTTTTACCATTCATTAAATTTGAAATGTTGTTTTGTAACATTTTGTATGATGTATGAAGACCTCCAAGTTTTCGTAATCGTCAGAGAAACAATAAAGTTCACAAATATAATTCACACATTTGTCACTACATTTCCTCTTTGTACACACTTATGCGATCCTTACAAACTCAAGTGTTAACTTCCAACAATTGTGACAGAGCTGAATGAAGGCAGACAGGATTTATTTAACTTGATCTTCCATCCAAATCACTGAAAACATATCGGTATAGACAAAATAGATCAATAATAACTGTTTTATTCTGTTTGCTCAGTCCATCGTATATTTGCGTCGACACGTTGCGTGCTCCTAAACATACTATTTCCCTCTCATATCTACTCTTTGAGTCATGCAACAACGTATCCGTTTGTATTAATTACCAACGTCTTACAATCCAAACCTTAAGTTTACCAAGTTTACTCAGTTAACCTCTCATTTACTACTATTCTTAACTCACCATCTTAGATACTCGTTTATCTATTTGAAAGTTAACTTATGAAAAAACTCGTATTTATTATTACAGCTGCAGATCTCTATTAATCATTATATCCGACTTAAACTATAGTAGTAAATTAAGGGCTTTAGCTGACCGACTGTGTAGAAACATATTGATTATGTACAAAAAATAAGTAGTATGTATATATATATATATATATATATATATATATATATATATACTTTTCATTGACTCTTTTTATAATTCGTAACTATATATTTCACTTCTATTTTTAATATTTTATCTCCACCTAATGATGATTCAAGAAAGAATCGAAAGCGCTCGTGTGAACCATGGAATATTTGTAAATACCTTCCATCTTGGTTTCATCGATTGATTTTGTTGTCCGGGAAAAGTGTTGTTTTTTATTATAAGATTAGCAGTTGTTATTTTTTTTATAGTAAATGATAAATCGGATCTTATTATCATTGACTGGGGATATTAATCGATGCATATATATATATATATATATATATATATATATATATATATATTATATTTCTTAGTACCTTTTCATCTGATTTGAAGTTGAGGTGTAGTTGGTTGCGATAGAATATATTGATGGGTGGGGATTGCTAACTTGGTTATTATTAGTTTGGTCTAAGTTTCTAATTGTTAGTTTAATTTGTTTATCTCCTAATAAATTGGGGAATTGGTTAATATTGCTTGATATTCTTTAGTTCACTATAGAATATTTTTCTACTTGCGGACACCAGGTTCACGCGATTAATAAGATTTTTTTATAATTACGGTCTTGTTTTTTAGCCACGTCCTAACACGTAAGAAAGGAGAAAAAAGAAGAAAAAATCCTATATATATTTGCACACGACACACTTCACTAAATATAATTTTAACGAAAGCATATAAAATCATCCAGATTTTAAACGAACAGTAATCAAAACTGCCCGAAGACGACTGTGGAAAAACTCAGTCGAAAGTACTTGCAAAGAAGAAAAACATGGTCCAAAGCGACTGTGGAACTTTCTTACACAGATTCAACTAAGAAAACAGAAAGACAATTTGAAACATTGAAAAACTACAAAGAAAGCTCATTAAGCAAGAATACACAGTGCTATTTAACAATATTTGTCTGTACTGATGAGCTGTGAAACAGCGAAACAGTACTGTATGTCGATGACTATATATATATATATATATATATATACATATATATGTATATATATATATATATTACATTACTTTGGTATCATCAGCTAGAATCGGAAGCAAAGCATGACTAACAACACATGCATATCAGAACCCGTCAAACGAACTCAGTTAAATATATAAATAAATATTTGCGCAGTAGTAGAACATACATATTGCGTCGAACTGCGCCTGCCAAGTTCCAATATTTCAATTTTTACCTTTTTGCAGCTGTTTTCCCGTCAATTCAAGGTTAATTTCATAATATATAAAGATTAAATCCTAAATGTAATATACACTATTCACGGTGTGCGCGCGCGTGTATGTGTGAAAACTAGATGTATTTATGCGTATATATCCGTGTCTACATATTTAACCGATAAACTCCTAAACTATTTGTCACATAACACTGAAATTAATAGAAAATAGTACTCATACACAGAGGATTGTTTATAACGAGTGAAATCTTTGTTTGGATGTATAAATAACGCGTGTCGACAAGTTGAAATGCAACTTTTCATTTCAAGTTGCTGACATATTTCTATTACTCATGCGCAAATTCAAAGATTGCTTGAAGTGGTTTGATTCTATATATTTCTTGTCTATGCCGCAGTAACTCGAACAATAAGAGACATTACTGGGACGCTAAACGTTTAGATTTCGATTCAAACTGATAGAATCCAATTCATTTTTTTTTACACTTTTGAAATGAGTACTATATGTTAGGTACAATATAATATTCAATAAAAATTGGATCTGTAATAATAAATACAAAAATCTGCATGGATTAAAATATATTTAAGCGTATTTTCCAACCGGGTAAAGTCGCCCCACCCCCAGCTATTTGTAATATAAATAACCAGTTATTTCTTAAGCTTAAAATTTATTTAACATATGTCTACTTAATAGTGAATTAACTCAATTACTCTTGCTTTATTTGAAGCCTAGGATTAAAAGCTTTATTACATTTCAGAAGAGTTTCTGATGGGTAACTATTCTTTACGAGTACTGGAAATTAAGATTTTTTAGTGGGTGACTTTTTTTTTTACACAGTGATCACCACTTATCAAGGCCCGGAAGCCACTCAGGGATAAGGGTTATTGCAAGTAAATTACGTTAGTGTGGAGATTTGATGAAGTGTTTACTTAAGGGGGCGGTTCATTAAGAATTTGTTAACGTTGGACTTGAACACATACAAGTTGTAGTCCGGTGGGAAGCAGGCAGACGGAACAGAGTTCCACAGGCGTGCAGTTCTAAGAAAGAAGCTTTGTTCATGGAATCCACGTTTTGATTTAGGCACAGATAAAGAGTGGGGGAAATTTTTCACAGTGGATTCAGCTAGACGGGTGTTTTTCGTGAAAGATTGGCGAGGGGGGGACCAGAGATTGGAGTTCAGACGAGCACCTGCCATGGAAATAACGATAAAACATGGATAGGCTCGCAACGTCTCTTCTGTGAGAGAGAGGTTGCAGGGTAGAGAAGAGGACATCCCCCACTAAGCCACGAAGTCTATTTTGTACTCTGTCCAGGCAGGATAGGCTGTTTTTAGCAGCTCCTGCCCAGATATGGCAACAGTATTCCATCCTTGGACGTACTTGGCTTTTATATAGATAGAGAATTGCATCAGTAATGAGATATCTTCTGGAGCAGTAGAAGAATCCCACCATCTTTCCAGCGACCTTGGCAACAGACGTGTTCCATTTCAGATCAGGAGTAAAGGTAAAACCCAGAAGCTTGTCAAAACACGGGGCTTCACCCAGACGAGAGCCATCCATCCCAATTGATGCCAGATGGGGATCAGAGCGTTGATGGTGTAAGGATAGGAGTTTGGTTTTGGATGCATTGCATAAAGACTGTTTTGTATAAGTCCTGGACTTTAAAATTTTGCAGGCCAAAAGCAAAATACCTTTCTCATGTTGACACAGAATAATTATGTGCCCGAAAGCTAAAGATTCAATATTTTTTATGGAACCATTCTGGTTTCTGATTGCTTGCTAGCAGAACATGGCTCCATTAGATTGGTGAGTTCCTATCGCCAGTGTCTATAAGTAGAACCTTACAACTTTCAGTGATCATACCCTATTATTATATAAAAGATATTACACCAGTTTAGAATTAAGATTGACAAAAGATACAATCTACGGTCGGAAATATAATTTTCATAACTTTACGCTATAAAAATCCTCAGGTTACAAAAAATTGATATGAATTCATGTGTGTATTGTTGTGTAAAGCGTGCAAAACAACCTCAAAAGGAAAACAGGAAAACAGACGAAAACAGAGAAATAGAAAAATAGAGGAGGTAGAATATACGGTTCGCTATTTTTCTATATCAAAGCTGTATCTATTTTTCTATATCAAAGCTGTATCTATTTTTCTATATCAAAGCTGTATCTATTTTTCTATATCAAAGCTGTATCTATTTTTCTATATCAAAGCTGTATCTATTTTTCTAACACCAACCTTGTAATTTTTCTTCTCTTCAAAGTCGATATACTTTTTTTCTGTCGAGTTTTCAGCACTGATCTTAGCCTATGTTCGCTTTTTATTTCAATTTGCCAGATTAATCTCCTTCTTCAGTCGATATCCTAACCGTTATATCCTTCATAAATCGTATCGATATTTGTTCTTTATTAAAATCGATACTGACACCTGTATCTCCTTAAATTATCACTTCTTTTTCCCACTCTCTAATCAATAATCTGTATCTACTTCAAGAGTCACTTTCTTATTCATAGCATGTTCTTTCAAGAGTTCTCATCAAGCTTCCGTGTGCCTTGATAAATCATAAAAACCGTTATAAAATGGTTACTATATCTAGATCAAATTGTGCGACCACGTTTCCCGCGTCTCTATATTTCTTGTTCAAGCATAAATTTTATAATCATATATTTATTCCATTATGTACTTAAATAAAGCATTAAATACCTAAGAACAAACACTACAATTTGAAAGTTCTATTAAAATAAGTAAAATACGTAATAAATCTACCATAGTGCTGTGTTAACTAGAGCTATGACAACAGCATATTAATTTCCTTATCTTAATTCGTATGTATATATCCATTGATATCTTATATGTTTTTATGTAGAGTGATGTGGTTCTCGGTTGATTAATTATGTCTAACCGTGTTGGATATATAATCGATAGTAAAAACAATGATAAGAATATTCCGTTGTCATAATTTTTCATTGCTTTCGATAACCTACCAATTTTTTTAATGTACTTACTCTGCTATTTCTTAGATGTAATACTTCTGTGACTTAATATATAAAGGAAAATTAAATGTTATCTACTATAATATTGAAGAGAAAAATGGAGGGTTACTAGCTTATATACAAAGTAATGTTCAATGATAGCAGAATAAAATTGAGCAAAAGGATATCGTACAAGTTATATATAAAATGCCTATGTGTCCTCAAGAGACTCAAAGTCCTCTTTCGGGAAATTTGGAAGCAGAGTATTTGTACCACAAAGATAATGCTTAGCTGATGGTATTTGGATACCAAGGAAAATTCAATCGAAAGATATCGCAAATTTTCAAGCATATTTTTCATATTCTTGCTCGTCATATGACAATGATGAGCAATCATTATGTAAATGTATCTGTCCAGAAGGCTGAGATAACTGACTTCCCCGGATGTTTGGAGCATTCACAAATGATATGGAACAGCATACTATCAGCTAACAAAAACGGAAAACATATGATATGGCTTGATCTTGCAAATGCAGACGATTCAGTACCTATCACTTAACCTCAATAACCTTTGACTTTTTAAACATCTCTACCAAAGTTTATGAAATCATAATGAAGTATTTCAATTCAGCCTTTATGGGATTGACTGTAAAAAATTATACCACGAAGTCACTGGCCCTTGAGATCGGTATTATTATGGCTTTTGTGATTTACCCTTTTCGTTCGAATCATGGAAATCATAATGCTTGGTGCAGCCAATACGCCGAGAGGAGTAACGACTACTGAATGTAGGTTTATATACCAATTCTGGAAACGTATTGTTCTCAATATCACTATTGGTGGAAGACTCCATATGCTGATGAGGGACATTACCGATGGCATTATTAAAAAGGTATATCCAGAATTAAAAATAAGGGACACAATGATCGGATTACACAGGAAGCGAAATGTAGCCTGCGAATAAAAACATATTAGGAGTCAGTCAAAACAATGAAGCTGGATTGGGCAGCACGAGCAGCGAGGTATTTTTCCTATGTCTATAGATCTTTTATGGAATATCGGCATTCTTATCGCACCCAAATCTGATGTCGATGCACTGCTACAAAAATACCATGACCCTTTCACACGGGCGAGAATGAAGGTAAAATGAAAGAAAAGTCGAAGCCTTTCGTTAGTGAAAGGATCAGTCAAATCAATCTATTTCAAAATTGGCGAGATACGATGCCAACACTTAGTGAGATTCCAGTTTAAATCCTTGACGATATTTATTCAACCTTCTTTGATTGATCCCCATTGGGGTACAGAGATCCATAAATTAAGCTTGAAGGGTTTTAAATAAATTGACAAAACTTATCTACAGGTTGAAGGTTGAAGGTTTGGTGCTACATATTTATCTTTTGTGGTCCTTACAAATGTATTTTTTTTCTTCCTTTGAAGATTGTAATGCTGGGTATGGGGCAGCCAAACTAGTTGCCAACATTGCCCGCTTTTTTATTGAAACCAACCGAGAGCTCTTGTTAGTATCCTCGCTGTTCCCTTAAGTGCAATTGTCTGAATCTCTATTGCACTTGGTTCACCAGGAATATTAGTTAGGTAGGACTTCAGGTTCTTCTTCATAAGTCCTGTGGCACCTATGATAACTGGTGTGATTGATATCCCCTTTAGGTTCCAGTTTCTTTTCATATTATACATGAGGCCTTGATATTTGGTCTGTTTCTCTCTTTCAGCTCTGTAAATTCCACCATCATTAGGAACACTCACTTCAATCAAGGTTGCAACTCTCTCTGACTTATTCCATATAACTATGTCAGGTTTCACAGCAGCATTTTCAAGGTAGGTGGCTGTAGGGATTACATGGTCGTAATGTATGGTATATAAGTAATTTCCAACTGTTCTTTCAGGTTGATGTTCCCAGGACTTGCTGCTACACTGGATGTTTAATTTTTTACAGATGGTCCAGTGGAGGTACTTGCATACTCCATCATGTCTCGCTGTATAGTAGCCGTCCCCTAGAAGAACTTTGCAACTTGATATCAGATGACCAACACTTTCCAATTCTGTATGGCAGAACCTGCATTTATTGTCATTACTGATCCCTGGCAACTTCTTGAATGCATTGGTCATCAATCCCTGGTCTTGGGCAGCCATTATAACCCTTTCCTGATCGTGATGGAGGGATCCTCTTTTGAGCCAGTCCAAAGAACCTTCTTTATCTATGTATACCTGAGAGAGTTCCCCCAGAAAATACTTTGCACATGATGTTGTTCCCATTCTTTAAGGTTCATCTGTTGAAAGGTCTCGGTATATTTCTGCCGGTTCTTTCTTGCTATTTCTGTGGCACACTTGTTTGGTGTATGAGATTGCATTATTTTGAACGAATTCAACAGTTTTTTAATACAAACCTGTGTAAGTAGCTTGGAGTTCTTGCTTGCTTTTCGAAAGTAGGTTTGTATATCAATTCTGGTAACTTACAGATCCCAATATCTTCACTGGTAGAAACGATTAAAATTAGGAAACTGAGACTCCATGTAAGGATGAGGGACTCAATTTATGAAATCATTTTATATTAAAATCATTTTTATATTGAAAAAGAAATTAGAAATCAATCAGGGAGAAAATGGTCGGCTGTTAAGACAACACTGGAGGGAGAATGTAATTTACAAATTATGGACATAATAGGCGTCACCCAAACGGACAAAACTAGATTAATAGCACAGTATTCTCCAAATACAGTCCAAAAGAGAAAAGATACATTGTGATTGAAGAGGTCAGGATGTTTGAGAAAGAGCAAAGAGCAGCTACTGCTGTCACTCAGGCGTAACACTGCAAAATCGACAAATTGGAATGACATTGAACCAATTAAATTATTGTGGAAATCATGAATTGCAATAGAACCACTGACAATATCATCTTCGCTTTACATATTATCTGCTATAAAATGCGACCAACCTAAAATTATGAGGATATACCGTTTCAGACGAGTGTTTTTTGTGTAAACCTGATCAGTGTACCTTGCGCCATGTACTATCTACATGCCCAAAATCACTTCAGATGTACACCTATCGACATAAAAAAATAATAATAATGGAATTTTTGTAAACATAATATAAGAAAACAAACACTCACGGAATCCATGATTCACTTTCACAAAGAAATAAAATGCACTGTGAGCAAGAATGGGATCTACTGAATGGAGCCATTGACTAAAAAATGTCTGTGGATATCAAGACATCTCTACAATATCCAGTCCACGTAATCTGAGCTGAAAAGCGGATATACATTGAAGCATGGTTGGATTCAAAGAAGAGTGTTCTTCTCATAGAATTTCCCATTCTCTTGGAGGAAAACCAGGAGGAACTGCACGAACAAAAGAAAAACAGATATGAGATATTGCGTATGATTACATAGAAAAGAGTTCGAGATGTTGTGTGATTCCCATTGAGGTCAGTCGTCGTGGATTTTTAAGACACTCAGTCATTTTGTTTCTTATAAAAATATGAATCAGGAGCCACTTTCTGAAAGTTGCCTCTGGCCATCTTAAGAAAACACCTTAATATTGAACTAGTCGAGAGCAGAAAAGACTTAAGCATGAAGAAACGTTATAATTTCTATTTGTTGACATGTTTTTATTAATACCCTGGCAGGTGGCAAAAGCTGCTTGGTAGAATCAGGAGTATCAGAGCGGCATTGAACTACCGAAACTATGTTATCACCCCCGTTGGCGTCTTTCACTGTTGTATGATGAATATATATATATATATATATATATATATATATATATATATATATATATATATATATATATATATATTCCTGGTTTATATTTTTCAGGGGTGAAGCTACTGATGAATTTAACAGGGTTCGTACAAGAGTGCCCAATACCGAACTAGGGCAGTAGCTATGTACAGATCAAATTTATTAATTGTGATGAATAAAAAAAAAGTGAAAAAGCTAGCTTACCGGTTTTGAACTTCGCTTAACATAGCTGAAATCGAGGTTTATAACGATTAAGAAAAAGTACATGAGATAAAAATATGGCGGGCGACAAGTGGGGAACAAAACGGGAAAAATTAGATATAAACTACACTAAGTCCTAAAAGATTTCTTCGTTATTTGCAGGGGGAAGGTCTTAAGGTCTTAATATAATGTAAACATAGAGAAAATCTTTAAGGACTTATTGCAATTTCTATCTTTCGCACTTGTGCCCCCCCCATATTTCCATCATATATAATCTTTTCTTAATCGTTAATAACCTTGATTTTAGCTCTGTTGAGAAATGTTCGAAATCGGTAAGCTAACTTTTTCATTTTTTTTTGTAATTCATTATGATTAATAAAGTCGTCTGTACACAGTTATTACAAGTCTAATCAGGAGGCGAAAGACGTCTCAGGTTAGGGTTAGAATTCTCTTCCCTGTTATGTATAAATTTTAGTACCCCTAATAAACTTTTCTAATATATATATATATATATATATATATATATATATATATATATATATATATATGTATATATATGTGTGTGTGTGTGTATAGATATAGTCATAGTCACTTCTTGACAGAACAAAATCTTTCCTTTGCTTTATTGTTTATTATTTATCTATTCTCATGTACTTTTTAAAAAATATTTTGTTTTAGTTATTTCAGTTAATACGTTTTATGATTTGTTTATATATATTATTTATTTATTCATATATATATACATATATATATATATACATTTATACACACATATACATGCGGAGATATGATCTAAATGTGTTATCTATCTTCTGTGGAAACGAAGATGGTCCTTCAGACTAGCCTTGCTCTTACACAGTCTTTTGCAGCGGTAACACTTTAGTGTTTGAGATTGAGAGACACAAACCGATACTGTCTCACTGTGGATCCTTATATGACGCTTCAAACCCAGCTAGATTTGCAGACCATAGAGCAAATAGAACATCTGTGCTCCGCAGTGTATTTCCCGTCAAAGAAAAGTTGATTTCAATGTGATCGCTAGTGGCTAGCTAGACCGGCTCCGAATAAAATTTTTACCGCATAAATCACAGAAGTGGTTCTGCACAAAAACTTCTACCATACCGACGTATCAGACAGGTTTTTCTTCCGGATCTAACGCTTCATTTTTGCATGCTCATATTTTTTCTTTTCAAAGCTATCACAGCCACGATAAACCATGGAGCATTATTTTTTACGATCCTTCGAAGCACTTTCTTAACTAAACACGTCAATACCGAGAGCTTTCAAATTATCATTGATGTTGTCCTCAAACCGTTTCCTTAGTTTATGTTATGGACGCTTTCTCTGTAAAATTTCACCATACAACAGGCGCTTTGGCAATCTCTCGTCATTCATCCTTGTCAGATGTGTTGTCCACCTCATCTGGTTGCGTATAATCAACTCCTCGATACATGGTACATCAGCTCGGATGACAACATCCGTGTCAGGTGTAAAAGAGTTCCACCTGATTCCGAGAATGTGTCTAAAAATGTGTGGTGGACTCTCCCCATGACCATAAGTTGTCCAGGTTTCAGAAACGTAAAGCAGAGGTGGTAAAATACAAGATTGATAGACACTGATATTTGTACGAAAGGTTATACCTCTGCCAGACCATACTCGCTTCTCTAAGTTACCAAAAACTTTAGTGGCACGCTGTATCCTAAAATTGAACTCAGCATCCAGGGTTCCGTCTCTGGCAAGAGTGCTACCCAAATACACGATTGTGTCAACCACGGCAAGTCTCTGGTTATTGACAAACATATTTGGTTCTACATACAAACTACATGGTGGAGGTGTGAACATGCCCTTTGTCTTCTTAAGATTGATATACACATACTCCTAAAAAGAGATCCATGATACCCTTCATATCTCTCTCACTATAGGCCACAACATCAGCGTCATCTGCGTAGAGCAGTTCACGAACCAGGTGCTGAAAGATCCCTGTAGAAGCATAAAAACGACGAAGATCAATACTTTACCTGTGGTTCTGAAACGCAAATAAACAATCATCAAAGGCATAGGAAAGCATAGTTGCAAAAGAAATAGAAAAATTGTAGGTGTTGGTATATTACTCTGCTTCACGTCATTATCAATAGGTTCTAAGAGACATGCATTGAAGTTGAAGTCTTCATATAAGTGTGGAGCCCCCTGAGTAACCGTAGAAATTGAGGTAGGTATCCTAACTTTCCAAAATTATCATCAGTACATTACTGCTCACCGTATCAAATGCCTTAGTCAAATCAACAAAATCCTGATAAAGTGGAACACGGTGTTTAGAACATTTCTTTTTAAACTGCCGGGAAAATAGAAAGCTTATTACCCCAATGTAAGAAGACTTCCACAGGAATCCCATCAAGCCGCGGGTCTTCCTAGCATTTATATCCTCGATTGCATCCCTAATTTCGTTCTCAGATGGGAAATCAGACATTTCATAGATTAGCTTCTGTTGTGATAAAATTCATTGATGACGCCCGCATCAACATTAGAGGTGTTGTCAAAGAGATCAGAATAATGCTCAGTCCAAGGAAGGAAAATCTTGTTAGGATCATTTATAAGAGTAGTTCCATCACTCGAGAGTAGGGGAGATGTTGACAGTGTTCGAGGAGCAGGGGCTTTTTTAAGCAAATGGTAAATGCATTTGGAGTCTTTAAGATCAAAGGCTGTGGATTTGGTTGGCGAGTTTAGCCCATCACTGATTTTTAATTTGGAGAATTCGCCTTAGGAGAAAACTTTGCTTGCTTTAGGTGACAGTTGAAGAGATCTGCGACTTTCATGAGAGGCAGATAACATTTTATGATGCAACTCACTCTTAGCACTCAAGAGTTGAGTTATTTCAGAATCATTATCATCAAACCAATCTTTATGTGTAGATTTACGGAAGCCAAGAACACCTACACTAATATCAAACAGTGTATTTGTAAAATGCGCTCATGATGCATCAAAAACAGTAGAATAAACTACGGATCGAAGTATTTCACGTACACTTAGATCATCCGCCTGGGAATCTTAAGACCACCTGGCCCATACTTCCTCCTTATACAGATTTTCGGCTTCCTGCGTACTATGTAAGTGATCTGTGCTACATTCAGCTCCACGCATGACACACACATTACAAACATCCTGCAAATCTGCCCTCCTGGATATAATGTAGTCAATCAATCGACCTTGTTTTGAACGAGGATGGGTCCAAGTAAACTTATGGACTTCCTTGTGGCTGGAAAAGTGTTACAAATAGCAAGGTCAAACTGAGTGCATAGATGGAGATGATGCAGACCATTACTGTTGACCTTGCCCACACAAAACTAGCCGAGAGAGTCCAATGTGTGATGATCCTTGCCCACTCTTGCATTTAAATCACCTATGAGTAAGATCTTTTCAGAAAAATGAATTGAAGAAATAGTAAAGCTGAGATCTATGGTAAAACGCTGTAATGGTCCCTTCGTCATGA
The DNA here is from genome assembly GCF_053919585.1 of Euprymna scolopes. Taxonomy (NCBI): domain Eukaryota; kingdom Metazoa; phylum Mollusca; class Cephalopoda; order Sepiida; family Sepiolidae; genus Euprymna; species Euprymna scolopes. Next base: position 118,982,284 of record NC_136492.1, on the reverse strand, counting down.
CACATGGTAGGGGCATATACAGATAAAATCGTCATATATCGTCTTTGTGCAAGAGGGAAGCGCATCATCATAATTTTGTCACTTACACAGATTGGCTGTTCGATCCTTTTTAACCAAATCAGACCGCACTGCAAAGGCAATCCCGCCTTCTCGCTTTAGCCAAGATGGCTTTCCTTTCCAGAAAAAGGTCTATCCCGAACCAACTTCCACCAATTTATCTTCATCACTTAAGCGTGTTTCAGACAAGTCGCAATGTCTATGCTATACCTAGCGAGCTCTCTTGCAACAATATCTGGTCTACACTATCTAGGACATCCAGCAAAGTTCTCACATTCCACGTAGCAACAGTTAGGTTATTTCTCTCCTGATAAAATGTTGTATTTACCTTGTTTATTATTATTATTTCAATTTTATCTTGTTTCTTCTGAAAATATAGACCAGCTGCCGACTGCAGGAAGCCGAACAGCTAAGAAAAGAGTAGACAATTTTAGGTCACCTTTTCTCGACCTTCCCCAAGTTCATGGGTGAGCAGTGTATTCTTAGAAAAGGCTGCTCGGACACCAAATCATCCCCCGAGGTTGCTTCCACACTGTAAGCGATTAAGTCAACGATGTTAGATAAATGACTGGCCGGCTATGTGCAGATTTGCAGCTATGCACTTCCAGCCCGCCAAGCCTGTACACGTCACTACACACCTATCGGCACAGGTCTTTTTGTTTTAGGAAGAAATATATCCGCACATGATGACCGCGACACAACATGCTTTTGCAGTAAAAAATATAAAAACAAGCCGCGAATAATATATTTTTATATTATTTATATATAAATATTATAAAATATTATGGGCGGTTTGTTTTTATATTCTTTTTTTTTTTTTACATATCCAACATTTTTTCACTTGTTGTTGTTGGTAATATATAATTATATTAAATTGCGGTTTCACTTAATGTTATAACCAACAAATTGTAGCATTGCTACAAATATAATTTGCTGATTTAATTCTGTACTCTGATGAGAAGAATAGAATAATAGAATTCTTTGCAACTCCGCGGAATAAGGACTTTATGAATTGTTTTTGGAGTATTTAGTCGAACAATAAATTTTGATACTTCTAGCTATCGGACTCAAACAATGCCGATTCTGGAGAGGCGTGGTTGATTATTACGTAACCCATGCTTCACAATTGCACGCGCATGGGGTATCCATTGCCTCTTGAGACTGAACAAAGGCACTGATTATATATATATATATATATATATATATATATATGATTAGTTTTTTTGGAAAAAGAAACTCAGCAGAATGCTCAATTAAAAGGAAAATCTAAAATATAAGAACGTATTTATATTTTGTATGACTTGTCTCATCTAACAACTTTCTGTACACAAAATACAATATATATATATATAATATATATATATATAATATATATATATATATATATATATATATATATATATATATATATATATATATATATATATATATGGCGATTAAGCTACACTGAATATTCCGCGTAGGATTCTAGAGTGGATGAAACGTGGAATATTCAGTGTAGCTTAAGCCTGAAGAATCCTAGAGTGGATGAAACGGGGAATATTCAGTGTAGCTTAATCGCCATATATATTTTATAAACTACGTATTGAGCACTTTTGATGTAAATACTTAAATAAGTTTACGCATAAATTTATACTTTCGTATATTAATTTATGTGAGTAAATGAAGTAGTTATATATATAACTATATAACTATATATATATATATATATATATATATATGTATATATATATATATATATATATATATATATATATATATATATATATATATATATATATATATATATTGTTTTCAATCAGTCGATATTGCCGGTATTTTTCTCTCTTTCATCTCGATCGAAATCTTAACATTTTACTATCAGAACCGATATCAGAATATTAGCGATTATTTTACGTCATGACTTTTTCTCTTTCATACATTATATGTCTTCATGTTCTTTGATGTGAGATTTGATAAATTCTGATATGTCGTTATTTATAAATTATGTCATCCGTTGCTTTGTAATCCATACATCTAGTTTGTCCATTTCATAAATGACATTTACTTCATTTTTGCTGTGTAAGCAATCATGGCATGAGTATCTTCTTAATAAAACATATTCTTGCTTGGTTAATGTTCGCAGTTTTTATCTTCATAAATTTTTCAAAAATTTAAATTATGTTTCTTTTCTTCTCTTTATTAGTAATCCCTTTCATATATCATCTGAAATTTATTTTTCTTGTTAACATATTTCGTTTTTTAACAGATTTTCCCATTCTTATCCGCTTTCCACTTTCGATGAAACTGTTTTTGTTTGATAATATGTATTTTAGTCTCTATTTTCGACAGTAATTATATCACAAATCAGAAACAAAGAATCTGAAAGTAATTGTAGGACTCACTCATGCACTAGAAATGCATTTTTTCGAACTGTATAAATTAACTTAAAGAGTAGAGTTTCGGGGTGGTCAGTGTTTTTTCGTTGTCTGTCATCTTGGCGTTACATACTACGACGGTTGCTCTTTGTATATGCTGTTTTATTTTTGTTTAAATATATATTTCACTTTTTCTGATTAAACTCAGTATCCGTGTGACAATTCCAATGCAACAACAGTACTAAGAAAGATATTTGAAACATTTTTATTAAAATATAAATCCTTATTAAATTAAATCCACTCAAATTCATTATAGTTTCTTCGTAAACAAGTTGTAGCTTCATGAAATTAGAGAAACGAGACTGACCACCTCCAAAAAATATAGTTATCACTCACAGAAGTACGACTGCAATAACTGTCAGGTCAACCGAACGATAAACGTAACCTGAACGCTTCCGTGTACACGACTCAACAAGAACAATATCGTCGATACAACCAGTCATGATATTAGATACTCCCCTAGACACGGCCCTGTACGGTCCAAAATAATTCCTTCGAAACGACCCAGCACGATCCCGAACAACTCTGTCGACAGGACCTCAGACGGTTCGAGCAATTTCATCGACACGACCTGATAGAACCCGACACGGTGCGACAAATTCCATTGATACGACGCGAAGGACTACCGGATCAACCTCAGCAGTTACTCTCTGAACGACATCTTTTTTTTTAGTCCGCGAACGCTCATATTTTCACCGTAGATGTGCCCGAACAAAACAACCACACAAAATTCTTGAGCACTTCCGCGCATGCTCGTCACACACATTTATCATTTTTATTAATAAAAAGGAAGAATAAATTACACTAGGACCATCCGAGACTTAAAAGGAATTGGAACGTATTTAAACTATCGAATAAAAAAACGTTTTTAGCTATAAAATTCTTAGCAAATACGCATATAAGATTGAAAGGTTTGAACCGATTTACATCTTGCAAGGTTTTAAACAAACAGTAATATAACTATTTTATGTATACATTAAATATATTAAAGCAAATTATATTTGTATACACATTTAATTTAATTTAATTTACTACAAAGATCAAACGATATCGTAATAATGAAACTTAACAAACATTATAGAAAAATAATTTGATAAAAGCATAACGACACGTACAAAAAAAGCTAAAAAAATGAAAAAAAAACAACAAAAAAACTTTATAGATAGCGTTGAATAGGTGCAGTTTGTACTGAGTAAATTCCCGATGTGTGTGGCGCAGAGAAAGAATGGAAGATAAACGACTCGCAACCTGCATTCCGAAAGATGTTAAGTAATAAGAGAAGACTGAATCTATCTATATATCGTTATATAAAAGTTACTTTGTATGTGTGTATGTGTGTGTGAGTTCCTTACGCATAATTTCCAAAACGGCTTAGCCGATCTTTTGCAAATTTCACACAAAGGTAATGTATGTCTGGCAGTGTTTTGTACGAAAATTCATCCGATAAGTATTGAAAGTTGAAAAAATCCAACCCTAAAAATAGTCTTTCTTTCTTATAGATAAAAATAATCTTTACGTTGATATGACCAAGGGTTATAATTCTTAGCCAATCAACCGAAATTCAATTCTCAGCAAATCATTTCTTTTTAATAAAAAGAGAATTATTATCATCTGAAGATGTAGAGTATTCGACTACAAATTTAATGTACCCATGTTCAAGCTCGGGCGTACCTCACCATTTTACTTTATTTTTCCTTATTAATGAGTTCAATCTATATATCTATAAAAGTGAAAATGTCTGTGTGTGTATGTGTCTGTCTGTGTACACTTTCCTACTCAAATAACTCTGTCAATTTTCAGTCTACAGACTCGGGATTTGACATAAGGAGTATTGAGATTTGGGATAATCTTTTTAATCGATTTTCGGATAGAAATTTGCATGTTAAGAGGTCAAAGTTCAACGATTTAACCTTTGAGAACTCTACCCAACTCATCCGCCAATTTTGGGTCTAAACACTTGAAATTGTAGATGTAGGTTACTTGGACATGGCTCTAACTTAATAATTTGATTTGAGCCAAAAAAGTAAATGTTCAGGGTAAACATTCGGGTAAAAGTTTTTAAAAATTGACCTCTTCGGTCTCTACTTAATTACTCAGCCAATTTTTGGTCTAAACATTTGCAATTTTAGAGAAAGTGTATTCAGACATAGGGCAAGACTTTTAATCGTAGTTTTTATGAAAATTTGCCTTCCAAGGGGTCAAAGTTTAAAAAAATTTACCTTTGCGGTCTCTGGCAAACTATTATGCCAATTTTGGGTCTAAACATTTGAAATTTTACATTAAGGGTATTCATACACGCAGCAAACTTTTTAATCAGTTTCTAGGCTAAACTTTTTTCTGGCAAGAGACCAACGTTTACAGATATGACCTTTGCAGTATCTAGCAAACTCCTCCGCCAATTTTGGATCTAAACACTTGACATTTTAGATATAGGTTACTTGGACATGGGTCCAACATTTTAATTTAATTTGAGCCCAAAACAATAAACGTTAAGGGGTCAAAACTGGGATCAAAATTTAAAAAATGTTACGTCCGCAATCTCTACCAACTTTTCTCTATGGTAGTTAAGGAAGCCTATTATATAGAAAGGCATTACTGTACATATTCACACTTTTTAATATATACATATGCACATAAAGTTATGAAAAGTACATAGGGCCCGAGCAAAGCCTGGCGGAACTGCTAGTCTACAACAAAAGAAAAGGCACCGTTTAAAATCGCAGTAAACTATTTTTCCTTTGCATATTTTAAAACTAAGCATTAATCAGAAGTGACGTTTCCAGAACATTCATCGTTAAACCCAAATAGCTGCTGACATGATATTGTAAACACAGACGAAATTTGATGAAAAGCAGTATCACAATTATTTTATTTTTATTTTTTTTTGCGAATTAGTCCACTGGACAAATTATTCCTGGTAATATATAATATTTAATAGTGGATTGACTTTATAATACATACTCAATCTAGATAAATTAAATATCGTGTTTGAGCGTATTGTGCGACCGGGCAACGACGGGCATTCAGCTAGTCTCATATTAAAAGCACATAGAACATGAACCGGATTTGAAAACATATCAGCACAATCGATTGACTTAATAAAATGAAGACGGATGATAAATTGTGGGGTTTGCGTGAAAAGTCTATAACCTCCATTTATATAGTTTTTATTAAATATACGACCAATTGTACATCGACCATTATACGCATATTCTTATTGGTTATACATACTTTACACTGTTCATTAGTTTTGTACTAGCTTTATTGAACTGGCGTTGCAAGGAGTATTTTGTTATCAACGCTTGTTTCGAATTTAATCGCTTCTATTAAGTAATTTTCGTAAAAAGAGAACTTTAGCTATAACGAAATGCAGGAATATTTATTATTTAAAATAAATTGGTTTCAAATAGAAAAAAAAAACGATCGGCGTCTTACAAAACTTTAAAATTAAAATAAAACACGTTTTTACCCTTCAATTTACATTATATTCATAATTAGAGGGAACCAGAAAACACATGCTCTGGCATTTGAACTCCATGTAAATATGTTTGTTTTAGCTATCAGCAATAATTGTAATGTCTATATATCCATATACGATATTTAAACATTAGTATTATTTTGCACTACGAAAAGCAGGAAACCTTTTAATGGGAGATTAAGTAGTTGTGTCTACACACAAACACTGGGGGGAAAGTAATAAAAATACATGATTTGTGAAACCCTATCCTAAAACCGGAATAATACAGTAGAGACGGAAACGGTGCATACAATGTTGGCGTAACGAAAGTTAATTCATAGTTTTAGGAACCACCTAAAAAGTATCCAGGTCGGTCACACGGACACAGTCCCATGAATCACAAGGGAAAAGCAAAAAAACACGTCATCCACTAGAAAACATGAAGTAATATCCGAGATAATTGCCTTCAGTTTTATTTGAGCGCTGTGATTAATTCCATATCAAGGTAATTAAAGTGTCATATTGCGCATAGAAAAAAAACCCGAGGTTTAAATCTCATGAATAAAGACGTGACTAATAATCTACAAAGAACATTCAAAATATTTTTATTCCGCTCGAATGGATCAGAGAGGATGGCAAATAGCATTGTTATGATGACTGAACTTATGCATCCGGGACATGAAAGTCCCATCTCTCTGTTGCAGATATTGACAGTGTGAGAAATTAAGAAAACTACCCTTGTCACAGATGTGCGTAGGAAGCAGAGATCCCTCATTGAATTCATCCCTACAGAAAAAAAATTTGAACCAATATACATTCATCGGCGCCTGTTGAACGTTTACAAAGCCGATGCAGTTAATGCCAGCAGAGTTAGGATATGGGTTCGTCTGTAAATGTCCCTGAAGGTCATGTCAGCACTCTTTCATGAATGAAAGCGTCAAAGACGAGAATCAAATAACAAACCAAATATTTGAATAAAGGTGGTAATGTCTAGGAGTATGCCCTCCCGTAACATTTAAAAGTTGTGGTGAAAATTGAATAAAAATTTAATTTAAAAAAATTAAATAATCTTTATAAAATATTTCCAAATAAAATGCTTGAAGCAATTCTAAAATTAAGAGCTGATTATTAAAACAGATTTTCCTTCATTTTGTTCCTTCTGATGAAATAATATATATACATATATATATATATATATATATATATATATATATATATATATATATATATAAATCATGATGGAATAAAAGTCCGATTTTAGTATTCAAATAAATTTGTGAAACATTGTACCTTTTGTATATATTCACCAAATTGCACTTTTATAAATTTTACAAAGTAAGGTATAAAAATTTAATTCACATTGAATCAACAAAATTACCTTGGATTTATTTTATGTAATTTACATTTTGTTTCAATTTAAAAACATTATCTTTCATCTAGAAATTAATGATATAGATATAAAATTTTCAATGATTTTTTTTAAAGTGAAACATAATGTAAATTACATAAAATAAATCCAAGGTAATTATTTGATTCACTTTAAATAAAATTTTTATTTATAAAAGTGCACTTTGAAGATAAATAAATTTCAAATTGAATATTGTACCTTTATTTTTTAAGCCCATAGTAAAAACATCTTGTTTAACAATTTTCATGACTTGGATGAAATTCTTTTCTAACTGGTATGCATATTGTTTGTAGACAAATGCTTCTATTTGCATATATATATATATATATATATATATATATATATATATATATATATATATATATATATATATATATTCTCCCACTCTGAGCATTTTCCAGGAAGAAGGAAAACTCTATTAACTCATATCACCTGACTGTATTAATATTTTTTATCTTACTATTTGCAATTTCCCAAATAAACATAAACATCCTTGTCGAACGCACACCATCATTTTATGGCAAAAGTTAATAGAAATGTAAAGGCATCATATATTCTTGTTTACCCAAGAAAAGTTGTACTTAATCTTAATATAAACCGTTGTTTCATTTGCATCTCCGATCGGTAATACCAAATACATTATTATTTTTTAATCAATAATTAGTTTGAAAACTTACACAATTTCCTAATAAAACAGACTTTGCAATAGTGATGATCATCGGTTGAAAATAAGTTGACACTGATGGTTAGGTAAGCCTTATTTTTACCATTATTAAACTAGTATCCATGCATATACGCACACTTATATATGATTATTATACTAGATTTGTTTTAAGTGTGTATTCATTTAACCGGTTGTATATTAATGTATTTCTAAGCAGTATTGTGTGTAGAAATTATTGCACACGGAAAAGAAGATTTCTCACTTTTTGTGAATTCCAACTAAGTCTTATAAAACCTCAAAAGAATAAAACTCTGCCCATTTACATGCTAACGAGCTCATGGTGCGAAAGGAATTGGGTTCTTTTCACAAGAACACATTGAATATAAATGAACCATCATGCTTCTTTTAAGTTATTGAAACATTGCGTTATACTCTATATATTCACGCATGTGCTTTTTCTTACGTTTTCAATAGAATTCGCCTAAGAAGTATTTTTTACTTAATGTCTGCGTTACAATAGAATTCTTTGTGAATAGCGAACATATGTTCATTGTTACCTACTTTTGCGATAACAATCCATTCTCTTTTATAATACTCCATAATATTTTCAAAATAGCGTGTTTCGTGGAGCATAAAAATGTTTAGAATATTCTACAAGGTGTCTGAAGATCTAAGTTTCTGTGCTTACTATGAACACCTCCTTTCAAAACGTAGTTAACAAATAAAAGAAATATTTCTAACACCATTTTCAGGAACAAGTGAAACTTAAACCATGCATTACTAACTTTATAAAAGCTATTTTTCTTCCCTAGCATCTCAAAATACTTATAATAACTAAGTAGTATTTTATCTTTTACTAAATGTTTAGATGTATCTCTTTCAAGATTTTTTTTTTTTAGAATTCTATATTAACTATCAACAGAAAAATATTTAATTATGAGATTTAGAAGTGTCGTATCTGGTTTTAAGTTTTAATACCAGAGTATATGGTGGGGTTAACCAAATAAAATGTATATTCTTTATGTCCTGTATGTAATACATACAATAGAATTCCTGAATACGCATTAAAATTTAGTAACAAAATACAGTACATTATATAATACACATGTATATAACCAAATACCATCATACCGTAAGGCAGGTAGATACCGTAACCATGGGTCGGAAAAAAAACATCGTATTCCACTTCGTAACATTTTTTTGTTTGTTAACTACGTTTTGAAAGGAGGTTTTTATAGTAAGCACAATCTTTCACGAAAGACACTCGTCTAGCTGAAACCACTGTCAGTAATTTTCCCCACTCTTTATCTGTGCCAAAATCAAAACGTAGATTCCATGACCAAAGCTTCTTTCTTGACACACCCATGGAACTCTTTTCCGTTTGCCTGTTTCCCACCTGACTACAACTTGAATGTCTTCAAGTCCAATATAAACAAATCCCTGATGAATCGCCCTCCCCCCTCAGTAAGACACTTTATCAAATCTCCAATACTAACGATTACTACGATTTTATCCCATTGAGTACTGTACACGCAATACCCCTTATCCTCGAGTGGCTTCCAGGGCTTGATAAGTGATGACCTCCATGTAAAAAAAAAAAAACAAAAACAAAAGAAAACCCCGTATGCTAGGGTCGCCGTATCCAGGGGTCCCACTTTTGTTATACATCTTAGGACCATAGATGTTAATTAGTTTATTAAATAATTTTTCTTACTTCAACTGTTAGTAAAGTTACACTTCATAAAGTCAACCATATAAATAATTAAATGGCAATAAATATACTATAGAATAAACATATAATTCATAAACTTATGTTTATATGGTGTTTATTAAAGTTTCGTGATCTCAATGCACTTTGCTATTGGCAACGTACTACATTAAAAGTCGGTCAGTAATAAAATATAGTAAACGAATACAAAATTGCTGATATCAGACCTGAGGCAAAAACCAAGAAAATTAAACGAAAACAAATATTTAGAAAAATATCATAGATGTTGGGGAAGAAATGATTATTTTTGTCCCGAATTCTATTATATATGTATATATATGCTTAATGCAAAATATACTTATGATAAAATATACTTATTACAGTTATAAAGTTTTTATTTAATTTGTATCTGTACATTTGAAACTTCATATTCTAAATGTGTCAGTGAGTTGTATTATAACGCAGACAATAATAAAAATTATTAGAGATTGATATTCTTCCGGGGAAATGTTTCTACGGTTTTGTTTTGGGGTTGTAAAAACCTCTATATCTATGATAGTATGGATTCGTCTGGCACTATGTAAGTGTTGTGGTCCTGTTTAGGAGGTCATAATATTAAGGTAAAAGAGTCCTGGTGTTCACTTCGAGCGGTTAAACTACGCGTGTGCTCTCGGTATTTATTTGTTTCCCCACGAAAAAGAAAATGTGACACAAAATCGTTTTTAATGTGGGAGAAAAGGAGGTCCCGCAAAAAGGGGCACCCCGGCAGTGCGCAAAAATAAAATTGCCTTAGTATAGAAAGGTTTCCCCCTTCATTGACTAAGAACAATTTAACTCGGGTGAAGTTCCAGAGCAGACACCACACCCCGGCCACCGAGAGGAGAACTATGCGTGTGCTCTCTGCTCAACGGCAGAAATGTCTGGCTTACATAGTGCCAAATGAATCCATACTATCATAGATATAGGGGTGTAAACTACCAGCGATCCCCTACTCTCCAAAGATTTATTTCACCGAAATATAGTTTTTCTTTCACGAGTTGACCTCCAAGAGGTCGGTCAGTTTCTTTTTTTCTGCCTGAACGACATATTTCGGTACTAGCTTCAGAGGGTTCCACGTCAAATGCGTCATAGAGAAGATCCAACGTCTTTTCTTCTGGCGGAGTCTCACTTAATTCGTTTGACGCGCATTTGTGCATCTGGTTCAAGTGTTTCTTATGCGTGGACTGCTGTTCTTCCACCATGTAGTCCATACGGCCGATCCGGTTCTTGATTGTTCCCTGCCCCCAGAAAGTATTATTATCTTTGTACATCTGGAAGTATATTTTTTCTCCCGGCAAGTAATTCTTCTTAAAAACAGTTGACCTTGTGAGTTTTACCTGTTTTGGCAATAGTTTGGCAAAGACTGGCCGTATTTTCCTCGCGAACATCATTCCGCCGGAGACATTCGGGATGGCATATTGTCGTTAGGGGTTATGAAGAGAATTTATCGTGAAGTCAGCCATTAGGCTTTTTTACCTAAAGACTTCAGGCAACTTACAGACGCTATCCACTACTATGAGGTAGTACTGCCCATCAAGTGGTTCCGCGTAGTCCACGTGCGTCCGTGACCATGGATAGTCAGCTTTGGGCCATGCCTAAATGGAATTGGTAGTGCTTTAGCAGTTAGTGCACATCCTCTGCATGCTTTCAAATTTTCTTCAATATCCTTATTCATATATATCATTTAATTAGAATTCATTATGGAAATGAGTATTATTTATGAATTTATTTTATTGCGAACAATTATCCCCATCCTTCTTAGATGTTGGTTCACAACGCTTCGGCCAACTATTCGTCTGGTCTTCGTCAAGTTGTAACCGCGACGGGATAGAAACTCCGAATCTTCTAACTGCATTCTCCGCAATTACTGCCATCCATAGTTGTTATCGTCTCACCACGTTTTGGTCAGGTAAGCATCTAGACGGCTTTGGGTAGGATTGAAACAGCTATCTTCAGACAATTCTCACCTGGAACCGTAGAGATTCAACGTCTCTATCTACCTTTGCCGGTAGTAGAGTTCCCGACGCGTGTGCTATCAGTTTCACAGAGCTGTCGGCAATTTTATGCAGGATACACGCGCCGATTTAATATGAGCTCGCATCATTGTTACAATAATGTCTAAATCTGAGTTTTAGTTGGATAGAAACAGTTCCGATGTGAACACATCTTTTTACATTTCGAGCGCTATTATTCATTTCGTGGTCCAGTTCCAAATCTTGCCCTTCCTAAGTAGTTCATTTAAAAATGCGCGCAGTGTGTTCATATTACGAATGAAGGATTGATATTTATTAGCTTTGCAGTGTTATTTTGTCCTGTTCAGGCATATTTTTTATTGCTATGGATCTTTCTGAATCGGGCCGTCTACCATTCTATATTATCTGTCCTACGTATTTTAATTATCAGGGGAGAAATTTGCATTTGGTGTCTTTATGTGTGAAGCCGTACTCATTTCAAGCATCTGTAAAACGTATTTTCTATATGGCTCTATAGATCTTTTTCATTAAAATAGCGTCCAGGTATCCGATGAAAATCCGCTCAACATAGTGTTGATTATCTTTTGAAAAATTGCTCGTGCGACTTTTATCCCGAAAGCTAGGCTATTGGACTTAAATAGTCCCTTGCAGATGGTAATGCACAAAAGTTTTTAGCCTTCTTCCTCAACAGGAATCTGTTGGTACACTACGCTCAGATCTATTTTTGATAATATTTCCCCTCCATTTAGTTTCGTAAAAACTTCCTCGAGGTTGCATAGCGGGTAATGATAATCCTAAAACTGCTGCATTATACCCGGCCGAGAACTCTGTGCAGACTCTGATATAGTTTGATTTTATCTTTACCTCCACAGTAGGGGCATCTCACTAGCTCTAGTCGACTCGGGTCTAAATTCCTACTTTGACGAGTTTGTCCAGTTGTACATCAATTTTTTGTATAAAGGTAAGCGGTTCGCTGCTTTTTTTTGTTGTTGGAAGAGGGGCGGGGGCATTATCTTGTAACTTGAACTATATTTTTGTTCAGAGGCCTAGTTTGTCCAGAAAAAGAAAAGGCATTGGCAAACGATTCATGCATTCTTTAGTTTTTCAGCTACGGCTGTAAGGTTTTCTCCTTTTTGACAAAAATCGCTAATGGGCGGGTCCCAGAGTTCAACATTTTTAATCCAGTCTATTTCCAAAAAGTTATTAGTGTTTGTTTTAAATACAAACATCTTGAGAATCAGTGTTTTCTCTTCAACGTTACCTTAGTGGTAACCTCATCTTCAAATCTTCTTTTTTCTCCAGTTATTGAATGAGCAACGTTCTTGGTTCTCATCATCCCCGGTTTTCCGATTTGGCACTAAATATGGTAGTTTATGATGGACGAATCCGAATCACTGTCAAGCTGGAGTGTTGTGTAGCAGAGCTTCGTATTGGAGACATGTATAACGGGGACTCAAAATAAGATAACGACGATGATGACAATACTGAGGGAGAGACATTTCTAACAGAGCTGTGAAAGATGCGAATTCATTATTGAAGGAATGTGTAATACAGTTCTTTTACATCAGAAGGTGGAGATACTTCACTTATGATGGAGGAGGGGATACATTACTTGGATGGGTTATACCAGAGTTCGTTTATAGATGAATATTAGACCTCTTCAAAATTGACCTTGTTCTTCAAACATATGAAAACTAATATTATTCCCATTCTCCAAGGTCTAAATTAGCTAAATATACCAGTTATTGTGATCTTGGACTTTGGCTATGCCTGCCTCAAGAGCCATGTAATTTTATTGTTGACGTTTTTCAAAAACGCTGCAAAATTTGGGATATTATGTCCTTTTTTTCATTGAAGCTTTCCAGAGGTTGATGCTATAGCATTGAAAGTGATACCAAATGAAAGCTAATAAAATTTTCTTGCATATGGTAGTAAACACATGAACACCTGTGTAAATTTTAACTAATTTTAATGCACAAACATATATATTTTCTATGCTTGGAAAGGATGACATCATATAATACATAACTTTATCTCAAAAATGTTACTCTTAATGCATGTATATAATTTATTATCACTAAGTATGTTTTATCTCTTCATTTCAGATTGTAAGTTAAAGCTGATTTGTTAAGATTTGTGAACTGCTGACAACATGGCATCTGGAAGACAACTACGCTGTGGGAAAGTGGTCAGCGATACAAGTGAACGGGATGAACCAACTGAAAAGAGAAGAAAGGTGGCAACTCCTGCCACAAGGTCATTCAGTGATGTGTATCTCATTGGGCAACCCAGCTCCAGCATCAGGGGCTCTCAACTTCCTACTAATCGCCAGGTGTTCCAGTATTTCCTGCATTTGAGGAATGATAATCCCAACAGTGACAATAGGTCTTTAGCCCATGATACAGTGGATGTCGTTTTGCCATTCTGGAATATGGCAAGGATTAAAACACTAACTAGACCAAATGCAGTCAACCGTTTCATGATCCTCCATGAAAAGTACAGGAAAATTGTTAAAAACAAGGGAAGAAATAACAAAACAGAGGAAGAAAAACGAGCTAACTTTCTGAAGGACTTAGACAAGTTATTTAATATTGGAGCAAAGGATGTTGTGAGGAGATAAGAAGCAACAGGCTGCTCACAAAGGAGACCAAGGAAGAGGACGTCAATTTCTACTTGGACCAACAGACCACTCGCCTGGCACACATGTCAGGTCATGATAAGGCGTTTGAGAAGAAGTCTAGAGAGAAAAGCTTCCGAGAAGAAAGAGAAGAGAGAATGTTATCATCAGTGACTGCTGCAGCAGCAGAAGTTGGGAAAATTTCAAGTGATGAAGACCCAGAGAACAGTCAAGGCTCTAGTACTAGTGATGGTTTAGAATACACTGAGACAACACTAAGCTGTTCATCAAAACCAAGTACGATAACCTTACACTTTCCACACTCAGTTATGACCAGTGAAGAGATTTGTAGCACTACAGATCGGTTGTCACGCTCTGACAACCAGATTACAGCCATGGTGTCTGCAGTGTTAAAGGCAGGATGCGCAGATCTTGATGACTTTGTTACATCAGCCTCTACAACAAGACGAAATAGGATAAACACTCGTCATAACTTGTGCCAAAGTTACATGAATAACTTCAAGGAAAGTCCGCCAGATTACTGCACACTACACTGGGATAGAAAACTTCTACGGGATGTTCTTGGTGAAAGATACCCAGTAAAAAGTCTTGCAGTGCTCGTCTCTGGTACTCCACAGTATGAAGAAGGGAAGCTGCTTGGTGTGCCCTTCATAGAAAGTTCCACAAGAATACAACAGTGTAATGCTACATTGGAACTGATAGAAGCATGGGGTCTCACAGACAACATTGTAGGCTTGGTATTTGATACCACAGCAAGCAACAGTGGCATCAACAAGGGTGCAGCGAAGCTTATTGAAGAAAAACTAGGCAAAAAGGTATTCTACTTCGCTTGTCGCCATTACATATCAGAGGTAATAATTGGAAGTGTATGGGAGGCTGTGTTCAGCAAGGTCCAGAGTCCTGATAACCCAATGTTCAGCAATGTGAAAGAGAAGTGGGACAAGTTGGTTAAGGACTGCCCAAGAGTTCTGGGCCTAGTTGAACAAGACTTGAAACAGAAGAAGACAAGCACAATTGCAGTCTTAAGCAATTTCCTTGAGGAAGGAAGTCCGAGGGCAGATTACAGAGAGGTGGCAGAGCTGTGCCTGATCCTGCTTGGTGAGGAACCTCCTCGAGGTATCCACTGGGCCAAGCCAGGTGCCATTCACCAAGCCCGCTGGACAGCCAGGAACATTTACTGTATGAAGATGCTACTGTTTTCCAAGGAACTAAAATACAACACGGACACTATCTTCAAGCTGGAGAGGATGAACAAGTTCCTGGCCTTATTCTACACAAGCCACTGGGTGACCACCACATCTGCAGCTGATGCACCTATCCATGACCTCCAGCTTATGAGGAACATGCTGCAATACTAGCAGTATGACTATGAACTGGCAACCTCTGTTCTCAAGAAAATGAACAACCACCGCTGGTATCTGACCCAGGAACTAGTGCCATTCACCTTGTTCAGTTCACATGCCAGCATGACCAAGTCTGCAAAAGAGAAGCTCGCAGTCAAGCTGTCAGAAACAGAGAAACCTGAGAGTTACAGAAAAGGCAAGCCAGTGTTTCCTGTCATCAATGCAGCTACAGTGCTCACAGACCTGGTAGGGCCAGGGCAAACTTTCTGTTTGATGCTCTTCGAGTAAAATGTGACTGGTTCACTACTCCTGCTGACATCTGGGAAGACAATGACAGCTACATGAATGCACAGAAGTTTGTGAGGTCAGTGAAAGTGACCAATGATGTGGCTGAGAGAGGTGTGAAACTAATGAGTGACTAATGAGTGACTTTGCAACTCAGATCACAAGTGACCCAGAGCAAAGAAGCTGCTTACTACAAGTTGTGGAGTACCACAGGAAAAAATTGACAGTTTCAAAAAAGCCACATGTAACAAGTGATAATACATGTATTAGTAGCATCCTATCTGACAGTTTCTTATGCAATATATGTGTCGGTGCAGTGCTACCAAACTGATTTTTTTGTAGTGTCCCAGCTGTTTGTGCATTAAAATTAGTTAAAATTTACACAGGGGTTCATGTGTTTACTACCATATGCAAGAAAATTTTATTAGCTTTCATTTGGTACCACTTTCAATGCTATAGCATCAACCTCTGGAAAGCTACAATGAAAGAAAGGACATAATATCCCATATTTTGCAGCGTTTTTGAAAAACGTCAATAATAAAATTACATGGCTCTTGAGGCAGGTATAGCCAAGGTCCAAGATCACAATAACTGGTATATTTAGCTAATTTAGACCTTGGAAAATGGGAATAATATCAGTTTCCATATGTTTGAAGAAAAAGGTCAATTTTGAAGAGGTCTAATGAATATACAAAACACATTTACCTTTCGGTTGTTCGTGATTTTTGGAATATGATATTTCGTTCTGTAACGATTACGTACATCATGCAGACTTTTCTGTATTTTCTCTACTTTTAATTGCCGCGATAAGTGCAAATTTGAATAAGCACCCCAAATTCATTTTATTTCAATTTGTGTATGAATATGTCAGCCATTTTGATATTTTGTTAATAGTTGAAAAAATTGGGAACAAAATTACATTAACAGCATTTAGTTATATAGCAATTTAGTTCAGTTACGATGCCGTAATTAATACGTTAATTAATAAGTTAATTTGGCAGACGTTTCGGAAATTGTTCCCTCCTCTCTAAATTCCAGAATTTACATTTTTTTTTTCTTTTTTCACTCATCGAATTCGAAAATATTTTTCAGATTAAAACAAAAAAATTGAAACTTTTTTATGACTTTTATCGTCCGGGATGACATTCAGCATGAAAGATAGCATATTAGTAATGCTCTATTTTAGCGTCGGAAAAATGCATGACTAAATATTATTTATATCAAATGCGATATTAGACACGTTGAATTGTCGAATATTTTTACTCATAACAAAAAAAAAAACATGTTTTTATGCAATTATCCAAATTAAACTTTGTATTTAATATTTTGTTTGAATTAAATATTTTGAAACTTTTTTTCCCGGCGTTAAAATAGGACATTACTGTGATATTCATTTTCAGCATACTCGGACACTAGTAACAGTCGTCATCGTGTTGGAAACAACGTAAAACTTTACCCTAACCCCTTTCTTAGACCCCAATATTCACTGGTCACGTGAGAGATGGCCACAAAGTAGGTGTTCAATTTAGTAGAACATTATAATTGAAAACTGACCCCGGACGCTAAAAGTTATAAAAAAAGTTTCCCAATGTTTTGTTTTAATCTGAATTAAAAAAAAACAAAACAATGTGTTATGTGTTGAATTTTCATTTTTAATCAATTCTTGTTAGGTTTAAACGGTACAAAAAGAATTTGCTTACAAATTGTTTTAAATTCGTTATTTGTCTTATTTTATTTTTTGTTCAATAATGTGTTTTAAAAATTTTCAACTCTCCTAAAATTTACACGGGTACAGCTAGTATACATTATTTGTGGGAATGAGTTAGATTTCAAAATATTACGGATCCAATTAGCGACGACTTCTGAACAATGAACAGAACAAGACCTATTTAACTTTTGATGTATTTTCCTATATTCAGTAAAAAAATGAATAAAAAAGATGGCTGCGAATGAAAATAGTACACACAACTGGAAATGCAAGAATGCAGGAACGAACCTACATAAATTATGAAGGCAAACTATCCAAGTTGAATAAAAATTAAAAAAAAAAAAACACTGGAAGGATAATCTCGTGAACTTGAGAAAACTGCAAGAAATCTTATAACTGCATCCAGAAAGAAAGAGTTAAAATTGTTGCAGAAAAATGATTATTTATTTCTTATTGATTGACATATAAAACTGCCAAATGTCGTATATACTTTTTTAAAAGAACGGCATGTTCACCCCCTTTTTTCGATCTTCAGTTTATTGAGAGTTGTGTGCGCTGAGAGTGGAGATTACCTCAATAAGATGATGAAATATTTATCTGAGACTTGTATGTGCTCTTTGACCTTCTCATTGACGTTCACACTTTAAAAAGTGTGTAACTTCGGTAGCATTGCTAACATTTCAGAAGTGGATACATGGCGATATATAATACTAGCATTTCAGCCCGGCGTTTCCCGGGTGTTTGGATGTGTATGTTGAGCAAAAAAAAAAAAAAGTGGTAGTAGGAAGGCAGGCTCGAACCCGTACCGCAAAGGAGGAAAAGAACGGGGTAAAACCTAACGTTTATGTTGTTACGACCATCACCAAACCGGAAGCGACGTTTTTTAAAATTAAGGCTAGACAATCTAAACGAGAGGATAACTTACAAAAATATCGGCGAAAAAAGTGACCTCCCTCTGTTGAAATGTGCCTAGTTGAAGGGGAAGATATTAATGTTTTTAGGCAATTTTTCGATATTTGTCGCAAAAAAGGTCGAACTTTAAAACCATACTGAACTTCGTAATATCCGTCGCCTCTATTGAAAGTTTAAGGCAGACATGCAAACAGACATACATACATATTTATATATTGGTAACTAAAAATTTTCGACCCAAACTGATGGAAAAGCTTGCCTTATCTCTGAATACACTTTATGTAAAATTTAAAATATTTAGACCAGAAATTGTCTAATTTGGAAGAGACTGCAGAGGTCAATTTTTTTTTAAATTTTGACCCCTATTATGACCCCTTAAATTTATTGTTTCGGGCTCAAATCAAGTTATTAAGTTAGATCCATGTCCAAGGAACCTATATCTAAAATTTCAAGTGCGTAAACCCAAAATAATCGGAGGAGTTTGGTACAATTCTCAAAGGGCAAATCGTTGAATTTTGACCCCTTAATCGCCACATTTCTGGCCAAAAACCGATCACATCGATTTCCCAAATCTCAGTAACCTGTATATCAAATTTCGATCTGTAGACTAAAAATTGACAGAGTAACTGCGTAGGGAAATGTACACAGACACACAGACACACAGACACACAGACACGTTCACTTATATATATATATATATATATATATATATATATATATATGTGTGTGTGTGTGTGTGTGTGTACATGGAATAGATACATTGAGAGCATTGCCAAGGCTTCTGCGAAGACGGTGAGCTCTCTATACCGTGCTAGAGAACTACTTACGCCTGAAAATATCTTGCACATCTATAAGGCCTCCATTCGCTAATATATAGAGTACGGTTATCAAATTTGGGCCTGTGCATCTACTACTTGTTTCTCACTCCTGGACAGGGTTCAAAAGAGAGTCCCCAACTTGATAGTCACGAACTGTCATCTAGGCTTCAGCTTCTGTCCCATCGACGAAAGGTTTCATCCCTCTGCCTGCTCTACAAGTACTTTAATGGTGAATGCTTTGAGGAACTATAAACACTTGTAATCCCTAAACGTAAATACCACCAACAAACCCGGCAGGCAGCTAAGTCCCACCCCTACACAGTAGAGATCCCTAGCTGTAAGGAAATCTTCTATTTTAATAGTTTTTACCCAGAACTGCTAGACTTTGGAACTCCCTTCCGGGGCTGCTTTCCCAACTGTACTGACATGCAGAAGTTCAACAGACAACAGTAAACAGACATCTTGCTGCTCATCTCTCTTCATAATATCTCTGCAACTTAAGCCTCCTATTTCAAAGTGGCACTGAGCCTTGTTTGTGGTGAAAATTAAAAAAAAGAAAAAAAAAGAAAAAAAGAACTAAGCTAAAGCAGATAACGATTTAGTCTTCAGAAATAGAACATCTATGAATATACTTTTTATTCGTCAGAATACATTCTCACGGGATTGCTTGCCTGCACACTACAACGTGCTTTATGTCAATTTGATTCATCGTTTTTAATTCTCCTCTCAAAGTATTATTGCCCACTCAATTGACCACCTACTCATCTTAATATATGTTATCCTTGAATTGCTTTTGGTGTTGATAAATGTTGAGTCATTAATAAAGACACATAGTCAGACAAAGACGCATATATTTATGTAGATACACAGATAGATATAGATATATAAATGACATACGCAACTATTCTATTGATTCATTATTGTTAACACGGAATTATTTATGTTTCAAAAGGATTAAAAAAAGATCTATGTAAAACATGCAAGCTTATTCAGAGGGAAACATCGAAGTTCAAATTGTATTCATTTTTATTTTTAAGAAAAATCGAAAAATGGAAAGCAGAGAACAAAATGAAGCAATAGTATTGCTTCGTGTGATCGTTTATTCGAATCTGAATGGATGAAAAAAAAAACGATATATTTCTTGAGAGAAATTGGTTCATTGAAATTCTCTATCAGTTTTTTCTTATAGAATAAGATAATCGGAACGCATGCGAACAAAAGACCCTCCTATGTAAATACCCTAGTGTGCACGCCAATGTAGTGCTGAATACTGTTTGGCATATATATATATATATATATATATATTATATATATTTGTGTGTGTGTTTGTGTTTGCGTTTGTGTGTGTGTGTGTGGTCGTATAAATAAATATAAATATATATATACATATATATTCGCATATAAATATATGTATATGTGATCGCATATAAATATAACACACACACACACCTATATAAACTTATATTACTGCGAGTGAACAGAGCTGAAATTGTTAAATAGAAGATGTATATATCTATCTATATATGTGTGTGTGTGTGTGTGTTTGTGTGTGTGTGTGCGTGTGCGTGCGGCATAGCTTCGATCGAACAGTTTTAGCTACGTTCACTCGAAATAATATATATATATATATATCATATCTATATACGACCACAATAGCACATATATACAAAAACTCGCATATATGTGTATATATTAAGGTGTTGAACATGGATGCAGTAACATCTCGATCGATCTTTGTCTTTTCATATCTTTTCTTTTGATGCACCGTTTGAATGTGTTCTATTATTGTTGTCCGTATAAATTCTCTTGAAATCTATTCTCATCATTTATCTTTCTCAAGCATTCTTCATGACTTTCGCGCACACACACGCATACACACCACAGACATACTCACGCAAATATGTGTGTGCGTGTGTGTGTGTGAGTGTGTACAGGATCGACGGTTTAATGATCATCTTATAATAAGGCGACGTCTGCATTTAAGTATTCCTGATCTAATTTGCAAATTTAAAAGTGTCCTGACATGATATTTGAATATTCTTAATTTTAAAATGAGCCTCATTGTTTTTTTTTCTTCAAAAGTTAGTCAACGCTTATCAAGGCCTGAAGGCCAGTAATGAAGAAGAGTTAATGATTGTAAGACAATAGTATGGTGGTATTAGACTTTAACGCAACTCCTAGGAACAAAGTCTATTTTCTAGAACTCTACGGATGTAGAATTCTTTAATACGGCATGCTTTCCATCTGAGTATGATACCGTCGTCTTCAGGTCTAATGTAAAAAGGTTCAATGAATATTTAAAAATATTTATTAAACAGATATTAGAGACCCCCTATCACTATTGCAAGTGGAAGTATTTACGCAACTTAAAACGTGTCTTTGTTGGCAGTTATTTGTGTGTAGCTAATTTTAGTTTCGTAAATTATGCTTTAAATGATTTCGATAAGCTAATGAATCTAAGAAAATTTTAGGCATTTATTATTATAGATATTTTATAAATAATTTCCCCTATAGAGGTTTGTTTAACTTCTTGTTTTTAATTTGAACCTAAATACGAAACAATGGAAATGTATAAATAATATTTTTCAATAATCAAATATGGCGGCATAAGGCTAATTCTCTGTGTTTTGAATTTATTCGCTTTTCTTTTGAGTGAGTGTCTATAAAGACTGCAATAAGTGTTTTTATTCTTATGTTTCTTTGTACTTTAAATATCTCCATTTTTTATGACAGTTGTGTTTTACCAAATCCTTTTTAGTACAAAAAAACCAACAAATTAATAAAAAATAACATTAAATTCGACACATCTTTGTCAACGAGAAAAAAAATTATTTATCCCATAGCATAGAAACCGGAGTTCCGGAAGCAATGAACTCATTGAAGACCAATTCGACATCATCTCGGCTTTTGAAGTATTTTTCGAGTAGGAAGTTGTCGAGATGCTTGAAAAAGTGATAATTGGTGGGTGAGAAGTCCCGTGAATATGGCGGATGAGGCAGAGTCTCGTAGCCTTATTTGTTCAGCTTTTGCAAGATCACTTAAGCAACATGCTGGCGAGCGTTGTCATGAAGGAAAAATGGCGTCTTCATATTTATCAATCTCAGGCACATACGTTGGAGCTTCTGATGCATTTCGGCAATTAGTGGGCAGTACTTCTCCGCCGTAATCGTTTCGCCTGGATTCAAGAAGCTGTGATAGACGAGACCGGCTGCAGACTACGAAACAGTCACCATAACTATTTTGGGTGCAATATCGGCTTCGGGAAATGCTATGGAGCTTCCCTGGCATCCAACCACTGCGCCGAACGTCGTCGGTTGTTGTAGACGGTCCACTTCTCATCACACGTCACAATCTGTTCGAGAAATGGATCGTTTTTGTTGCCAAGAAGGAGCGTAGAGGACGTTTCAAAATGACGCTGTTTTTTATTATCGTTCAATTCATGCGGCACCCATTTATCGAACATTTTGATTTCCCTATTTGTTTTAAATAGCAAACAATTCTTGAGTTTTCGCCCTCGTGTCCAACAGCAACTTCTCGTGTGGGTCTGCGAGTATCTGCTTCAATTAAGGCTTTCAAATGTTCATTATCAATTGCCGTCGGTGGCTGCAGCCGTCTTCATTTTCGATGCTCTCGTCACCATTGCAAAATTTCTTGAACCACTCTTGTGTCATAAGTTCGTTAGTGGTTCCTAGGCCAAACGTATCACTGATATCCGCGCTTTCTCGGCAGCTTTTCAGCCTAGTTTAAACTGGAACAAGAAAATCGTGCAAATTTGAATTTTGTCTTTGCTGTCAAAAAGACTAAAAAAATGAATAAAAGAGATTGAGAACAGTAACGAATAACACGATTGGAAAGATCGCAAAACACGCTTCAAAATGATATATATATATATATATATATATATATATATATATATATATATATATATATATATATATATATATATCAAGGAATTAATTCAGAAATCATATATAAAGGTAACATATCTGAGAAAACGATATTGTTTTTGCACTAACCTAATAATATTGTTCTATACAGTTCAATAGCCATAATAAAATCGCACAAATTTTATTTACTCATTCAATGCTTCAGGATGAAATTATCTGTTTTCTCCCTGTTTTTCAGATGTTTCCTTTATATGTAACGTTTAGCTGGCTTAGTTTTTCCGTGAAGAACCACTGTACGTCAGAATTACTACGAGTTCCTTTCTCCACATTTACAGCAATAATCATATATATTTTCATAATGACATTCGAAAACGAGGCTACATAAAAGAGAAGTCACTCTCATATTGTTGCCCATGGTTGTTCGATTGACATTTTAAAGGCCGTATTTAGTGAATTTAGCATCCTTTGAAGCAGTTTGCCATACAAGAATTATATGTCGTCTCATTCAAAGCGGAATATATAGATTAACTAAGAAGGAACAGAAAGAATATTGTATAGATAATTATGATATCGATGAAAATATTGCATGCATTTAAGAAATAAGGACAAATATAATACGAATAAATAACACAGCAAAATGATTAATAAGGATGTGTTTATTAATAAGTATGTAAATTAAACATACATTCGTCTTTATTTTGATGTTAGTAGATTAAATCATCTGCGAGCACCAATCACATGGACCTTTGTGTAGAACTGCCGACTATCAACTCGATAGTTGTAGGTTCAATCCCCAGCAAGGGAAATATGCTAATCTATTTTCACTGATGAGTTGTAGTATAACGAAACAGTACTGTATGTGGATGACTATATATATATATATATATATATATATATAGTACGTTATTCACTCACATAAAATTAATATACAAAGGTATAGATTTATGCGTAAACTTTAAGTATTTACTTCAAAAGTGCTCAATACGTAGGTAGAGCTAGTTAGTAATTTATAAAATATATATGTCGATTAAGCTACACTGAATATTCCGCGTTTCATCCACTCTAGGACTCTTCAGGCTTATGCACGAATTCTGTGGTTGTTTATCGTTTTTAAATGCCCTCTTCTATTGAGATTTTAGTTAGCCAATCAGCTTTCTAGTATCTACCGCGCTCTTCCTATCAGCCAATGAGCATGCATTTATCGGACACATGCCTATTTGTCCTCTGGTTGATCTGTTCCTTTGTGTGTGCTCTATTTAGTTTCTTGATCTGTTTTAAAACTAGGTTAGTGTTTTTTTTTATTGTTAGTCTATATATATATATATATATATATATATATATATATATATATGTGTGTGTGTGTACATTGATTAATATCGGGGAAAAACACGACCCCTTATCAAAAAGGAATAACAAATTTATTCAAGACAGCAATGTGCCTTGTTTGGGGATATAGGTCATGATCGCAGTAAGATGTGACTAGTTAAACCGTAGGTAGTTGGCGTAATTTTATTTTATTTATTTATTTTTTGTTATAAATATTCATTAGCTATATATATATATATATATATATATATATATATATATATATATATGTATATATACTCTTGTTTAATTTTAATTTATTATTATTATTATTATTATTGTTTCATACTAGCAATGCAGCTAAGATTTTTCTTTTTTATTATAGTATCGCAGTAAAATCCACGTAACCAATGGTGTAACGGAGATAACTGTGTTTAACTTTATTTGATCTTTTTCATTATTAATCTTTTTATATTAGTTTTTCTAAATATATTTTTTATAATTGTTTTTTATGTTTACACACATACAGAGATTTCACGCATGCGCAACAAGTGCACTAACACACCCGACACCACGTTAAGGCAGCACCTAACCCAGAAACACTCACCACATACACCCGACGATTGCTCCCTATCCAACTGCCCCATCCCTAATATCAAGAGAACCCATAGTACCAGCAATATACAACTCATAAAAGATTAAAAATATATAAATAGAAGTATATATAATCTAAACAAATAAATATAAAAATGACCACACACAGTAACATACGCATACACTATAAGGTATATAGAAAATAAAACATCCACGTGATGTATTACGTAAACTTAGAGATTAGATTATATTCCGAACATTGAGTTAGCAGATAGATAATAAGATGCATATATTAATACACACACATGGACAAAATGCATATATATATATATATATATATATATATATATATATATATATATATAAACATTTTAGATGTCCTATATATAGACACCAGAATATATTACCCTATGAATTAATAACACTAACCGCATTCATATATAAGAATCAGTTTTTAGATCACCTCATATTATAAAAAACAGTAAGAATAGATAATTAAAACTTAAAATAAAAAAGGCAATGGAAACATGAAAGTGAATGATTGATCAAGTTAACAAGTAATAAATACGACGAACGAAACACGGGAAAAAGTAAATATCAATATACATAAAAAAGAAGGAATGTTATAGCCACAAAGTATATAAAAGAAAAAAAGCATAACATTTAAACTCAGTTAGCCCCCTCCCACACTAACGCAAATAAAAAATAGAAAATTAAAACACAAATTAGAGAAATATATGAAAATATATTTATAACAAGTCAGTAAAATTAAACAAAGGTAAAAAACATAAAGCTAAACAGAGTTATCTCCCTTATACCATAATTTTCCCGGGGTTTACCGGGACACTATAAAAATAAATACATATCTATATACATAAACAAAGAAAGAATATTATAGCCACAAAATAAAACTGAAAAAATACATGAAATTAAGCCCAGTTAGCCCTCTTAAGCACCAATAAAAATAATAATAAAAACAAAAAGAAAAACATAAAAAAACAACAAAAATATATTTATAACGAACTAGTATAAAAAACATAATAATAAAAAAGATTAAGCACAGTTATCTTCCTTACACCATAGGCCACGTAAATTTTACTGCGATACTATAATAAGAAAGAAAAAAATCTTAGCTGCGTCGGTAGTTTGAAATAATAATAATAATAATAATAATAATAATAATAATAATAATAATTAAATAAGATTATAATATATACTAGCAGAAGTATCCGTCGTTGACTGTGTTAAAAACAGCCTGCAGAAAATTGACTCTGGTTTATGAAAGTATGATAGGTTATGAAAAGGAAGGGATGTAAAGAGATAGCTTCGAATTTGGGGATAAATTGATAACCCCCATAATTTATTATGCCATACCTGTTCACAGTGAAACACTTATCACAAGATTCTGTGGATCTATACTAAAAAAACTTGTTAAACTTTGTGACATATTTCCATTCTATGGAGGTCAGGTGCGAACGTACACCCCATAATTTTATTATACCATATTTTTTCAAACTGAAACATAATTATAAAAATATACATACGCAGATAGATATGAAAAGTCATTATTAAAGTTTGTGCCTATTTCCATTCTATGGAGGCTAGGCGCGAACGCAGACCCCACAATTTTATTATACCATTCCTATTTAAGTTGAAACATATTTATCAAAGTATTATTATGGAAATCTATATCAAAAACACTTGTAAACTTTTTATTTTAATTTTTAAATGTTTTATTTCCATACTTTGTGGACCAGGCGTGAACGCAGACCCCAGAATTTTAATGAACCACCGTTCTGCCAGATCAAACATACACATTTCTCTGTCTCGATACATCTTCTATCACTATATGTAATCAATTTTTATAAATAGTCAACAATATAGGAGCCTATTCGACACAGACACACACATACATTCAGTTTTATATTATGTTATATATATATATATATATATATATATATATATATATATATATATATATATATATATATATATAGCCAATAAACGTTTATAACAAAGAAAATAAATAAATAATATAAAATTACTACCAGCTACCTACGGTTAAACTAGTCACATCTTACTCCAGTTCTGACCTCTATCCCCAAACAAGGCACATCGCCATCTTGAATATACTTTTTCTTTCTTTTTGATAAGGGGGGTTGTTTTTCTCCCGAAATTAATAAAAGTTCCATACCACCAACGGACTTTATATACACTGGTCGTAACAACGACTGGGTTGAAAAGTAATTATACAATGAGGTGAGGAAGGATAGATGAATAAACAGTTAGACATTTCTCTACTGAAACATACCCGTCTATTTGTTTGTTTGTCTTTCTTTTCTTTACTCTCATGATTCCGGTTCGGTCTGCATTGTTTTTGGCTTTTAAAACTTCCATATATTCCTTTACCAGGAATGCTTCAAGCAAACTACCTTTTACTCTTATATATATATATATATATATATATATATATATATATATATATATATATATATATATATATATATATATATGTGTGTGTGTGTGTGTTTGTCTGTATATATATGTTTATATATATAGGCGGGTTCAGATCTATCGACCAGCGTTAATCTAAAATATTACATTGTATCATATTATGAAGACTGACTTGTTTTACAGATAATATACTTTATATAAGTGGACAAATACTGGACCTGCTTAAACGTTTTATTTAGATTAATAGCACTTTCTGAAAGCTATGCGACTGATTATTTCTGTCGAACTCGGAAATTTTCTGTTTAACTCGTGAATATGAATAGAATTTCGGACAGAATCCTTTATTTTATCCACAGACGTAACATGCTCTTGTAATTAAGTAATTTGTAATGGTATTCTTAATATCGTCTGCATCCTAGAATTTTTATTTTTACTTATAACTAAATTTTACCAGGTACTTTATTTATTTATGTCATGGATCCCCGCGGGCAATTTTTGTATGAATTTTGCGAACCTTAAACTTTTTCTTGTATTTAGATGTACAATTTCTCTACTTTTTCTCCATGGTGAGATATTTGTGCATAAATATTTCCTTATATTGTGCACTATATTTATTGTTTATAATTAATAGTTTTCATAGTGAATTAATTTTAATTTAACGTCCACTTATGAGGTCATTGTGGTATTAGATATGCGTTGTTTCTTTTAAGTCATCGTAGTATCAAGCGTTTTACTCTGTCTATAATTTTCACTCTGTCTGTTAAGAGTATATCGCCCCCCTTTTCTCCTTCGTACTTTGTCAGCACTACCGGCCTTTAAATATCTCCACGTATTATGCTCTTACAGTATCACAAAATACTATAAGTGTTTTAGATATAATCTTAAACTACAGTAATCAGAGTAGCATGAGAAAGGAATCTATCAACCGACAGACAAAGTCTATGACAGATATACATCTAAAAATAAAAACTACGGATATATTTTTATTATATATATATATATATATATATGGACCTTCTTGTTAACGTTAAACATGATCACATTAATGGACTGTTATTTATTGAACCGTTCTTCAAATTAAACGTAGTTGATCGGAGACTTGAGGGTTCGAATGTATTTCTCGTGTTGTGGTTTAACAAACGAAACCAATGATGACGATGGACGTTCAAAACACCCGCTGGCTGTCAGCAGCAGCAGGGATATGCTAGTTACAAAGCTGAGCGATCGTCCAGCTGACAAGCACCGAATGGGGAGCTATTGACGATGAAGAATGACCCTTCAACCATCTTTAGCTCTAGTCTTAGAATCGTGTTTTTGTGCGTCCGAAATTCATTTCCGCTTAGGCGATTCACCGAGAACTTCCTTACTCTTTTCTTGAGTGCGCGCCATTCCAACCTCCGTTCTTGCATCTTTTATCTTTTGTGAAAAGATGTCCTCATTTTTTATATATTTGTTCATTTTCCATGTTTTTTTTTATCCCCAAAAAATATGACACCAGCATCGTTCATCTTTTTATTCGTTCCTTTATTTTTTAGAAAAACAAAAATAAAAACAGATAAAACAAAATAAAGACGCCGTTCGATCCTCCTTTCGAGCTTTTTACTTCTATTTCTTGCCTTAGTTATCATACAAGATCAAACGTAATGCAAACTCATCATATTCACAAATGTCTCTGGTTTAAAGAGTTCTCGATACCAACACAATTATTTGATAAACATAGAAGTAACATTCAAAACTGATGGATAATATAAAGGAACACACCGAACATTATTCATATATTTAACAACGTTTTGTCTATATTTAAAGGCTTTCTTAAGACGACTGATTTGAAGAAATTATATCAAACTACAATATTCGAAAATATGTGGTGTGTTTGTTTCGTAAAATATTTTGTTCAAACGACACATATGGTTTTTCTCTTTCGTTTCATTTTTCGTTTCATTTTACTATAATCAAGTTTCTCAGGAATAAAGGAGTTAACACTTGATTTCTACGCAGTTTACATAAATATTCAAATAATCTATAAATATCCTCTCAAACACTGAGTTAGTAAAGAAGAACAAATTCCCCTTTCCCAATTGACTATTCAACTATTTTATAGCATATATTTTTGTTGTTTCTTGCTCTTACTGGATTAAAGTAAAAAATATTTATCGAGTCTGGTAAAGTAATCGCCTCTGAACAGTTACTTGAGCTAATATCACATGGAGAAAGTGCACCATTCCTCATGAAAGCTAGTGTGGGCTATCAATATCGAGGAGATTTTAATTGCGCCGAGAATACACTGATTTGGAATATTTAGTCAGGGTTTACTTGTAGGGAAAAAGTATACCCATGCCAAGTCGTCTTGTACGAAGAGACAAGGACTCTCGCAGATAGTGTCTAACAGGCGTTTTATATATATATATATATATATATATATATATATATATATATATATATATATAAGAGCAAATAGTTAATAAAACATGTTAGAAACACTTTGAAAAAAGGTTAAAAACATATTTAATCTGAAAAGGAAACACTTAATAAGTGGATAGTCCTTAATCCGAAGAGTTTCGAAAAAATCCTTTCCTTCTCATCAGAGGGTATGAATTAGCAAAATGCGGGATCGGATTTTGCATACAAAAATATTTGATGAAACTTCAAGTAAGTCAAAATCTTACTTGATAACAAAAAGTGAAGCAGAGGGAATATGGTGAAGAAAAAGGTGATTTCACGTGAATGGATAGTCCGATGAAAAGTAAAGTATCCAATGACGGTAAAATGCAAAAATGTAAATCCAAGAAAGTTAATTAAATTTCCATTCGTACAAGTAAAATCGAAGGAAATCGCGTAATTGTAAGATGGTCCAAAATAATCCAAAAGGCCGAAATCCGTTGAATAATTCACAAATATGTACAAGGAAAAGGGGGAAAATTCCAATAATATTTAATAAAAGAAAAATAAGGTATGTGTTTATTGAGATTACTTTATAAATATTAATTCTTTAATATTTATAATATACTTTAGTTTTACCATCTTGGATCATTTTGGTAAATTTAATTGTAATTTTTATTTTATTTAATATATATATATATATATATATATATGTGTGTGTGTGTGTGTGTGTGTGTGTGTGTTTGTGTGTGCGTGTGTGTGTTCGTGTGTGTGTGCGTAAATAAATCAAGAGAACTAGATGAAAGATATGATCAAATAAAGGATATATTAAAAGGTATTTTCTATACCGTTTTTTATTATCCAACAACTAAATCACAAATGTGAGAAATATGTTAATTCTATTTTACAAAAAAAAAAAAAAAAATACCATGATATGAACGAATTTTAAAAACTTAAAAATAAAATGCAATTCGCATTCATTTTCTTTTTTCCGTTATATTTATGTTCATTCCTGTAAAATATCGCAAACAAATTTTACCAAGTGATTCTTGTTTTACTTATTTGGATAATGAAGGAATCATATAAAATCCCACAAGATGAATTTAATTGAGGAAGCGGTTGAACAAAGATACAAAATTTAACTGAATATTTTTCTTTTAAGCTCGGTGTATATTGCCTATACTGACAGTCTTCCTAACAAATGTTTTCTTGTTAGTTATATTCCAATATTCGTTTGTTTACTTTTTTCAGTCGTGTAGTTTTTTTTACGTATGTATTCCTACTTCACTTTCATTCGCAAACCTTCTATCTTTCTCACTTATCATATCAGTCAGATTATTAATATTGTGCTCGTTTGATAGATTTTCACACTGCTTGTAAACGAGTTTTCTTTTTGGGAAAATTTTTATTTCCGAAATTCTAGAACAAACTATTTAGTATATCCTCTTGCTTAGTCCTATGATCTATTTTACCATTCTGGCTGCATTATTCAAGACAATTACAGTTGGAACTTGGCTCAAAAGATCAGAGACATTTTTGGTACCCCCGACTTTATTGGATATCAACTCTGCAACAATCATTCTTTTATTGTTTTACAGTACCGCCAGCAGTATTACGGATATACTTTATCGTTTTATTCGGCAACGTTTTCTATCTAAGGTAAACACGCTGTTTATTCACTTACTACTTCTAATTTCTGTTATAATTTCCATCAAGCTACTTCGTTCGTAAATCGAACCTTCAGAACATGTATCACTAACTTCCACACTCTCGTATTTTTCATGGTAAGCGCCGGGAAATCTCTCAGCAACGTTTATATTTTCTACGAACTAATTTGTCATTATTCACATCTTCCATTTCTGTGTCTTAGGATACATTTTACGAAAAATGCTTAGTTGGAATTTATCTTTCTTCTATAGCAGTTAGTTGAAATTTATCTTTCTACTACAGCGGCGATGCAACCGATGCGTTATGCTCATAAAGACACTTAGTTTTAGAATTAAAGAATAATATGAAGTTAACGGCAAGTTTCTCACTTGAATGGAAATGAACTTGCTATTAGTTTTAAAATTAAAGATGACTTCAATGATTAACATTTGTGTGTTCGATATTCGATTTATAAGAATCCAAGTAACAAATTACCGCAAAAAATGCACCATAATATTTGAAAAACTTGTAAAGA
Organism: Euprymna scolopes; assembly: GCF_053919585.1. Taxonomy (NCBI): domain Eukaryota; kingdom Metazoa; phylum Mollusca; class Cephalopoda; order Sepiida; family Sepiolidae; genus Euprymna; species Euprymna scolopes. The sequence continues at coordinate 118,950,056 of NC_136492.1, read as the reverse complement.
AGATTTATAAGACAATCATCATATTTCGTGCTTAGGATTGAACTTATCTTTTGTTTTTATATTTTAAACATTTATTATTCCTCAAAATTGTAAAACTGTAGATAAAAAACTGTATTCTAAACTGCGGCTTGGTTATTATTTGAATAGTGCAAATCCAAACTTACGAAAATATGTCCAATACTCAATTCCCATTTAAAACCGAATAAACTATTTGAAGCACACTAACGATTCTTCTCTTTCTTATTGTTTGACCGATTCGTAAAACTGGAACTTTTGCTTCTCGCGATAATGACAAACTAGAAAAAGAATTCAAAAGTACAGAACAACGGAAAAGAATGAAAAGCGAATATTGCTCCTTTCCATCAAGATTTTCTCACTTCCTGCTTCACTGTGACTGAACACTATTTGCTGGTAACCTTTGTTTTTTTTTTTCATTTTTTTTGTGAAAAGCTTGTGCTGTAACGGCAACACATATTCTTACGTAATGTTGTTGTAACATTTTAATTTGAATCCGGCATTTCTCATGAAATTCTCACGAAAAGAGAAAACAGTATTCTTTTTATGGAAAAAGCGACAATTATTACCGGTCGTTTTTATAACAAACGAAGGAAAATAAAGCAACAATTTGCTTTAATTTTAATCAATCAACTGTTTGCATCTGAACAATCTTGGATCGCGAAGCAAATTTGAATGCGTCGAATTTTTATTTTTAATAACAACAACAAAAGATGAAAAGTAAGCAAAAGTTTGTTTTAATTCAATCTGCTGTAAATCCGCAGCAATAGCCCCACTATCATATTCATGTCTTGTGAAAGCCAAAAGCTAAGGAAGTAAACCCGGATACAAATTTGATTTGGAGTCCCGATAGGCGCATGGTGAAGCTCTGCAAAATCTTTTTAGCGATTGGCATACACTATATTGACATGCCTTTCCATAGACGTCTGTCTGTAACCCTACGTAATTTTATTACCACCCTAGGCCTGCACCCGATAAAATCTCCCCAACATACTGTATCAGCGTAGAAACAAGTCAAGTTTTTAGCCTAATCCAATTGGCATAGATCCAGGCACAGTGGTTTGTTTCTGAGAGTTAGAGGGACTTTTGGAGTCTACTGAGCAGTCATTGTCACCCTCCGGCAATAAGGTACTACTCCGCCACAACTTTTTTTGTCATTGGGTGTATGAAGATTAGACAGTAAGAAAGCATACTGTAAAAGCTAGCACCATGTGAAAAGGAAACAGAAAATGAAATGAAACCACTAGCTTTGCGGCTGTCAACTTGAAATGTTAGAACTATTCGTTCTGCCCCCTCGAACGACCTTCAACAGATTGATGACACTACAAAAACAGCAATCTATCCAAACCGAACATTGACATTGTTGCCACCCCCAAGAGATACAACTAGCCGACAATGGCAATCTCAAGGAAAAGTTCAACACATTCTTCTGGCAAGGCCTATAATCAAATAGGCACCGAAACAATGGAGTCGATTTTGCAGTTCGCGTCCTCATTCTGTCGTCAGTGGAGTTCTTTTCCAAAGAACTCTAGCGCACACTGTCACTACGCTTCATAAACTTCTTTTTAGAATATATGCCTCTGCAAAGGCCAAATATTTATTCTACGAGGAGGTGGGGCTAAGATAAGATCAATCCTAGAAACTGCTCGGAGAAATCAACGCCTGAGTGGGCGCAGACCACAGCTCCTGGTCATACCGCATTGGACACTTTAGCGTTGGCTAGCTCAACAAGCTCTTCTTCTACAGGAATCTGTGCATTACTAAGACTTTCTATACAAGCTAAGTTACATTACAGAATGTAATGGATAAATCTCAAATCTAAGCATTGGCACCAGATGGATTTTTTCACCGGGAGATCTATGCTGAACAAGGTAATTTTCACACGCAGTTACCACAGTGCCGACTGCGAAACTGACCACTTCCTAGTCGGTAGTAAGGTGTGTCTCCATAGATACTGTTCTCATCGTGAATGCTATGCCCACAACGTTTCGAATAATGTAATCATCGACCATCTTCAGGAGCATCTTGTTGAATTTGGGAATCTCTCTAATTCGGAAACTCGAGATTTTATATGGGATTTTAAACTAAACCCATTTTTAAATCCATGAAGGTAGCTTGCTCCTATTCTATTAGCTATGCTCGGATAACAGTCTTAAGTAATGGTATTCTTAGTATCGTCTGCAGTGAGGATTGAATTTTCAATGTCTAGAAGCATTTCACTTAGAACTGATTACTACTTATCACTTACATGCCATCGTTTGAAACGTTGTGAGAATAACATCCATGATGACCGATCGATCGCTTCGAGCACAATGGTCATCCTCATGTTGATATATCAAGAATGTTGATACAAGAACCCCGTAGACGTTTGCCCAAAGGCATTCGACAAGGCTCTTAATAAATGCCACACAGATTGCAGCTAGGCGCGATGGTACTTCATCGTGTACAAGGCTGCCGTTGATAATTTTGGAAAAAGGGCAAAGAAGAATGAAGACTGGCCTGAGGCTGGGATAGAGATTATAGACCCTGTCATCACTGCTGAAAGTGGCAGTATAAGGAGCAGTCCCGTGAGACTGTTATGTAATAGGTGTTCTTGAGTGTTCATATTAGTGTGAGATCATATTGTGAGTGAAATAGACAGGGCATATATAAAGAGATAGGCAGTTCTGAATATATATAAAGAGGCAGTGTACATGTTAATACAGGAGAGCCGACGGCATGTAATACACAATGATAGGAGATTTGATATATATATATATATATTATATAGATAGTTAGATAGATAGATAGACAGATTGATAGTGATATTGAAATTTATACTGTTGACAGTTCTGTGAATGGGAGTGTTTCTATAACATTAACACATATATTTCTTTACCTATTTTTGAGATGATGATTTTCACAAAGTTCTTATAATATAAATTCACAATACCTTTCTGTTGTTGAATAACATAAACACGAAGACGCATATACACAATTATGATGATATTCGTTTATTCCATTCCGACCAGTCAATGGCTTTGCATGATTCTTTCTTCTCCCCTTCGCTTCCAAGGCTCCATGTATGCTCTGTCTCTGACTCACTGACTTCTCTCTTCTCCCTTGGCAAACTGACTTACCCTTTGCCAAGCTCCAACTATATTGAAAACTTATGATGTCGTTGCATGACGGACACTTTCATATCAGACACGCGGCCTGACACGCCTCACGTTTCCACAAAGCCGACTCTCTAACCTAATTTTTGATTAACCCACTTTACAAACATGTTCCATTGTCCGTTTTTAAATTCCTTTTTTTAATTTCATTCCTTTAACAGAAACAAAATTACATCATTATATTCCTTTTTCAATAAACAGATATCTAACTATTTTATGTGAAATAAACAATGGTAGTTCTACATACCATTTTCAATAACATTCTGTATTATTTATTTTAACTTATGATCGGAATTCTCAATTCCAAATAAAGCTTCGCAAGTTTGAATCCTCGGCTATCATATCTCATATTTACTCACTGACAAGGACAGACGACTTGTTCTTGTAACATCCCTTCCTTCCTTATTTTCAAAAAATGTACGCATTTTTAATTCTAGTACATTTTTTCCTCTATATCTACACAACTACACTGTTAAGAAAGATGTGGCTAAAAAACTGACTTCACAATTATTTATTTATTTATTAATTTATTTTATTAGATCAGACCCTCTCTGATCTTCTTGGCATTTACTTTTTGGGTGTAGGGTATTCCTCCCCTGATCCACGTCAGCTGCTTTATCCATCCATCTTTATGCCCTAAACTAGAAGTCTCACTTTACCTCTTTCGAAACTGACGACTTCTTTCGTCCCAAAAGTGCTTTGATCGTATCCTTTGCCCGGTTGTTGTATTAAGTATGGCTTTGTTTTCATTTGTAACTATCTTATCTTTTCCGGGACATCTCAAAGCTCATAATTAATCTTCGTGGTTGGCTTCCAAATTTTAAGGCAGTGTACATGTTAATACAGGAGAGCCGACGGCATGTAATACACACTGATAGGAGATTTAATATATATATTTATAGATAGATAGATAGATAGATAGATAGATAGATAGATAGAGAGATTGATAGTGATATGTACATTTATACTGTTGACAGTTCTGTGAATGGGACTGTTTCTATGACAATGACACATATATTTCTTTACCTATTTTTGAGATGATGATATTCACAAAGTTCTTATAATATAAATTTACAATACCTTTCTGTTGTTGAATAACATAAACACGAAGACGCAGATACACAATTATGATGATATTCGTTTATTCCATTCCGACCGGTCGATGCCTTTGCATCAAGGTATTCAAGTCTTTACATGATCCTTTCTTCTCCCCTTCGCTTCCAAGGTTCCATGTCACCTCTGTCTCTGACTCACTGATTTCTCTCTTCTCCCCTGACTAACTGACTTACGCTTTGCCAAGCTCTATTGAAAACTCATGTCGTCATTGCATGACCAACACGTGCATATCAGAAACGCGGCCTGACACGCCTCACGTTTCCACAAAGCCGACTCTTTAACCTAATTTTTGATTAACCAACTTTACAAACATGTTCCATTGTCCGTTTTTAAATTTCTTTTTTTAATTTCATCAAAATTACATCATTATATTCCTTTTTCAATAAACAGATATCTAACTATTTAATGTGAACTATAATAATGGTAATTCTACATACCATTTTCAATAACATTCTGTATTATTTATTTTAACTTATGATCGGAATTCTCAATTCCAAATCAAGCTTCGCAAGTTCGAATCCTTGGCTATCATATCTCATAATTTACTCACTTACAAGAACAGGCGACTTGTTATTGTAACAAGACGATATTTATAACCTATAGAGAAACCCGCAGCAATTTCAACGACGTCTGGATGAGATTATGTGGAGACATCCAGACAGCTGCGAACAATAGAAATACCAGTGTTACGTATGATAGAATAAAGAAGGCATTTGGTCCCAGTTACTTTACTATCAAGGCCACCTATGGTGAGATTATAAAAAATCGCGGTAAACAAATGGAGAGATGGTTATGAGATTAATGAAAGTTATGATGTGGATAATATGGGGCGTCGTGTACTAAGGTTTTAATTTACTAAGATAGGGGTGGGTAGTTGTAAGAATATAATAATAATTTTCAGAAGATAATATATAGTAATAATCCTAGGGTTGCGTTGTTATTAGGTGTAACTGGGGGGTAAAATATAAGGCAAATGTACAAAGATAGAGGAGTAACTTTGAAAGAAGGAGATAAAGAGGCAAAAATAATTAAGATGTGACGAATGGCGCGGTGGAATAATAGGGTAATAATAATAATAATAATAATAATAATAATAATAATAATAATAATAATAATAATAATAATAATAATAATAACTCAATAAATAAAATAAAAAAATAAAAAATAAAAATGAAATGAATAAATAAATAAATAAACTAAAATTTAGTTAATTGGAGACAGAGTTGGAGAAATAGGATACATGTATACAAAATTAAGGCACAAAAGTATATATACGTTTCGCCAGCAAAGCAGAAATTTCGATGAACGAGAGAATATCCCGATACAAATGGAAAATGCATGCAGATGCCATTATTATAATCCGTAACTTCTTGGTCAGTGACAACAGTTATTTATGAACAAGCAAGATATAAACTACAAATTATATTTAGGCTTATATTTGACGTTTCCCATGTATGGAGATTCGATGAAGTGTGTTATTGATGCTAGTGAAAAAGATTTGCAAATTCAAATCAGGAGTTCTATTTTGAAGGAGATCTGAAGGATAGGAACATTATCTCTGTCTTAAATAAAGGTGATAAAAAGATTGAGGAGTCCGTTAGGTCCAAGGTTGGACTTAGTATTTCCGTATTTTTCGTATGTTTTCCTTATATGGTGTCCTAGGTTTTCCTTAGTGTAATGTCATTATATTATTTCCTTGGTGTAATGTTATTATATTATTTCCTTGGTGTAATGTTATTATATTATTTCCGTGGTGTAATGTTATTATATTATTGCCTTGGTGCAATGTTATTATATTATTTCCTTGGTGCAATGTTATTATATTATTTCCTTGGTGTAATGTTATTATATTATTTCCTTGGTGTAATGTTATTATATTATTTCCTTGGTGTAATGTTATTATATTATTTCCTTGGTGTAATGTTATTATATTATTTCCTTTGTGTAATGTTATTATATTATTTCCTTGGTGTAATGCTATTATATTATTTCCTTGGCGTATAGTTTCAAGAGGGAGTGAAAAATCTGGAAACTAGGTTGAACCAGCTAGCTGGAGACTTCAGAGGCTTTCAGCGAGAATGAAATCCAAAGGTTTGTGAGTGGTAGGGGAAAGGGGGTTATGGAATTTAAAAGATAGTACTGATTTTTAGACAGGGGATAGAGGTATGGGGGTATGCATGTTGGAGGGCGAATTTGATGGAGATGAAGGTCATTTGCCATTGTCGTTAAAATTTTAGTTCATTTAAATATGAATATTTCTGTTTTGTATAGGTTAGGATGTATTTTTTCTAATTGCATAATTTTATATGTGTTTTAGTATATAGTATGGTGTGGTTTAATTAGTTCTATTTGTGTAGGGTTTTGTAGGTGGAAGAAACAGGGGGGAATATCAGGATATTTATTTTTGGTTTGTGGGGTGAGGTCAGTGGAAGCGGAGCGGATGAGTTTAAGTTACTTTTTTTAATTAAAATTTGGCTTTAAATTGAGGAGACCACAGTTTGGGTATAACTAGCGGGAATTGCCTATTAGGGTGCAATTGAATAGGTAATGCTAAATGTTAGATGTGGCTTTAGATTGAAATTTGGTTCGACATAACTGTCTGTAAGATTACGAATAAAATAGTTGTGGGGTAAGTTCAATCTTGCCAGCGAAAGAATGAGTTAACATGGGTCTGATGTTGTAAGGTTATATGTATGTTCCATGTTTAAAAATTATATTAGGAATTTATATTTAAAAATTAAAGTCTTTGTGGCGAAAGCAGCTGGGGAAAAGTGGGTGGTGTTAGAACCAATGATTCGCAGGTAAAGAGGTGTTAAATGACTGCATGTTTAGCCTTAGACGTTATAAATATTAATCCTTGCCTGGCGGTGTTTTTTTCGGTGGAGCTTTCGGTATTTTCGTATTTGAATTGACTTTTGTGCCTGCAACTGGAAATTATCTCTGGTTTAGAGTTGAGAATATTTATTAATTCGGTGCCGTTATTATCTCGGTCGCCTCTGTGTTGCAAAGTAGAATGCATTTTGAATCTAGGCTGTATGATTAAGATTTTCTTAATATTTTCCATTTTAATGAGAAGTTTCCGTTATTTTCTTTCAAATTTCTAACATTTCGATAGGGTGGTTTTTGTCTTAGGAATCTCTCTGGAGAACGATTACAAGTGATTCGAGATTTTGGTTTTCATCGGGAAAGAAGATAATCGTATGTACGTGTGTACTTTTGGGTTTAATTGTGGTGTATTAGAGTTATTTTCGTTTATGGGGGGATTAATTGAGTTTAGAGGTTCTCTACCCTTTTGATGATAATCATTCAGCTTCGAAATACCTTGATATTAAGAGTCCCCTTTATCCTCCACCTTATTAAATAAATGAATCATTCTATATATACCAATGTATAATTTTTCCAATCTTATTGTCTCATATATATATATATATATGAAAGAGATTTTTTTATTTTAAAATATTATTGAAATAAGGAAAAATACAACTTTTATTTATGGTATGAAGCTCTGTTTTCAAAATATATTCATTTTGGAATTATACGCTAACTGTTTTGAAAAGGTTTCTTTATATGCGATTATTATATATTGAAATAAGCAAGTTTACGTTATGCAATGATCTAAGATCGAAACATGACTACTTTTATATAGTCATTAATCATGTCTTATAACTTACATTGTGTGCGTGTTTTTGGGTGCATACATTCGGCTATGCTTTTCTATACCTGCTATTATATTACACTGAATGTAAAGTGCTTGCGGTGTAATGTGTTCTATTGTGAATAACAATGCATGCGTATATGAGAAATTTCCGGCTTGATACACACACACACACACACACGCACACACACACACACATATATATATATATATATATATATATATATATCCATAAGTATGTAAACACATTTATATCTACGTCAATGGCGGTGTCCTTTAATATATATTAGAATGCGCATAAAACGAATGAAAGGAACATACTGTGTCATCTATTCAATATAGAATGATGCATTGAATTTCGCTCACCGTGAAACAGTCTGTGATAAACAAAAAAAAAGCCAGACTGTCATGTTTCTGTAAATAAAGCGAAATCGTTGAAAAGAAGGTCGACCAATGTTTAATGAATACAGATTTCACTAGATACACAACAATTAGTGAGCCATGTGAACTAGTCGATGGCGGGATCAAGTGACGTCGCACCTAACAGTGTATCGAAATGTTATTCAAAATAGCAATTACTATCAACACAATCCAAATTTAAAAAAAAACCTCTTCTGTTAATTAATGTTAGCAGATTTTAAAACCAACTGTGTTTTCTACCATAATTACCCATTGTATCATTTTTTAAAATATAAATAGAATATATGTCAATAGAGTCAATTACAACAAATATTTAAATCCAATTCTGAACTTCATTTATATGCATTATATCGTCTCCTTGCTCACAAAAATGTGACATCATAGATGTAGTTCCTGTCACGAAATTCGTCACATGATTAGCAGTCTCTTGCGTACTAAAAGCGCGACAAATGCGTTGGTATATCTGGTACTTGCATTTTTATATCTATTTACATAAAGTTTAATACATACATATATATATATATATATATATATATATTTGCATGTATGAGATTAACAAACTTAATACGTCATTATTAAATTTTCAATATAACAACAAGCCTATATTTAGTTTAATTATATTCTATACAAAGAATGTAGAAAGTGATATTGGTTATAAAAATATTATCAATACGTACACCTTGTAATAAAGGACAAAACTACTATCAGAACAGTATATAGAAACTCGCCATGAAGCTAGCGAACAACAGAAGATGTGTTTTGAAAAAAAAACAGCTTACTTTTTTTTTTACATGGGCATCACCACTTATCAAGGCCAAGAGGCCACTCGGGGATAAGGGTTAAAGAGTGTAAAGTAGAATTTGGACAATATAGAAATCGTTAGTAATGGAAATTCGGTAGATTTGTTAACTTATATGGAACAGCTCATCAAAAACTTGTTTAAGTTAGACTTGAAGACAACCATATTATAGTCAGCTGGAAAGCGGGAAAACGGAAGACAATTTTGTTCATGGAATCTACGTTTAGGTTTAGGCACAGATAAAGAGTGGGGGGAATTAGTGATAGTGTTGGCTTGTATATACTAATGTTTATCAGCTTTTTTTCATTTGTGAAGAAATCCATTTCGGATAAAGTTAATGTCGGTTGTCAAGATTAAAAACGCGCCTTTCTAGGGACTTCCTTATCTTAGTTTTTTTTTTACTTGTATAGAATGGTGTTTATCGTTTTTAAGGGGTATTTCATTGTAATTCATAAGTTTATTTACTCATAAATCATGTTCTTGAGGAGTATATTTCGTAGCATCCCTCAGATAATTTTAAGTTTCGGGGCCTTCCTCTCTACGGCCCAATTATCTGAATTAAATTTGAATAAACTGATTGAAAGCCCAATTACCTGAATTGCATTTGAATATACTGCTCAATACGATTAAAAAAAATGAGATTTGATAATTAAGCGGTTCCTGTTACTATGTCACACATATTCATTACGACGCGCTCATATCGAATAAAATAATAATGATAATATTAAAAATAGTAATAATAACAACCATAATAATAAAATTAAAATATATATTAGAAGTTCCGATTGTCATATGTGTGGTCGGGTTTCGATCCTGGCTTGAGGTAGTGGCTTGTCTAGCCGCACTGATGAGCTGTGAAACAGTACTGTATGTGGATGACTATATATATATATATATATATATATATATATATATATATATATATATATATATATATATCTTGGGTTGAGCATATTGGAAAGTGATATACAAATTACCGTTAGCATATGAAGTGATGCTCTTTGTGTAAACAAATTGAGCTTAGGTATTTGGATAATGTCAAAATATTGTTAATTCACTGCTCGCATAGCAGCAGCTGAATAGCTTAACAGTTAGAAGATACGACTGTCATATGGGTGGTCGGATTTTGATCTTGGCTTGAGGTAGTTGCTTGTCGCACTGATAAGCTGTGAAACAGCGAGTCAGTACTGTATGTGTATTACTATATATATATATATATATATATATATATATATATATATATTTAACATTAAAAAAATTATAGACGTAAATAAATTTTTAAAATTATTAAATAAATGAATAAATCTACTCACAGAGATAAATATACTGTAGACGCATGATACTATAATATGCGGTATCCCTTTTCGCCTATAGCCACATTACATATTGTTCAGTTACCTCTATGAGGCGTTTACTAGCTGCAATTCTTTTTTAGCCTGTAATTATAATCTATTATAAGCTATGAGACACCGATTTTGCCAGATTTCCTTAATTCCAATTTTTATAAAAGACGGATAAGCTTTAGACTTTGGATATTTGCTAAAATCAAAGTTGTGACATTGGTTTTGATAAGAATGAGAATATATATATATATATATATATATATATATATATATATATATATATATATAGCTGCATGCTGCCCAACGTTGCTCGGTCTAAAATACATTTAATTCCTGCAGATTTCATATTTATTATTATAAAGCCAGTACTGTATTAATTATTATATACAATAACATAGTTTCTACTGTCTGACCTAACTCCATAAGCGTATACGAATTAATAAAAAACAATGTACATTGCGCAGAAACGTAGAAATAACATGTACATTCGACTTATGCTTGCCAAGTCTATTTTTTGGACCTAGTAGCTACTGTTACCGTCTAAAAACTAAGTAGAGTTCGATCAACAGGTCTAAACCTCATTTCAAGTCACTAGACCAAAAATAGAAGGGTAGTTTGGAAGAGACCGTTCTTTACACAGATATAGAGACACACAAACAAGGTCACATTATATATATATATATATATATATATATATATATATATATATATATACTAGCAGAAGTGCTCGTCGTTGACTGGGTTCAAAAACAGCCTACAGAAAATGGACTGTGATTGATGAAAGTATGATAGGTTATGAAAAGGAGGGGACTGTAAAGAGATAAGTTTTGATACTAAAAAATTTTACCCTAAGCAAAATATGATGAAAGTAAAGATAATTTTCGCGAAAATATATTTTTTATATCAACTTTGTTTCCATTCGTAGCCAAGAGTGACCAACAAAATGATGTTTCTTACAAAGAGAAAATGCTATATATATAATAATATAAATATACAAGAAATAAATGTTACCATAGTCATTAAAAGTTACTTTTATATGAGAAAAGTTCATTGGTTTGTATTTTTAAATAGTTTATAAAAAAACTGTTTTTTTAATTCACGAACAGGTTTAAAAAAAAATCAAATGGCAACGACTTTGAAAGGGAGAGTCCCGTTTTCAATTTGAAGGAGGGGCACCTGAGCATTCTGTGTTAACAATTTAAGAGAGTTCCGTCAACGTAAGGAATATTTATAAACATATTTTAATGTTTTCCGTTATTTTGTGCTTGAAGAATATTCGATTATGGCATGTGTAGTTTATATAAAAATTCATTTAAGTAGTTATCGCCTCAAATTTCGTTTTAATTTCGGTTCGCTGAAATTATTTCAAGTAAAGAGCATTAAACACTATTTAAAATAAACAAACATGAACTGAACTTTTATAGACTATGGTAACATTTATTTCTTGTGTATTTATTTTTTCGGGTAGTCGTTTGTTGGCTTTTCTGCTAAACACTCTTACTTAATAATATCGACTAAATATCGAAAAACAGTTTTGAAAAATAATGAAGCTTTACTTACTTTAGTAAAATAATCTGAAACAGCAAAATGGGATATTAAAAAAGTAAACACTTTAGTATTTTAAAGCAAAGAGTCGATATAAATATAAATAAGAAGAAAATAGCGCCCTTTTGAAGCAGAACAGCTTTGTTTCAGTTTTACAGTATTGAACGGTGTAGTATTGCGCTGTAGGATTTTGGGTTGTACGATTGTAATGTAAAGAACACGTAGAAAGGGTTGTAATCAACTGAAGTACTTCTAGTACACGGACAAAAATAAAGCTTAAACAGATATATAAATACAAATTAAAAGGTTATGTAAATGTTTCAATAAAGACATAATCACGTAGGTAGGATTTTTTCCTTCGTTTGACACGATAACAAGTAATGTTCTTATTTTTATTATTTATATATTTATCTATTTTCGAAAGAGTGCCACGTGCAAGTGGATAAGGAAAAGACAGAGTTATGCAAAATTTGTGTCGAGAATTGTCTAAAGTTCCGACTTTTTTTTTTTTGGCTTTCACTTTAATCAGAAAGAGAATTTATGAAGTGAATTTATTCAACACAATATGATTCAACTAAAAAAAATAAATAAAAGCTAACGTGAATTAAGATTAAAGTTAAGGTGTTATTGTGGACACTCACCCCTTTAAAAAAACCTTGTTAAACTTTGTGACATATTTCCATTCTATGGAGGTCAGGCGCGAACGAACACCCCATACTTTTATTATACCATATTTCTTCAAACTGAAACATAATTATCAAAATATACTTACGCAAATAGATATGAAAAGTCTTTATTAAAGTTTGTGCAATATTTCCATGGAGGACAGGCGCGAACGCAGACCCCACAATTTTATTATACCATCCCTATTTAAGTTGAAACATGTTTATCATAGTATTCTTATGTACATATATATCAAAACCCCTTCTAAACGTTTTCATTTTTTATTTCCATACTTTGGGGGCAAGGCGCGAATACAGACCCCACAATTTTAATGAACCACCGTGCTGCCAGATCAAACATACCCATTTCTGATCCTCGATACATCTATCATTATATGTAATCAGTCTTTTGAAATAGTCAAACATATAGGACTCTATTCGTGACCAGAGACACAAACAGACGTTCAGCTTTATATTATATTATATATATATATATATATATATATATATATATATATATATATATATATATATATATATATATATATATATTTCAAGCCCCCATCTTTGGGTAGAGCACTGTCGTGAATAATCTTAACCGATAGTTAATTTGCTGTAAATGCGAGGCTTGTTCCTTGTTTGCAAATACAAAGACAAGCGGCTTCAACACCATAAAAGTGGTGGATGAATGTTTGTTTGAAATAGATACTTGTTGAGATCATTTGCGGGCGCCGCTCCCGTGGGTCGATGGGTAGAACTGCCGACGCGGTGGGTCTAGGTTCAATTCTGTTCTCAGGAAAGGTGATAATCTCGACGAGACGCACTAATGAACTGTGATAAAACGAAAAAGTACTATATGTGAATGACCACACACACACACACACACACACACACACACACACACACATATATATATATATATATATATATATATATATATATATTTCTCCTCCCAATTCTGAGACGAGCGCTTATTGTAACTGATATTGCCTGCTACTGCTTTAGCATAAATGCAAAGCTCTTAGTAAATAAAAACTCATTGAGCACTGTTAGCGTGGCGCTTAATGTTTGTATGAATTATTGTTATATATTATTATCGACGGCGCCTGTCACAATAGGCTGATAGATAGAGATACTGAGTATCAACCCAATGTTTGTACGATTCCGGGTTTGCCAGGGGTGCTGGTGACGCCACACTGAAAAACGGTGGTATAACAAAACGGTCTGTTAGTGGATGATTATCTTACATTTAAAAGCAATGTAAATCGTGAATGAAATCTGATAAGGCGTCGTGGTTATTGTTAAAACACTAGCTTGCGGATAGTGTAGTCGTAAGTACGATCCTTGTTGATGGGCTATCCATGCTGATGACTGGTTATACCTAACAGCGCCATGGGTAGATTTCATGCACGTAATCATATTTAAATAAAATATTTTATGCACGTTAAAACTATTTAAATAAAATATTTTATGCGCGCTAAAACTATTTAAATAAAATATTTTATGCGCGTTAAAACTATTTAAATAAAATATTTTATGCACGTTAAAACTATTTAAATAAAATATTTAACTATTTAATAAATAATTATAAAATAAATGAAAATACGCCCCGGATCGAAAGCGAAAAGTAAATACAAAAATAAGCAAAGATTCAAAACTGCTTATATATTGCTAAAAATAACGATAATATATTATACATGTAGATGGGACAAAAATCGTGCATGAAAGCCGACAAGGCGCCGTGGCTCATTGGTGAAACTCTCGGTTGTTGGTAGTGTTGTGAGTTCGATCTTCGTTGATGCGTGATCCCCATGCCCATGGATAGATTTTATATACATAAAAATACTTTATATATATATATATATATATATATATATATATATATATATATATATATATATATATATAGTATGTTATAAAATGTATATGGCGATTAAGCTACACTGAATATTCCGCGTTTCATCCACTCTAGGAGTCTGCAGGCTTATGTGCATAAGCCTGAAGAGTCCTAGAGTGGATGAAACGCAAAATATTCAGTGTAGCTTAATCGCCATATAGATTTTATAACTTACTAACTAGCTCTACCTTCGTATTGAGCACTTTTGAAGTAAATACTTAAAGTTTACGCATAAATCTATAATTTTATGTGAGTAAATTAAGTATATATATATATATATATATATATATATATATATATATATATATATATATATATATAGTCATCCACGTACAGTACTGTTTCGCTGTTTCACAGCTCATCAGTGCGGCTAGACAACCAACTACCTCAAGCCAGGGTCGAAACCCGACCGCCTAAATGACAGCCGGAGCTTTAACCATTGCGTTATTCGGCTGCTGCTATGCGGATAATGAATTAACAGTGTTTTGCCACTGTATATATATACAAACATATATATACATATATATATGTATATATACATGCACACACACACACACGGCCCTGTCGGTGGGGCATTAGAATACGCCGACTGCCCCTCTGCAGAGGGTAAAAGTCCCTCAATGGGGTTCCTGGATATGACCTTAAACTATATCCAGTGGTGAGGCCCCAGCTTGTGGGCTTTGGGGAGTGTGGAGCCACCCTTTAATTACCATTGCTCCCAGGTCCACTCTGACCTGGAGTGGTAGTAACTGTTAGGGTCCCAACTATGGGTTGAATAGGAACCGACGTGAAAACAACAAATATATCCTGTTAAAATTTTTTTTTTCAAAATCTTTGGATTCGGCATTAAATAACCCGAAAAGGGTTGATATGCCGTAAAACAAAAACAACCAACCAACCAACACACACACACATACACACACACACACACACACACACACACACATATATATATATATATATATATATATGTATATATATGAGGCATATTTGATATACTATTCCTGATGAGTAATTGTGTTTCAAATCCGACAAAGTACTCAGTAGTATCATACGACAGAGATTCTATTTTCAGCTTGAGCAGATAACAGATCTAGCAGAGAGGTGGCAGTGGCTAAAAGGTTAACGACACGGACTGAAAACATATTTGTTCCGCAGAAATATTTTCACTTAGATATGTTGACAACCTTCTCATTTTCCATCCCGTATGCACCCAATATATTTTGAGAAATAATTCTAACGAGAAAGATAGCGAGGAAGCGAGTGTCAACAATAATCATTGGATTCATAAGAAATGAATGAATAATGCATAACATCATCATAATCAACAACAACAACAACAAAAACAACAACAACAACAAAAACAACAACAACAACAACAACAACAACGAAAAGTAACGGATACTTCAAAGATGACGACGACTTTGTTTTATATACTGAAATGGTTATGTGACGGTATTTCCTAGTATGGAACTGTACGGAATCTAGATATATTGTAGTTACGTTCGATTCTTTCTTATTATAAATGTGTTGAGTAGAATTTCAGATAAGAGAATTGAAAAAAATAATATGGGACATCGCCACATTATCGTAATGATTACGATTAAATTTACAGAAGGATCATATTGACTTCAAAAAGAGGCTTGTTGTATACGCGATTATTTGAGTCACTGTTTGAATTAGGACTCAGTGAAACATGTTATAACAGAAATACATTTTGTATCCGTGAAATAATTTTTTATTACATTTTCACCCCAAACAAGGCACATTGCCACTTTGATGTAGGGGGTTACTATCAGGGACATAATCTACAGGGGTACTATGTGGGAACTTGGCCAGCAAGGTGTTGGTTCACGTTACACTTGAACTTCTGCATATCAGTACAGTTAGGGAAGCAGGAACCCGGAAGGGAATTCCAAAGTCTAGTGGTTCTGGGGAAGAAACTACTAGAGTAGAAGGCTCTCTTACATCTAGGGATCTCTACTGTGAAGGGGTGTGATTTAGCTGTTTGTCGGGTTTGTCGGTGGTATTTAAATCGAGGGGGTCCGAGTGCTTGCAGTTCGTCGGAGCATTCAGCGTTAAAGCACTTGTAGAACAGGCAGAGGGATGCTACATCTTACTTTCCGGTAAGTTGCTGTTCGAGTCGTGTTTATTCACTGGAAAAATAATAAAGTCGATGCATGCATCCATTACTTTTGCGGACTGTTTTCCTTATCTCCATAACTGTTGTTGCTTCACTACGTTTTGGCAAACACATCTTGTGATCTTCTTCAAGGGAAGATGAGTTGGCCGAAAGGTGATTAAACAACAACTATGATGAGGAGGATAACACCCCGAAAATAAGAATGCATACACAATTTATGAACCCTTATTCCAAAGGATTCCCCCTCCCCCAATGGCAATGCATGCCTGTATTTACAATACCAACGGACTATTTTTACTGCGCAACATTAAATAGTCACTTTGTAAAGAAACCATAAAATATTTTTATAAGATGCAATGTTAACATTATTCTAAAATAATTCTAATACATTGATGAATAGATAAATAGACATATTGAACATAGAGATAGAATGTCGATATCAGAATGCAATCGATTACGCGCAATTATAAACGCACGTTTACTCCTTTCTTTTTTCTCTCTTCCTCTTCCTCTTCGCACACACAACACATCCCTCAATACGATGGAAGCGATTAGCAGAAAAATAAAAGATTATATTTATGAAAGAGATATTAGCAGATAAATTGTTAGCGAGCGCGTTGAATAACACAGATCGATCGAATAGACAGTGCTTTCGGTGGCGGTGACGGTGGCGGCGTAGTTGATTGCACGATCAAGTGTAAGTGCGTCTGCTTCCTCCTAACGGGAGGAGTCGTAGGAGGAGCATCAGCGGCATCGGCCGTATTTCAATGAGTACAAGAACAGAAGATGGGCGTGAATTATGAGTAGCGATAAAGTCTGATTATTGTTGAGTTATTGTCGGATCTAGCAGCGGGTCTGAATGTTGAGCGGGAAAGGAAAAGAAAGAAAATGGTTGCCATTGAACGGACAAGTTTTGGCGAGTTTGTTGCGACAGGTGGGGCGTGGACTAGCGATTGCTGTTAAGTAGGATGATACTGGTGCCGGTATGAATTAAAGCACATAGATTTGTGGAAGGAAAACATTATCGAATTTCCGACATGAAAGTTTGCTAAAAGGATTGAAAGATTAAAAAGAAAAAAAGAACAGAAATAATCGATAGATAGATCGATGAATATACGAATGTTAGATATTTCTGAGTGTTTGCGCTGGTAAAGTGGATACTGATCTCGTCTGGAAACTCAGAATGCTGGGTTCTAGTCATGTCAGTTCCTTTAAAGCACTTTTAATTTAGGATATTAGTAACGTCTCTGTCAATTAATTTAGGATATTAGTAATGTCAAAATACCGAATTATATAGGAGGGAGAACAATGTGAACCAAACAAAATCACATGAGTTAAAAAATGTAATCTTAGAAATGTACACGCGAGTAATGATATATTAAAAATAATATTCGTATTATTCAGACTATTGTTCTCATTTTCAGTGTTATTTTTATAGAATTTCGGTCGATGCAATCTCCGACATTCTTCAAGTGTATCTTGCCGAACCCGGAAATCTTTCTCTCGAACTCGGGAATCCTTCCGTCGAACTCGCATGTCTGCACAGAATTTCGAACGGAACATTTTATTTAATCCTGATAGGTAGTATGCTCTTGTTATGTAAGCCAAACTGGTTTGAAGTACTAAGTAATTCGCAATTGTACTTCATGTGTCGCTTGCACTGAGGGTTAAACTTACAACTTCCAGAAGAGTGCAACTGAATTTTATCAAATATATTATCGACTACGCCACGGTTCCTTGAAGACCTTCTCGAGTTCGACAAGATACACCCCAAAAAGATCGGAGGTTACATCAACGGAAACGTTATGAAAATTACACCCAAGATGGAATGGTAGTTTAAAGATTCCATATAATACTAATAATCAAACCTCATCTAAAAAAAATTCAGAAATGTAATGATTTTGTTATTTTAGCATAGAATTACTGATATGAACAAAGGACGCTGAGGTATAATTGCAAAAAGAATTATTCTTGTGACATTGAATTAAAGTTATAAAGTTATAGATTGGAAACTAATGAGACTCGATGTGAAAATGAGTATGCCGTCAAGAAAAATAATGCAATTAATACACCTATGCGAACAATCTGGATATAAAGTACTCAGAATAATAAAAGGAAAACCCATAGATTCGTGGATAGAATATAGCTTTCGGTCTAAAAGTTGTAAGAGAGTCAAAAACATTCATAGAGATGATATATTATTTTATAGCATTGCTTAGGACAGAACCAGGACATATTTTTAATACCATTTTGTGGGAAGGGGGATTCACATGAAAATATAGTAGGAGGTGAGATATAACATTTCTGATAGGTAATTAAGTGGGATAGGCGAAATAAAAAAAGCAGATAAGAATGAGATGGATATCAATACGTTTTTAAATAAAAATGCGACTTTTTACCCCTTAGCCGTTCAAGTTACGCTGTTAGCTGTGCTAGTTTAGTGTATGAAATATGGTTTAAGATTCAATTGCCATCTTTCTTCTTGCATCGGGAGATAAACCATACAATTCTTAAGCGTTTTGACACATGAATGTGTATGCGCGTGTGTGTGTGTGTGAGAGAGAAAGACATTAGGGGGAAGAGAGAAACGAAAAGAAAAAAGACAGAAAGAAAGGAAGACCGTTTGAGAAAGGAAGACACTATTTACATGTATATCAAATAGTAACCATATTCCTAAAAGTATATACTATTTAAAATAGGAAATTCAGAATCATGCATGATTTAACATCATGTCACCATCCAGTCATAAGAAACAACATGTACCTCCTTTTCTGAAGCAAGGATTCCTCAATCGCAACTACAATCGATATTGCTTGATTCCAGTTGCAAGGAGGAGTCCAGAACGAGGGGAGACAATGTCGAGATAAGATGAGAGCAAATACAATCTCTGGTACGCCAAAATGATCACCCAGTTTATACTGGTCACGTTCAACGTCTCTTAATTTTGTTGAGCTAATTGCAACCGGTGTGCCAACGTGGTCATGTATATGATTTAACAATAACTTACGTTTTCTTCATTATTTTTTGGAGATTATCTTAATCTAATAATGTTGCGCCATTAGTGGCAATACGTGATGTGGTATAGGTGTATAGCAATTTAGGTAAATGCCGTAAAAACTGTCGTCATTGAAATGTGTATATATTAGGTTGAGAAGAAAGTTTTTCTCGAATTTTTAATCTTGATTTCAAATGATGTATTTTCAAATACGTTTTCGTTATATTGCCTTTACTTTATATAATATTTAAAAGTGCCCTTTTCACTATCTAAGCGTTTAAATTACACGATTTTTTTTCAGAACGTATAATACAAGATGAAAAAAAAATAAAATTCGCACAATTTTCTTTTTTCAATTCAAGCTAGGTCAGAAAGCTGCTGAAACGAATCGTGATATCAAAGAAGAGTTTGGCCCAAAGAACCACTACTGAATAGACAGTACAATGGTGGCTTAAGAAATTTCGTGGCGGCGATGAGTGTCTTGAAGCTGATGAGCGTGGTGGTCGACCATCGGATATTGATAACAATCAATTAAGAGCCTTAGTCGGCGCTAATTCACGCAGAACTGGTTGAGACATAGCTTCTTTAGAAGACTGGGTTATGAGGGCGAAACTCTAATCCTGGACTTCCGGTTGATTTACTGTCGTTGTTCGGCTGTGGAATTTATTATATATATATATACTAGCGGGGGTACCCGGCGTTGCCCGAGTGTTTGTTTCCGGGATGGGGGGGGGAGTTTTAAAAAATGTTATGGTAGGTAAGTAGGAAGGATCAAACCCGGAGTCATGAGTAAAAGTAGGAAAATAAAGTGTGAAAAAAAACAAAAAAAAAACATCTGCAACGTTAACAGTTCGGCCACCAAGAAAAGTCCATTCCAGTTATTTAGGAAAAAAAAAACAAAAAAAAACGACTACGGTAGGTCGGCGCGAACCAATACGCCACAGAGCACTGCGGCTTAGTTTAGTGATTTTAAATAACTTCACATGAAAGAACTACGAAGCCAAACCGGTGTTCTCTTATCAACTGTTCCTTGTGAACGATCCCCAAACGGTGTTAAGTGGTGGCAGGGGGAGGAGGAATTTATTAGAGAGAAAATATTTTACCACTTCCATTGATCTTAACCGATTTTGGCCGTGACTTCTCAGCAGAAAAGTATAGAAATCTAAGATTATCGAGGAATTTGAGAAATAATAAGCCTATAACACACCTTAGATATTGTTCTGCCGTTTGTGCATATTATATTTGCATGAAATATCTTGATTTTTAATCCTATTAATGTCAAAATCAGACGGGAAAAAATGAGTTCATTTTATATATATATATATATATATATATATATATATATATATATATATATAACCAGCGTTAGCAGGTTTCTGGTGAGCCGCTCCCTTAAGTAAACACTTCATCAAATCTCCACACTAACGTACTTTCAATGACCCTTATCCCTGAGTGGCTTCCGGGCCTTGATAAGTGGTGACCACCGTGTAAATATATATATATATATATATATATATATATATAGACGTAACGTATACGATGATTTTCAACAATTTAAAAGAGATTGGAAAGATAAAAAGACTTGATGGATAGGTGCATCACGAATTGAACGTCAGCCAAAAGAAACGCCGTTATGAAGTGTTAAATTCCTTTCTTTTCGCAAAAAGAACGGTCCGTTTCTGGACTGGGTTATGACGTGAGATGAAAAGTGGGATCTTTACGACAACTGGAAACGCCTAGCTCAGCGGTTAAATGCCTACGAAGCTTCAAGATATTTCTCCAAGCCAGACTTGCACTAAATGAAGGTCACGCTGTCTGTTTGGTAATCTGCGACTGGCCCTAGCCATTACAATTTTTTGAATGCAATCGAAAACATAAGGGCGGAGCAGTACTGTCAAGAAAGGGATAGAATGCATCAGGAACTTCGACAACAACACCAAGCATAAGTCAACAGAAACGGCCCAATTCTCCTGCCGACAATGCCCAACCGCCCGTTGTCAAACCGATCCTGCAGAGGTTGAAAGAATTGGGCTACAAAACTCTGCGTCCTCTGCCATACTCTCCAGACATCTCACTACTGACTGCCACTTTAAGATGTCTTACCATCTGTGTTGAAGAAATTTCTTTAACACAGATGTTGAACATGTTAAAAACACGGGGGGTATTTTCTGCCCGATGTAGTTTTTACAGAATGAAAATGTGTCAAGATACGTACAAATTTGTATTTTTTCCAACATATCTGATGATGTGTAAGTAGGAAGCTTTTTAAATAATATAAAATTTTAAATTGTCTGGTTTATGTCGAAGCAATTGTAATATCCGAAAAAATACAAATATGATATTATTCCTTCTTGTTTTTGGTTTTTGCCAGTATATATATATATATATATATATATATATATATATATGCTCGATTACCGAAATGTTAATCATGTTGCTTAATATTTGACTCAATTCACATGGCTTAAATTCTTATTGATATAGGTATACTACTATTGGTTAATTGATTTTAAATATATTAAATCTTTTCTTATATATATATATATATATATATATATATATATATATATATTTATATATATATATATATATATGATTTTCAGAATATAAAAGAATATATATAATAAATTCCGCAGCCAAAGAACGTTGCAGCCCACAAGCTATGCAGTCAGCGGAAATCCAAGACTCGAGTTTTGCCTTCATTTGGGCTCATCAGTTAGACAACTCCGAACTCAGAATTCGAAATTCAAGCCTCTCGCATTTGAGTCAATCACTCTGCCAACTGAGCAAACGCACCGCAAACAAGAAATTCTATTAACTAACACAGATCAAGAAAACTGCGCCGAAATCCGACTGTAAAATGGACCTACTTCGTCTCGACAATGGAAGTGGTCATCCAACCAGCTAATAACTACAAGTTGATGTCTCACAAGAAGTAGTTTCAAATCGAAATGACGATGCCATCCGGCAATGATAACCTAGCGAGCAATTAATGATAGGATTTTCAGAATGTGAGAGAATATATATAACAAACCACAGCCAAACAACGTCGCAGCCTACAAAATACATGACAGTCAACGGACCGGAAGTCCAAGATTCGAGTTTCGCTTACATATCGGCTCATCAGTTAGACAATTTAATTTACTGATGAGCAAAAAGTAGGGCGAAACTCTAGTCTTGGACTTCCGGTTGATTGACTGTCGTTGTTTGGCTGTGGAATTTATTATTATGTATATACATATATATATATATATATATACATATATATATATATATAGAAAGAGAGAGAGATAGAGAGATAAAGAGAGAGAGAAAGAGAGAGAGAGATCGCCATGGGCAAGGAATATGTGCCTATATTAAATATGGCTTTCCATGTGATAGGGATATCTCCAGAGAAGATCTTAACTTACCCTATATGTGTTTCCGGGTTGCACTAGCTCACACTACTGCATTTATATTTACTCTCTATCGCCCCCACAACAGCGGAGTTACTATCTTTAAAAGCATATCTGAGAAAATTGACCAAGTCCTATCTGCTTATCGTTCAGCTAACATGTACGTATGTGGAGACTTCAATGTTCACAACGTCAAATGGTGGACCCACTCAAACAAGACCGATGATGAGGGAAGGTTCTGTCATGATTTCTCCATTGCTTATGACCACACTCATATATATGTATATACTATGAAAAACAAATGACTATAATAAAAAAATTTATGGCTGTAAAAAAGTGCCAAAATTAGGCTCTGGATTATGGATGACCTCCTTAATGTGCGACCTTAAGTGCAAATGTTATATAGCCCACTATACAATGCAGGTCATTAGCTTTCTCAACGAGTAGTCGCTGAGATTTGGAACTTATAAAATTGCCGAAAAAGGTAGCATACACACACACACACACACACACATATATATATATATATATATATATATATATATATATATATATATATATATATATATACCTCTAGCCAAATTGAATATTAAAATATTCATATTTTTGCTTATGGGAACGAAACTACATGTAATTTTCAAGCATGTTATTATTTTAGTACGTATTATTAGTCATAAATTATGAGTTATGCACTACAGATTTTTAACAGATGTTTATATATTGGAAAGAGTTTTTATAGTGTAAGAGTTTCGCCTAGATTTGTATTCTATAGATTTCTTTACGTGTGCTCAGTTCTTTAGAAACATACGGGTCTGCTAATCTGCCCATCCGTACGGAAACTTAAAGAATAGCATCAATTCGTGCGAAAAGAGCCAAGAAAAAAATTAAAGGCTGGCGCAAACTAAAAAATAAAGATTTTGGATGTCGAAACGCAAACTTATGAGGATCCGATTTACAATGCAACATGCAACCGGTTTTCTCCGCTGCTTCTACGGCGAGGCTTCTTTTCTTTTGTGAAGTGAATGTTTCTAGAAAGCGAAAATGAGTTCATAGAATTGGAAACACGCGCTGAATGCTTACGTTTTGTCCGCTTGCTGTCATCATTGTTGCTGTCATATCGCGTCGTTACTACAATCAGCTAATTAGTTACTTTCAAGTAAAACAAAAGATTTGATTCTCTTTTAACTGCACGCCATCTTTTATGATAAGCTTACTTTTCGTGGGATATGATTCTATTGATCGCACCGGTCGAATATCATGAGCGAATGTGGACAACGTTAACCGCACTATTTTCGATAAACTTTTAGCAAGTAGTGATGGAACTGTTCCCATAATTCAATTAAATATTTTATTATAAATTCTGAATTTCAATACAATAACAGATTCTGTTTTTTTAAAAACATTTCTAAATATTTAATCAGCGATTACTTGTTTGTTTTATTTTCTAATTAATGGGTAACCCCTATTTGATGCAGACATAAATTTTTGCAACCGTAAAAGATACATTTGGGCGTAGAGCTTATGTAACACGACTAGATCTAAATATCTAAATAATTTTCCAGACTATTTTTCTAGTAATCGATTGGAAATTGTTAGGCAGTTAATGATTTTTCTATCTCTTAAAAACGCCGATTTGTATTGGTTCGTTGTTAGTTAGTTTATAAAATGGCATTAGATATTTTCGTAATTAAGGAAAATTATGACTGGGAAAATTTTGCGTCGGAAAATTATAAAATTTTGTCAAAGAAAGAACATTAGGAAACCATAGAATAAATATCAATAGCAAATAGGGCCGATCTTGAAAAGTGGATAAGCACTCAACTCAAATGATAATTAAAGATAAGCATTAATAAATATTTATTGTTGTTTTAAAGGAAATTAAATCGATATTTCAATGTTTGGTGTTGTTACCCTGAAGAAGGATCAGAAAAATTGACTGGAATAACAAGTTTAGGTAGAAAAATATATTGTATAAAAAAGTGAATACAGAGAAAGGTTGTCAGTATTTACTGACTGTTGAGTTGAACAGTCTGTAGTTTCGCGTTTAGTTGTATTAAACTCATGAATTTATAATTATTAGAAGAGTCCATTATGAGTGAACAGCTAAGTCCCTATAACCCCCAAACCGTTACAAGGGCAACTAGCATCTTTTTTGTTTTGGATTGGAAGTTAAATGTTCCGTAATAATTAATTTTTCGTTCCCGATTGGCGATTGGGATGTTTTGATCTCAAAAGTATCATATATCGTCTAAATGTCTATAATGTCCTCGTGGCATACATAGTTCGAATCATCCAACAGACGCTTTCTTATTTAATTAATGTGTTCTCAAGGATGAAGTTGAGAACTTGAATAAAGTACATTATATTGTCGATGCATTTGTCTACTGTGCCTTGTTTTTCAGAAAGATGTGCGGTTTTTGCACGTTTTGTAGAATACATTTCTCCTGAATCATAGCGTTTCTAGCACAAAATAGAAGTCATTCTCAGTTCTGTTTTTCAAATGCGGATTCTATCTTTCGCTGGAACATAATCTCGACTCGATATACGGCTGATGGTGGGTTAGAATTAGGTGTGATCCTATAGACCTTTAGAAACTATTGCAGTGTTGTTTCAGTAGCTGTATCGCATGCTTCTCTGAGTGTTCGTTTTAAAGTGTTGAGGATTCGTTCTACCTGCCCGTGTAATTGCGCGTGATACTGGGAAGTAATGGCATTATTAATTTGGAACGTCTCACAAAACACTTTGAAATTCATGAATGTTAATTGAGCCCCGTTGTCATATACTAATCAGTCGACAATTCCAAACTGAATAAATAATTCATGGGGGAGTTAACAACCTCCGTAGTGGGTCTCTTAATGTGAGTACTTCCGACTATTTTGTGTAGCTGTCCACCACAATTCTGTAGTACCAATCCCATAGTGGCCCTGCGAAATCTACATGACTTCTAGATCAATGTTAGTCTATTTTGGGTCATGGTTTAAATGTTATTGGAAGTTCCTTTACCGTCAAAGCACAACCCTTGCATACGTGGACCATGTTTTCGATGTCTTTATCCATCAAAGCCCAATATACGTAACTACGAAAGAAGCTCGTCATTCTGATTATTTCTGGATGAAACATATAAACATATTTAGTTCCCTTAGGTAACTAATATGTAAAATGCAAGCGCCTATCCATCACATGATATCTAGTTTTGGGTGAGAAATAATTCTGACGTCAGAGTTTTATTTTTATTTTATCAAATGCCGCATATCATTCAGGTATCCATTTTCACACTGTCGTTTTGTGTAGCCTGTTCAGTGAAGCCCCTAGGTCGTGCATATTGGAAATGAATATCTGATAATAGTACGCGACCCCCCCCAAAAGCTTTTAAATTCTGTAATATTTATCGTCTATAGCTCTGGCCATTTGTGGGTTTGGTTATCTGGCGTTTTTATCGATGATCTGTCCCAAGTGTTTTATTTATTCTATGAATACATCACACTTTCCTTCTTTCGTTCTATTCGAGAGAATACTTTGTGAACATGTTTTTAATGTTGCTCTCTGGTCTCAATTGGTATGATAATATAATCCAAGTATGCTTCGCAGAAATTAAAGTTGCCTAACATAGTATCAATAATTGAATGAAAAAAAAGCGGGAATTACCTTGACTTTAAAACCTAATCTTTCGAATTTGAAAAACTCCTTATGAGTATTCATACAAAAAAACTTCCATCTATTTCCTCGACTTGAATTTGAAGATATGCGTCACTCAGATCGACTTAGAGAAACATCTCTTTCGTTTCGTTTTCGTGTAAACTTCTATAAAATATAGGGCTAGGAAGTGGCACACGATAGTTTGTAGTACTTATTTAAACTCCGACCTGAAGTCAACGCAAATACAGATTTCTTTCAATCTATTTTTGACATGAACGGTAGGGATTGTCCATTCACTAAATTTCATTTTGATAAGATGCCGGTTGTTTTAAGCCCCTGGTTAATATTCTTCAATGAGGTGAACGGCACCTTAATTTATTTTTCTTGAATACTGGCTGTGTATTTTCATTGAATTTTAATCGGGCTGACATTTGTGTGTATTTTCCTCAGATCGGCCTTGAAAGCTTCAAAGACACCTTCTTTTTATTTTGACTTGAGATTTTCTTTCTCTCGCGTTAGAGTTTCTACTTTTTGACAATAAATATTGATAAGTGAATCCTACAAATCAAATCGTTGCATCCAATTTGCCCCCTTAAAAATTTTCTGTATTTTTTTTTTAACACGAACACTTTTAATTTCTTTGTCGTATCGTTAACTGAACATTAGTGATTAATTCACCTCCAACATTTATTTTCGACCCGATAATTCTTCTGGCTGTTTTGCAAGATTTTAGTATTGTAATCCCCTTCATGTATGCAAATTTATGATCAGTAATGAAACTTCACTTCTTTTTTAAAAAAATATTTTCATCAGCACTTATTTACGTATCTATTTATAATCTTTTTTGTTTGTTTTAGTGTGTCCTACCTGGGTTTCAATTTTGTCCTTTGCTCCACAATAGAAGTGCTATGTCCAATTTTGTTACAAGTTAAGTAAGTCTTTGTGCAATATGAGCAGTCTTTTCTTCAATGCAAGGCTCTGCTCCGCTAACATGGACTTTTTACAAACTTTGATTTTCAGTGTCATTTCTTTTATATCTGGAGGAAGCATAACGTCATTTCCTTTATTTTTTCAAGAGAATAGGGGTTGACTTTTTATGTATCTTTTCCTACGTACGAGATACCTTATACTTCAATGCCCTTTGAATCATTTTTTAAACGCTAATCACTTGTTAACAGACTTCTGACAACTTTTCTAGTATCAGATATGGTCCACTTTTTTATTAACTTAAAACTCTGCATCGAATTTAAGAGTCAAAACTTTGTACGAACATCAGGTATTTCAAATCGTCAGCACGCAGGACAGCTAGTTTAAAATCGGCGTCATTGATTTTTAGCGATTTTGGCAAAAGTTTAAAAAGACCCACAACTATACATTTTCAAATTCTCCATGAATATTAATTTGTTTTAACTAAATTAAAAGGAAAATAATTGGTTGTTTTTTTTTGTTTTACGGCATACCGACCCTTTTCAGGTTATTTAATGCCGAATCCAGTGATTTCGAAGAAATGTTTTTAATAGAATATATATATATTTTTTTCAAATAGAAATAAGCATCATGTTTAAAGAAAAAAACATGAATATACACCCATTGAATGGATGGGATTCGGTTTGAATTTCCGAGTGTATGTCAAGAAGGTCCCACGAGATACCTTATACTTCAATGCCCTTTGAATCATTTTTTAAATAAGTTTTAAGTAAGTTCGGCGTAGTACTCCAAAAACAGACCAAGGTAGAAAACATTGCGGTGAGGGCACAGGAACCTGGGCTAGATAGACTGTATGAGACATATTAGATTACAGACTCTTTTATTAGACTTTGTTGAAGATTAAGTGATTACTGGTTCATACACAGTCTCGGAAGTGACAGCAATACTTTATTGTAGGCAGATGGTTGAGTTTTTGTGATATAGGATACTGAGAGGTGTGATAATTTTTCTAGCGACGGATAGAGCGCCAACTTTCTCTGTAGCTACATTGGGACATCTTAATGTAATTTTTTTAATTCCTGCTATCTATAAATGCCCGGTAAGAAAAAGTGGATAAGGGATGCCCGTTAGTGAACTCTAGTATATTTACTTTGTTTGCCGTAATCGACCAATAAAAAAGATGAATTAGACTTAGACAATATTTAATCAGTGCATGGGACTTCTAACCTACGATCTTGTGGCTCTTAATATCATCTTGTAAATAAACAATATTCTAATAATTAAATGTATATGGGTTTAGATTCCTTTTTATGCATAAGACAATAATTGAAGTACTGTTCACAGAAACTATCTTTCTGATTGCGACACACGAAAAATGTATCGATCTTTTGATCCTTAGAACAAATAACTATTTAATGTTATCTTATTTTAACAACGTAACGTGATTGTGACTTGATAAAAATTAAGTCTATCTATTTACCTCTCTTCAAAGAAGGTGACGGTGGTCTAGTAGCTAACGGTATGGATAGACGACCTGGGTGTTTCATGTTCGAATCCAGTTCGATCCACAAACGTCAGTCTCACTTATGATGTTGCAACTTTTTCCTGGTCTCTCTTGTAAGCACTCACTATCTATCAAGAAATAATTCTGATTCAAAAATATCGAGGAAACCAATGCCAACAATAGAATTATCGTATTGATACGATATGATGATAATAATCTGTCTGTCGCTTTCCTTCTCTCCCCTTTCTATCTATCTATCTATCTATCTATCTATCTATACATATATTTAAATGTTATAAATTTAGCAATAATACATTAAGTTCAGAACTGAAAATATGAATTACACAGTGCGATTAAAATTACAATCAGCATCACGTCACGCTCGATGCTTGCAAGTCTCTCTCTCTCTCTTTCTCTGTCTGTCTGTCTGTATCTCTCTCTCCCTCTCTCTCTCTCTCTCTCTCTCTCTATATATATATATATATATATACAGCGTTGAACAGAACGACTTGCTTATTTGGAATATCAATTAAAACACAAGTAATGCAGGTATACATGGAATTCCTTTAACTGCAACTTTAACAACATTTAAATTTTGTTTTTTCCAGTTTTAAAGATGATACCAATAAAATGACGCCCATTCGTCTCTATACACTGAGTTAATCAAACTCTGATGTTTCGGTCAACTCTTTCCAGCATATCGATGGTTATGTTGGCGACAGCTCGACGACTGTTGTCTTTTAGATGAGTACCGATGCTAGGACGATCGTTGTAAACAATTGATTTCAGATAACCCCATAAAATAGTTACAAGGTGATAAATCAGGGGATAATTCTGGCCAATGCAGATCGCCCCTTAAGGAGATAAGATGTCCTGGGAAGCTCTACCGCAAAATAGTCATTTCATTGACACGCGCGCTGTGTGTGCCGTGGCACCGTCTTGCTGGAATCACACATTTTCCACACCCATCTGGTTCAGTGTTGACAAGGAACACTAATTGATTATATTGACATAACGGTCAGATATCACTGATACTTCCTGATTTTAACCTCAAAATGCCATGGGCCAGTTATACCAACTCGCGATAGGGCACACCAACCAGTCACACGTACTGCGTATAGAGGACGTTGATGAAGTTCTTTGGGGTTTCAGGACTCCCATAACGCATGTTTTGCTTATTTACAGATCTCAAAAAATGGAAGTGACCTCATCACTGAAGAAAACACGTGGTTCGTCAGGCAAACTTAAAAGCGTCTCATGAATATTCACGAGCAATAAAATTTGTAGGGATAAAAATCAATTCTCCATAGAGAATTCGTCTCACAGAACCAGCTGGCAACCCAAGAGCAGATACGTGTTAGCCAGCAGACTGTCGGGGAGATCTCAAAACAGCGCAATGTTTTGCTGTTTGTGGAAGGCCAGTTTTTTTGTTCTTTATATCACCGGTTTTCTTGAAGTTGTTTACCTATGAAACAACCGACTTCTGGCCAGGAACGCGACCTCGGGTGTAATATTGAAATGTCTACGAAATGGATGTTGCGTTGCAACGATTGAGCGACCGTTTGAAAAAAAAAAAGGTTTCAACATCGAAAGCGTGTTCCAACTTTGTCCACTCCATGATGCTCATTAAGATCCCTGAAAAATAAACAAAGTATAGATAACGCACACTAAAAACAAAATTATAAGCCACACCATCTCAAATAAGTCCATCATAACCATTATTGGAACAACCATCGATTGAGGGCGCCAAATTTAAATAAGCAAGCTGCATGTATAGCTTCACAATATTTCGGTCGATTCAGGTGCACACTTTCAAACTTGAAAATCCGATGTCAGAACCAAGAATCTATAAAGAATTAAGAAGTCTATTGTGAATATAGATTGTCGACATTCCTTTAGTAATTGCTAGGAATATGACTTAAGTAAATATTTATTCATTTATTTTATTTTCTCGTAGCAGGAACCTCTGGAGACAAATTTTATACTTATTCACACAACGCCTTTATCAATTGTCCAATGGATGCATAATTGAATAATATTATAAACAGTGCATTTTTAGCACATCTTATGAAGTAAAGAATGAATAATAATAACCAGGAAACAAGCAATGAATTTTCATCACGTGATTAGAAGATTAATTCTATGCACAACTTTCATCTCACACTCTCACCTACTTCGTTCTTCCTCTTTTTCTCTGACATTTACATCATTCTTACCAACTATCTGCATATGGTTTTCTATGTCATAGTTTAATCCTTTTAGCTACCTTGCATTTTCTATACATTTTTTCTCTCTTTTACTCTAGCCCTATATATATATATATATATATATATATATATATACATATATATATATACATATATATATATATATGTATGAGCAAACAGTTAATAAAATATGTTAAAAAACACTTTGAAATGGGTTAAAAACATATTTAATCTGAAAAGGAAACATTAGATAAATTGGTAGTCCTTAATCCGCGGCGTTTCGAAGAAATACTCTCCTTCTCATCAGAGGGTAGGAATTAGCAAAATGCGGGATCGGATTTTGCATGCAGAAGTATTTGATGAAACAACAAGTAAGTCGAAGATCTTACTTGAAAACAAAAAAAGTGAAGCAGAGGGAATATGGTAAAGAAAAAGGTGATTACACATGAATGGATAGTCTGGTGGAAGATAAAAAATCCAGTGACGGTAAAATCCAAATGTAAAACTTCAAGAAAGTTAAAAGAATTTCCATTTGTACTTTCTTGGAGTTTTACATTAAATATTAAATAGATAAATCCTATAATTTATTATACCATACCTGTTCACACTGAAACACTTATCACAATATTCTGTGGATCTATATTAAAAAAACCTTGTTAAACTTTGTGACATATTTCCATTCTATGGAGGCTAGGCGCGAACGAACACTCCATAATTTTATTGTACCATATTTCTTCAAACTGAAACATAATTATCAAAGTATATTTACGCAGATAGATATGAAACGTCTTTATTAAAGTTTGTACCTATTTCCATTCTATGGAAGCAGGCGCGATCGCAGACCCCACAATTTTTATTATACCATCCCTATTTAAGTTAAGACATACTTATCAAAGTATTATTATGTACATCTATATCAAAAACACTTGTAAAGGTAAAACACTTGTAAAGGTATATATTAAATTTTTTATTTCCATACTTTGTGGACCAGGCGCGTATGCAGACCCCACAATTTTAATGAATCATCATTATGCCAGATCAAACATACCCATTTCTGTGTTTCGATACATCTTCTATCATTATATGTGATCAGTTTTCTATAATAGTCAACCATATAGGACCCTATTCGTGACCAGACACACACACAGACGTTATGTTATATATATATATATATATATATATATATATATATATATATATATATATATATATATATATATATATAACAACAGGTTTCGTTCAGTCTTTGACAAATTATGGATAACAACGTAGGAATGTCTTCCCGTTAAATTTTTCTGGCAGGCGGTACGCTATCTCCAACTACACGGCTCCTAAGTTGACATTGTTAAATACTAGTGACAAGGGAAGTGTATGTACAGGACGACTGGCAACAAACACCGAGATAAGCGGAGAGCACATACAGCGCTGAGAACTCCCAAATGGTCATCCATTTAGTAGTAACTACGCTCAACGGTAGTTAAGTTCAGTCATCTGACGAGAACCGGTGTGTCAAGGCGATTATGCCAGACACAAACACACACACACACACACACACACACACACACACACACACACACACACACACACACACACACACACACACACACATATATATATAAATATATATAAATTATATATATATATATATAATATATTTCGTTGCATGACAGTTTTTCAATGTGCCGTTACAAGCAAATATACTTGAGATTAAGATACGACTATTTCATCAACTGTCAGATTTTCTCTCTCTCTTTTTTTTTCATTTTCCTGTATCAATATTACTACAATATCTAATCTTCGTTGTTGTATTAACTCTCTCTAACACTTTCAAATATGGCGCGTATATAGTTGTCTTTCTTGTCCTTTTTTGTCCTCTTTCTCTCCCTTTTCGTTTGATATCTTGCATCTTCCACATTATTCCAAATTGAAATCTTTATTTATCAGCGTTCATCTACGTCAAAATACCACTTTTATTTTTGGCATTATCTTTCTCAAACCTTGACAACACCTCTCTCACTCTTGCATTTTCCACACGCATTGACTCCTCCTCCCCAATTCACACGGTAACTTCTTTCTTTCTCATTCAAACCTCTTCCTCAAACCTCGTTCGTATACCACCCTAATAGCATCAGTATCTTCCTTTCCCCCCTCCACATCATTCTAATCTTTTTAGGCCATCCACATCTATCCACCATTTTTATTCTCCTCCCACCGCTAACTCTTTTTTCATCCATGCATACTTCTTTTTTCACTTGTTCTATCTATTCAGATGCTGACAATGTATCATCCCACGGCGCCACAAGTCTCTATCTGCATGAAATATACGGCGGTCAAACATGAAAAGACCTGATGATATGCGATATGACCGTCCATTATATGAGGCGAGCTGAAAGACCGCAGAGTCATTTCAATGGAGAGTGACCTCACAATTTGAAAGCGAATTGCGAAATCAATTCTCTGCCTTATTCCACCATAGGTAAACGTCGGTCAGTTGGCGCAATATTAGCCGGCGGGAGGTTGACTGACTGCCTGGCTCGCTTGTCTTGTAACAACGGACAGTTTGACATTCCAATAATGAATAAGCCGCACACACAGCACACATAACATGATAGATACGATCACACCAACTCTTCCATCAGTCAAATAGTTTCAACACTCACTCAAATACAGTACGTATATACGATGCTTGCAATTCGTGTTAAATTGTTAGTTTTTGGCTGGAAAAGTCGAAAACTGTAAATGTAGCATTGCAATGCTATTAGTTGTTATAAGAAATGCATTTGATTGAAGCTTTTTTTCGTGTGATATGAGGTCTACACCAAAGTTTATCTTATTCTCCGAATAAATATTTTATTTGCCAAACATAAATGCTAGAACACGTTATTAGAATAGAAGCAAACACTAATTTTACAAAGTGCATTTGTCTTCATAACGCGCTCGCGTATATATATATATACATATATATATATATATATATATATAACTGACGTAAATGAACATTTAAAATTAAAATGTTTAAATTCAACGTTATTTCACGCGGTTAATGGTAGCCAAAATGATACGGTCTTCGCTAATCGAGCAAGAGATGTCTCGTGTTGCGGGGTTCGAATCGCTCGACTGGTGTTAATCGTGACACCCTGTACTGAAGATTCCCGAAAGGATGAAACACTAGTGTCTGTAGGTATTTAGTTGTTTTAGTAAAAATAAAAATTATATATATATATTTCTCTCTCTCTCTCTCTCTCTCTATATATATATATATATATATATATATATATATATATACACACACACACAAGTACCCCTGGATACAGTGGTTCTTGGATACGTTTAGTCGATTAACAATGTGAAATGTGATGTTTTCAGCCCCTGGTTACGGTATTTGCCCGCCTTACGGTGTAGTTTATAATGTTATTTGATTACATACATATATATTATATCCTCTACTGTACTTTGTTACTAATTTTTTTATGCTGTATCGCGGGGTTCTTATATATATATATATATATATATATATATATATATATACATATACATATATATATATATGTATATATATATATATATATGTATGTGTGTGTATGTGACAGAAACTTCTCCAGACAAGACATAAGGACGCTTGATGAAAAGAGATAAGAATATTATCTTAAGGTCAAAAACAAGCTAACTTTTCGTGTAAGATATATATATATTCCTACCGAAAGAATTATTTATTCCCTTGTGAGGGAACATTACTCATGGATGTGAATTATATAATCAAATAAAGAAAGCGAAAATTACGAGACTGTCAAAAGCAAACCTAATTCCATTTTACTATTTCACTTACTCTCTCTCACTCTTTCTTTTCCTCCCCCTCTCTCTATCTTTGTCTCTCTCTCTCTCTCTCTCTCTCTCTCTCTATATATATATATATATATATATATATATATGAATAAAAAAGAATGCGAAAAGTATAAAAGCTTATAACTTTTCTTTATTCGTTTTAAATTGGTGACGTGCAGGAATACAAAATAATAATATTATGAAAAAAAATTAAAAAACTTTTTTCATAAGTACATAATTTTCGACCGATCCTTCAGTCTTCATCGGTGTAGTGAAAGTATGAGGATGCACGGGGAAAAGGGGAATGGAAAAGGAAGGAAGGTAGAGGAGGAGGAGGAGAAGAAGGAGGAGGAGAAGGAGATATAGCCAATGAGAAGGTGTCACGTCAGTCTTAAATATACAAACATATAAGTACGCACATACACACATGCACACAGTACATATACACATACAAACGAAAAATTAAAAATTAAACAGTAAATAAAAATGAGAAACGCGTCTTTAACGGTCTAATCCTTTGAATTCTAACGATATTATTTATTCTAAGAGAGAATAAGAATTCAAAGGATATGAGACGTTATGAGGAGAAACGCTATGATGCTCATTTGTAATTTAACGGCTATGTCTCGTTCGAAAAAGAATGAAAACGTCGTTTCTAAATTCAACCGTTTTAAGACAAAAACGAAACGCTACTTTTTATTAATATGTATATTAGTATGTACATATACATACGTATACAAACAAATACTCACTTGTACAAATATATACATACATATATATAATACATATATATATATATATATAAAATATATAGTCATTAACAGTGTTTCGCTACTACATTACAGGTGTATATCGAAATCCACATGTAATAGTTGAACTTAATTTTCGATTCCAAAAACGATTACTTTATTTTATTTATATAGTTATTTATTTAAGACTTAATTTTCTGGTAGCAAAATGTAGTAGGCAAAAATCAGGAACAAAGATAGGAAATAGTCAGTTTGGCCTGCACCACCAACCTACAGAAACGAGGGATTTTTTGGCTGTAATGACTGTAGAGAAAGAAAAAGGAGACAGAAAAAAGGAAGAAGAAAACTCGCTTCTCGCAAAGAACAACCCAACGACCAGACCACGTACGCACAATCTGTAAAAACACTGCTGACTGCTTCCCTGCGTCCTGCCTTTATAGCTGCCGGGAATTATATATTTGCATAATCGCGCGAGAGCACACGCGATTCTGAGAGAATTGCATGGGGTCAAAGCCAATAAAACCCATGGACGCCATCTTGGAACTCTCTTCCATTCGGCCCGCAACACAATGACAGACGTATCCGAGATTCGCTCCTTATTCCCAGCGTTTACGATTGGCTGAAACCAGACATTCTCATATTCCTACTCGTAATGAAATAAATTTCTACATTAACAATTGCGGGTGGGTATGCTGCCTACGATTCTCACGGTTAAATTTAGGGGATTTATTTATCCACCACCCCAACTAAAATGATGCTGCTCTGCTCCGATATACATTCTTTACATGCGTATGTTGGGGTGTCTATTCCAAGGGATGAGTGGTACTATCGATTCCGAAAGCCTTTCTTAACATGAGGAGTCTCTATCAATCTAAAAAGTTCATAAAAACTGATAATACCTAAATACTAAAAAATCTGTTTATACTTTCTATGCTTATTTTCTAATGGACCATTTTTCTTAAGTTCATTGCATACAGATTTGCGCATTCTCTCATTTGCTTTTTTAAGATTCAAACATTACCTGCAGGTTATCAAAAATCGCAGTTCAATTTTTGCGGGTGGGGAGGCTTATATCGGGCAACGCCGGTTAACGGATTTTGCTAGTAGGATATACAATTGTTAATGCCATTGAATTCTCGGATCAAGTCTCCAAGAACTTAAAGTCAACGCTTAAAAAGTATCTCCGCTGCTACTGTTGTCTTGACCGCATATCACCAGACCACTCCGATTTAATTCATGATGACTCTGACTTTAAAATGGGGGCTACAGATAGTGGACGTTAGGACATCCTCTGTTGTTAAAGAGGCTGTCCTAACGTCCAATATCTGTAGCCCCCATTTTAAAGGCAGATTGATGCCCTTCATCCTAGCACCGAGTTCCGCAACATTGACGTGGATGTTATCATCCTTTTTTCGTAGGCAAGAAGCATCTTCAACAATCAGTCCTATTTCCAATAATACCCCTAATAGCAGGCTGCTAGCGTCATTCTATATTACACCTTCCTGGTTCCTTTTTATATGCAATTCTCTTTTTACCGGGTCCATTTTCTTTTAATTTCTGCAATGACTTTTAGTATCATGAGCAACATTCCATCATCAACTGCATACTACCAACTGTCTGTACCAGTCTGCCTTTTAATAAAACTGCACGCAGTTCGCAACCATCCAACTATAAGGTAATGGCCAACCAGTTTTCTCCTGGTTAGATCATCATTGGCTTTGGATATCTTTTTTCCTCGTCCAAACATCAATTTTCCTGTCTTATTGCATTATAATCTTAATTCCAAAACCATTCCCTTTTCAAATGACTCGGACCGTTTTGCCGTCAATATATATGTTTTGACATGATCTCTCACCTTCTCTGCAGTCACCTCGGTTTCGTCCACTAGTACATTATTGATGTAAGAGCAGGTTGTTTCCTTCAACACAGTTATAGGAATTGCTGTCAATATTTTCGGTGTGGAATTCAGTCCAAATCCTTATCTTGTCAAACGATAAACTTGACGTTTATAATCTACCAATTGAGACTGCCATGGTTTTTCTCTGTATGAATTTGGAGGCCGACTTTATGTTCACGGTTTTAATTACCCGTTCTGTTCTTCTCCAGTCCCTCATGACTTCTTGACACGTCGATTCCAGATTATGTGTGACAAGCTACATGCCTGTTTAACTCCTGGAAATCCAACACTGACATAACTTTCTTCTTAATAGGTTGGACTACGGCCATGAGTTGCAAAATTGCTTCGACCTTCTCTGACCCGGTATCAATATTCCTTTGTCTACCTACCCCTCAACTTCCTTCTCAAACTGCGACCCTAAATCTCCTGTCTGCGTATTTTTTTTAGCAGCTAATACAATTTGTCAACACAGGTGTTTTTTACCATTCTAGCCTTCATCAAGTCCTAATCATTAATCAGACATGGGCTGGGTTTTTACGGTTAGATGTTATTGCTCCTAGTTTCACTTCTTGTCTTTCGTGGTGCACTCTGATTGCCAAACTTCACCTGGCCTTTAGCAATGGTAGCTCCTACCAATCGGTCTATAACATACAGACTCAGTACCACGCCAATCAATGCAATAAGCCTATTCAGTACAATCACCACAATCTCAGCATCGGCCTCTCTACAACATTTCACTTCTCTGCCAATCTACTGCTCATAAGAGCCATCTACTGCTTATTAGAGCTGTATATGGCAGGTTGCTGTTCCTTTTCAAGAGTTGACGACATTTGTAGTAACAAGCGTTGTTATACATCAGGTATCAACAAGGAATCTAGCCTTTTTCCCGTTAATAGTGATCACTATCCGTGGTTACAAACTTTCACACGCCTTTCCAGTATAAAAGGAGTGAATACTGGCACAATAGCACCTCTTTACTCGTTTCCAGGAAGCAAACAGCAATGCTTGCTAATGTGGACCACCTGACCACACCGAAAACAGATAATGTCTGGCCGCGGCTCCTTACAGTCTCTCATCACCTGGGGTACCTGACAACTGAAGCATTTACGACTTTGTTTCCTTAATGTTTGCTTGTCTTTGCTTTTTTACCACAATGACTGCATCTGTTCCAAGTATACGAAGCTGTTTTACCAGCACTCTGGCATGCCTAAAAATCTCCTCCACCTCTGTGGTTTCAATTTCAGTAAGTCATTGCAGTTCCATAGAGATGCGGTCAAAGAAACCACTTACGAAAACCAGTCTAACAGTCTTCTTAAGGCTGCGTCCCGCATATCAAGCCAATCACGCTAGACGCCTTATCTCTGACGCATATACATCGACTTATTATTATAAGCCTCAAACGCGCTCTCTGAAAATGCGGTCTTTAATCGGTTCTCAATACTCTAAGCAATGGTCTTATCTGTCTCTCCCATTTCTAGGTAGACCGTTACACCATTCCCTTCCAAATACATTGGGGTCAATGTGGCTGTCTTGAATCTTTCTGCAGCTTTGCCAACAACTTAAACTTCTAATGCAACGCGACCGCATCACCGTCTCTAGTTAACGGCCTCAGGATGTCGCTGACTAATCTTACTCGTTCGCCCATTTTCGTCATTGTGCCAATATAGCTTGCAGCTAAATATGTTGGTTATATTAGAAAGTAAAATCCAAAGAAATAATTCTTAACGATTATGCTCTCCTCCTCGGAATTCTCGGTTTCAAACTCCAGCGCACATCTGTCAGAACTTACATCTGCCAAAGGAGCACATCCTATCTTTCTCTGACAAACAGGCTTTTTATTTGAACAACCGACTGCATCTTATTTGCACATTTCCTCCAACTCTCGTAACCCCACGTGAGCACCAGTCAATAAATAGAAGAAGCGACCAATTTTTTCTTTATCCTTTACCTGAAACGGACGGCACGTTCTACAAGGTAAGGTTTGTACTGCGGTTTGGTCACATGAGTGTTGTCGCATATTAAAGCAGGTCCAATCCGAACAAACTTATCAAGATTATTTAAAATAACTAACATTTTCTGGACATAATCCACATGATTCAGGATAATGACACAAGCACTTTTGTCCGGTTTACATATCTAAACATATATAAATGTATTTGATATAGTTGCGACACACGTAGCGAAGTCCATCATCTGAACCCAACTCAATAGGTATATTCCTGGAGCAGTACATTTTATTAAAACGAAGTTTCAAAAGAAAAAAAAAAGACATTTACAAGACTTCAAACGTATTGGTTACTTTTTTCTATTTAATTCAGATGGATCTGCATAGATTGCCGATTGCATTGTTATGATAACTGCACTTATGCATAAATGACTTAAGAGGTTCATACTTCTGTTGCAGATATTGACGAGGCGAGACTCTGAAAAGCAACCTTTGTCATGGACGTGATTATGCAGTGCCTCATGAAATTCATGGCAAAAGTGCATTGAAAATGGGACTATGTAAAATAATATATGTTGGAGCACAAAAAAGTTGCTTGTCTTAACGGTACCACTCCCGTTTTTGTAGCTCTTCAATTGTTTTGAGTTATAAAAATAAGAGACTTTATTTGGATAGACCCTCTTCAATAATGAATATGAGAACGTGAGAAAAAAAAGCAGTAAAAAGCGTTAGCTGTCATTTAGATTAAAGAGATTTCTTGAATGATATGAAGTTTTCTTTGGAGCTATGAAGCGTTCATAGAATTCCTTGATATCAAAGGAACATTTACGATATCATGTGTCCTGTCATCTACATACGATCTGCTATAAAACGCAACAAATAAAGATTTGTATGAATAATATTTTCCAAACTTCTATGAAATACATGTAAATCAAACTGAAAAATAAAAGGCAATTTCGTACAAGTTATTTTTTTTTTTTATCTTGAACTTATTTATTTGGTTCGATCTAATAAAAGTATATGTTAATGATTCTACGATATTATAAATGCCCCTGCTCGTTGGAGTCAAGTTGTGAAAAAAAAAAGACAGGGCGCAGACACGTGTTCACTACAGCTCGGTCGCCATTAATTTGACGAGCAAGCTTTTTTTTATTTACGGCGCATGCTTATGTTTTTTTTTTTTTTTTACATAGGCATCACCACATTATCAAGGCCAAGAGGCCACATTATAGTAATCATTAGTAATGAAAATTTGGTAAAGTTGATAACTTATATGGAACGGCTCATCAAGAACTTATTTACGTTAGACTTGAAGACAACCATATTGTAGTCAGCCGGAAAGCAGGAAATATTTTCAGATTCTTTTCCACACCGCTCTCTCGAGTCTGGTTTATGAGCTGATGGGATAGCGATGACTACAGCTTGACACAACTACGATAGATTCGTTATTATCTTGATTATTGAATTCTGTTTATGTAAGGAAGATAACTTTTTGGGATCATGTTTCTTTAATTGTAAACATTACAGATTCCTTTGTCTAAAATAGTTTCCATATCAGGATTTTATAGTCTAGTTTCCCCTACTATACGATCCGAATTTGATAGACTCGTGTCAATCTTGTTTTCCGACTAAAATTAAATAGAAACAAATAAAAAGTGATGTAATAAAATTCGAATGTTTAATTAATTTTAAGTTTTTTTTAATTGCCGATTATTTTAGAGTAAAACATTATTTATTTCAACCAGATTAAAATTCTTACATTAATAAATAAATTAAAATTGTAAAGATGAATTTTATTCATTTACAAACATGTATATCGCATATATTTCATGGTGATAATTTTTTTTAAATGCAGGACGGCAACTATTTTCGATCGCTACACTCTTTGTTTGATGTTTTTTTTTAAATTTCACTTATCCTGCAACCAAACATGCTTTATAACGATTAATTCACCTACATTTTCAAAACAGAATTCAATAATGAAGATTATAACGAATCTATCGTAGGTGTATCAAGCTGTAGTCATCGCTATCCCATCAGTTCATAAACCAGACTCGAGAGAGCGGTGTGGAAAAGAATCTAAAAATGATTTTAAAACCTCTTTTAATCAAACTTTCATAAATTCACTATTGATATAAACATTATCACATGCGTTTGGATGACGTATGCAAGTTTAAAATACTTGCAAGTGTGGCGAGCTCATTGTATACAGTGTAACACTGCATAAGATTCTTTAGAAAGAAGGGATCAAAAAAGGAATAGACAGTTTTTCCAATTAATAAAAGACTGCTATATATATATATATATATATATATATATATATATATATATATATATATATATATATATATACTCGTGAGCAAAAAAAATGGGCAAACAAATTTTATACATTTTATCGCACTAAATGCTATATTGAGCAAAGAACAATCGAACAAGGAAACTTAAACGAGACTAATAACACAGAACAAGACATTTACTTTAATAAATGCTTTAGAAGGAATCGTATTCTCTTTTGATTTCTTTAAAAGATCAATCCGTTTAGATATGCTCTCAACCAAAGTGAAACACTGTGAAGAGGAGATGTTATTTCATTCGCTTTGCACAGTTTCCCGCAGTTGGTCATTGTTAAAAAAAGTTCTTCCGGCCAATGCACGAGATATAATAGACCAAATATTCTCGATTGGGTTTAAATCGGGACTTTCATCTGACCAAAATATCACATCAATTGAATTATAAGAAAACCATTTTTGTGACTTTAGCAGTGTGCGCAGGAGGTATTATTATGTTGAAAACTAATGTTCTGAAATATTCCCAGCTTCTGGATACTTGGTAACAGTCCTGTTTCGACTATTCGAATGTATTCCTTTGCATTGATTGACTTCTCACATCTAATAAGTTCCCCAACTCTGGCGGCAGTAAAAGTTTCCCATACCATTATCCCCCATTCCCGTGTTTAAATGTCATTTTTATGCAACTTGTCGAAAATCTTTCTCCAGATCTTCGATTGCACCGTTCGGGACCGCCAGGAGCATAACTAACAAGACAAAATCTTGATTCATCTAACCATAAAACATTCCTGAACCAGTCTGTATCTTTCTTGCCATAACACGAGAAAAATCTCTTTCTATCATTGATATTCTTCTTAAATAAAAGTGGCTTCTTCGCAGGCCTTTTAGAAGAAAATCCCATTTCTTTAATTCGTCTAAATCATATATCTAAAAGAGAATTTCCAGCCCCTATTTTTAATTATTTGCTATGGCTAACATAACTTTTCATTCGATCCTTTAAAACAGTTAATTTAAGCATGTACCCGTCCTTCAAAGTGAATGGTCTAGGGCGACCAGATCCAGATTTCCCTTTTACTAATCTTCGACCAATTCGCTTCACTACAGAAAGAGATGTTTTCACATTTTCTATTCTTAAAATATAAGAAATCTGTTTGTAAGCCATTTTGGACGGCCTTAATCCTGTAATTCGGGTTTTTTATATCCTCGCCAAGATGCGGTCTTACCATTTTTAGGAATAATCTTTTCACTTATTATTATATGCTATAATAAATAATGATCTGCAAAATAGAAATTTTCAGTTAAAATTAACAAAAAATGGGGAAAATATGAAAAATCGATGTATTCCTTCTTTCACTCTTAGCTCATTTGTTTTGCTCATGAGTGTATATGGTCTCCTTCAATCTTTGAGAGCCTATTGATACCAACGGAGGGGTGCCTGTGCGTTAGGTTTTTGTGATAGAAGGTGCGCAATCTCAAACCACGCCTCTCCTGACTCGACATGGTTAAATACTAGTGGGAAGCGAAGTGTCTGTTCAGGACGACTGGAAGCAAATGCAGAAATAAGCAGAGGGCACATACAGCTTTATAATTCCCAAATGATCACCCATCTGGTACTAACCAAACTCAACGTTGCTTAACTTTATGTATTTGTCAACGCGATTATGCCGTGTATATATATATATATATATATATATATATATATATATATATGTCAACGCGATTATGCCGTGTATATATATATATATATATATATATATATATATATATATATATATATATATATATATATATATATATAGGCTGCCGGGCTTTGCCCGGTCGTAAAATACGCTTGAACATGATATTTTGATTAATTCAGAATTCGTATTTATCTTATTATGTTCTATTGGACCCAATATATAGTAATGATTTTAAACGTTGAAAAATTACTTTGCCCCACCATCGAGAATCG
Organism: Euprymna scolopes; assembly: GCF_053919585.1. Classification (NCBI taxonomy): domain Eukaryota; kingdom Metazoa; phylum Mollusca; class Cephalopoda; order Sepiida; family Sepiolidae; genus Euprymna; species Euprymna scolopes. The sequence goes on along the minus strand of NC_136492.1, from coordinate 118,905,990 downwards.
AAGTCAAAACATTTAGCTCACGATTTACTTTTTCATTTGACGTTAATGCTTGACCTATGAAGACATGTTTACTGTAAAGCTAAAAATTAAGACATAAACCAATAGCAATTACGTTACGCATGCATATTCCTAATGCCGTCGTTTTATCTTTACAAGGCAAATACAATTTGTTTTTTGAATTTTCACACTTTTGCACCAATTTTCCACTGCTAAAACCCAACTATAAAGTTTCGTATGGGTTCGAATACCCTATATATCAAGTTTCATGTCTGTAGACCGAAAACTGACGGAGCAGTTAGGTAGGCAAAATTTTTAAACAAATATATATACGCATACAAAAATATACATAAAAAGAGGTTTGTGTTCAGTATAACTGTTGCAATATTTTGGACATTTAATGGGGTAAATATTTAATTGCTGCCCACCTCAGCAAAATGAGACACAAGGCCGGAAAGTGGGGACCCCGCAGGCTTCCCTAAAGAAGGGTCACTCCTGCAATTTTAAAAATTGCCTGAGTAACCCCGTCGGCATTCCCCGGTCGGGGCGCCTCAGGCAGCAAGCAATAAACTTGCCCCACCGGAAAGCCCGGTGGCAAGGCCTGGGAGGGTGGACCTCTTAGGTATTACCCAGGCGGTGTACCTCAGTCCGACAGGTCCTGAGCCGGTTCCCGGCCCCTCACCTGTCGGGCTGAGTGTCAAGTGACGAATCCTTGACGTGTACTACCCTATCTCCCTGTAGTCGAAGCCGCTAGAAGACACATCCCATCACAATGGACATATAATGGGGTAGTATCCCACACAGTCGGACGATTCTATTTATAAACGATGCTGCTAGGAACTGACGAATCGAATTAATTCACAGAAACCAGAATTGCTCCATAAATATCAAACCTTTTCTGTAGCAATTTCGCACGTATTTTCCGTCTCGACACGGTAAGAATATTTTGCTCTGTGGAACTGTCTACTGCAAACCAGTCACCTCTCAAAACTTGTTTAGAACAACGAACCATCTTAAACTGTTCTGAAACTAAACATGGCTTACACTTCTAAAGATTATGGGCCCAGCACGCTTCCACTGCAAATATATACAAATATTACGCAAGTATAACGCATGTAGAATATCTGCATGAATATATTTACAAGTAATAGTTAACTAAAGATGATCATTTCATAAGAAAACGTAAAAACTTTTAAGGAATTAATTGAAATGAATATTAAAAATAATATATAAATTAGCTAGATCTTTTGCAGATGAATGCAATTCCCCGACTCATATATAACAAAGTTGTGTTTTTAAAACAAACAGAAAAAAAGTGTTTTTCATATGGATATCAATACACACACACAAAAACTAAATTTATAGGAGTATAGATATAGATATATATAATTTACCAATGATACTCTGCCATATAACCAGATATATTGTTTTATACCTACTTTAAAAGGAATAATATTTTAAATAGTATTATTAAACTGTATTCTTTCTCAAAGTTCTGAAAAAATGTGTCTTACATCTATGTACACATAATTGACTTACGTCACAATTATTGTAAGGAACTCTGTTAATCTGTGTGGATGGTTATGGGAATGATCTGAATATTCACAAAATCCTTTTCATTTAACTCGTTTTGTGATAGATTCAATTCAATTGCAACCTTTATGTCCTGAGGACAAAAACCGCCATTGATACTATTCTGTATGGACAGGTCACTGTTATCGTGGTTAGTCTGTCCGGGGTACGTGTCCAACAGCACGAGAATACGTCCACATCTAATGCTGACCGATTTAACTATTGAGATAGGATCAAAAGAACCTACCAATATGTTGTCAAGCCCATTCGTTCGCACAATTGATATTGTCTCAATAGACGAAAGCGTTTCGCTTAACTAGTTTCCTTCTTTCTCATTGGTTGATTTAATAATTAATCTATTCCTATTCAGTCTCGTTGCCTTTACCGTCTTCTTCATTTTCTGTTGTTTCTTACTTTTCTTTAAAATCTAATTTGGAATTACACTCCTCCATTTAGTTACACTTCTATTAATATTTATTGGTTTTATTTTTTCCATCGTTCAAACCTTTAAATACACACATTTTCCATCGTTCAAACCTTTAAATACACACATTTTCTATCGTTCAAACCTTTAAATACACGCATTTTCCATCGTTCAAACCTTTAAATACACGCATTTTCCATCGTTCAAACCTTTAAATACACGCATTTTCTATCGTTCGAACCTTTAAATACACGCATTTTCTTCCACATATTTTCCTAACCATCCCTCTTTCATTTTCTTTTAATTTATTCCATTTTCGCCCCAAACAAGGCACAATGCTACTTTGATGTTGGGAGCAACTATTGGGGCGATAAGTTTCAGGGATACTGTGTAGAGAGTAGAGCAGCAAGATGTCTGTTCACATTACACTAGGAACTTCTTTATGTCAGTATAGTTGGGAAAGTAGGAACCCGGAAGGGAGTTCCAAAGTCAAGCAATTCTAGGGAAGAGATTATTAGAGTAAAATACCTTCATACATCTAGGGATCTCTAGTGTGTAGGTGTTGAATTTTTCTGCTTGTCAGGCTTGTTGGTCGAGTACAAATGCCTGTAGTTCGTCTAAGTATCCGCCATTAAAATACTTGTAGAGTAGGTAGAGGGATTCAACATTTCGTCGATAGGACAGAGACTGAAGCTTAGATGACAGTTCAGGATCTATCAGGTTGGCGACTCTCTTATGAACCCTGTCCAGGAGCTACAGATTAGTAGCAGATGAATCAGCTCAAATGTGACAACAATACTCTATATATGGGCGAATGGTGGCCTTGTAAAGGCCTTGTAGAATAGTGGTCTTGTAGAATAGTGGCCTTGTAGAATTGTGGCCTTGTAGAATAGTGGCCTTGTAGAATTATGGCCTTGTAGAATAGTGGCCTTGTAGAATAGTGGCCTTGTAGAATAGTGACCTTGTAGAATAGTGGCTTTGTAGAATAGTGGCCTTGTAGAATAGTGACCTTGTAGAATAGTGTCTTTGTAGAATAGTGGTTTTGTAGAATAGTAGCCTTGTAGAATAGTGACCTTGTAGAGGCGTAAGTAACTTTCTATTTCTTCTTGCTTTTTTTATCTTTCCTTCACATATTCTACTTGTCTATATAAGTAGTTATAACAGAAATACATCAAACTATCAAGATAATACCGTTCACTCAATGTATTCGGTCGATCTGAAAAAACAAAGACTTTGTGATGTGTGCGATGAAAGCCAAAGAAGAAGAGATAATTAGTCTCGAAAATTATATTTACCGAGGATGTTATTGTAACTTTAGCATTCTCAAACCATTATATTTCATTATTATTCTCCTCCTTTTAAGGCCATTGAGTTATAACGAGAAAAACAGTAATGAGTATAAAGAAGCTCATCGTATTGAAACAAATTCCTAATTCACCTAATATTGTTCCTTATGAATTTTTCGTTGGTAAAGCTTGATAGCAACGTAATAAAGACCCTACAGGCATAGCCGTTTCAACACAAGAATTTAAATGGGAAACGTTTATTTATATTTTAACTCTTCTAGCAACAGAGACTCATATACAAAGAATTTGATAATATTCGGAGTTAATGCTTAAAATTGAAAATATCAATAAAATGATGAATGATCGCACACAATATGATAACACCAGCCTTCTCTGATTCACACAAAATATAATGTAAAATGTTTTTGACTCCTAATGGGGGTAGTTATTTATTTGCCACCCACCTCGCAAAGTGGGAAAACCAGCAGGCTCCCCTAAAGAAGGGGCACTCCTGCAATTGTAAAAATTGCCTGAGTAACCCCGTCGGTATTCCCCGGTAGGGGCGCCTCAGGCAGTAAGCTATAAACTTACTCCACCGGAAAGCCCAGTGGAAAGGCCTGGGAGGGTGGGCCTCCTAGGTATTACCCAGGCGGCGTACCTCAGAAATCAATATCGATAATAAACTGTGTGGGAACTCTTATTGAGTAAAAAAAAAATAAATAAAATAATAATAATAATAATAATAATAATAATAATAATAATAATGATAATAATAAAGGAAACCTTGACGCAACGAAAGGTATAGAAATATCCAAAGAAGTGGACAACATGACAACATTTCGGAGTTTTCGGAGTAGACCCCGTCAAAGCAACAGAAATGAAAGAGAACATTAAAAAGAATATTTAAGAACAGGGAAACTCTTAGAAACTAAACTATTTGGTAGAAAACTAATAAATTGTATAAACGCAGTCCACTATCACTAGTAAAACACTCCGGACTGTATAAATTTTGGACCAGGAAGAATTGAGGTATCACCACAAAACTTATGACCACGCATAATGCACTACACCCAAAATGAGATACTGTCCGACTTTACATTAAGAGAAGATGGCTGGTTTGTATAAAAGACTGCGAATGACACAAATAAAATAAGAAAAAATACATAACGCAGAATACAGAAAGGATATTTACAGCAGTCAGATATATTAAGAAAATGAATACGGCAGCAAACAGAGCGGCAAAAGATAAGACGGGGAAAAAATGTAAAAAAAAAACGCTACACAGACGATTCATAAGGATGACAAAAGATGCGACTCACGAAAACATGTGGATATAGCTACGAAAACGAAAAGCTAAACGGAGAAACTGAATTCCTAGGAAAGGCTGCCCATGGTAACGCGATTAGTACATACTACATTAAAGTAGAGGTCGAAAGACACAAAAAACAGCAAATACATACTCTCTGAACAAAGAGACGTAACTATAAACTACATAATAAGTGAATGCAGCAAACTAGTCCAGAAAATATAAAAATAGATAAGATCAAATGGAGAAGGCAGTACACTGGGAATTGCATACCTAGATAAATGATATAAGCAAAACGCAGCGTACCTACTTGTATAATAAAACACAAAATCCTATGTAACATAGACGTACAAATAGATAACCTCATCCATATGTCGTAATAGCATACAAGAATGAAATGTCATGCCAGATCGTAGATTTCACCGTTCTTGTTGAACACAAGGCAAATATCAAGAAATCGGGAAATAGGAGTAAAACAAACACGCAAATAAACACCTCAATGATTTCAAAGATTACTTACTCAGTTCTGAATTTTGATCCCCATTCACTGACAACTAAGATTGTTACATTACAATCAATACAAAACAATAGTTACTAAACCAAATGAAATAAACAATGGATATTAAGCAGAAAGCCTTAAAGAGATTTTTTTTACTCATGTTCACCCCTTACGAAGCATATCGCCATTTGGATGTAAGGGGCTACCATTTGAGGTCATTTACAGGAAAGACTAAAAGATATTTGTTTATGTTACATTTTAACTTCTACATATAAGTACAGCCAGGGAAGCAGGCAGCAGAAAGGGAATTCCAAAGCCTAGCTATTCGAGGGAAGAAACTATTAAAATTAAAAGCTGTCTGGCATTTAGAAACATCAACAATGAAGGTGTGAGATCTTACTGCTAAGCAGGTTTGTCGAGATATGTACCTCGAGGGAATACAATTGCAATGAGTTCATCAGAACACATTCCATTAAGATAGTTGTAAAATAGGCACAATGATGTAACATTGCGGTGATGAGACAGGAGCTACAGCTTAGTTGATAAAGTGGGACTGATTAGATTGATAACTCTTTTTGGACCCTATCTAAGAGGGAGAGACTAGTGGTAGATGCATCAGCCCATATGTGGAAACAATACTCAATGCATGGGCGCAAATTGAAAGAAATTGAGAAATAATTAAGGAAGTCAAAGAAAAAAATGTAAAATAGTGCATATGAGCGTGTGGGAAATTATCAGCAGCAGCGAAGGATGGCTGGCTCGCGAAGAGATTAGCAGCATCAGTAATTGAAAAAAGCAGATATGCAAATTAAGAAATGTGCACGAAAGGTAAAAGGAACCAAAGGAGAAAAAATGCACCACGTGCTCGTAGTAAAAGCAAAGTGATCATCAAAGCGAATGAACATATGAAATCGAAAACGTAAATGGGTCGGCTAGGCCTAGCATGCGGTCGGAAAGAAGAGAAAATGCGTACCTGGCTAAAATCGACAGGTGACAGGGAGATACTTTTTAAGTGGTACCAAAAGTACCAGTAATAACTGCTTGTTTAAAAAAAAAGAAAAAATACTGACCTAGATTTTTATATGTTTCCAGTTTTTTTTTTTAATGAATTACTTAAATAAAATGTTACGGTCACGTTACGGACTTACGAAAGAAAGAAATAACGTTAAGATATACAGGGTGGCCGAAAAGTCCCAGGACACTATACATGTATTTTTAATAAAACACAGTATTTTTTAATGAAACACACAGAAAACATATATATTCAACAAGAAAAAGAGAACTTTATTAGAAACAAAGCAGAAAACAACTAGAGTAATTTAGTGGTCTAGGGGATCAGTATGTTGGCCCTCGTTGTTCTTGCATAATTCCATTCGCCTCCAGGTTCTTTGTGCCATTTTTTTTAGAGAATTCCTTGATACGCTAGCAAAAGCTGCAATAATCGAATATTAAAATCAATCATATTTAACAGCATTAAAATATTAAAAATAGAGTGTTCTGGGACTTTTCGGCCAGTGTCCTGGGACTTTTCGGGCACCCTGTAGAAATCAAGCAAGATGGACATTCCGCCTCTTTGATAGGGTCTACAAAATATATATTGGGATATAATAATGAGACATACAGTATAAGGGACCACATATTCTACGGCATATCTCAAGCAGGGTACCTAAATCGCTAGAAGGTACCGAAATGCTAAGTCTATCAAATCGTAGCAAGCGACAATTGTTACACGGTATCTCTTGTTTAAGTTGTTAGGTGAAAGTACCGAATAGTAAAAAAAAACTCTCTTCCTAATGGCTTTCCAAATAAAAACTTTATTATTTCAGCTCGGTCCGTAAACTGCACAAGTACCGCTTTTTTTAGTGAAATTACCATACGATCATACTTTTGCATTTTTCCTAATTTTTAAACATTAGCTTGAGTTTTAAATATTGACCAGCATTTTCGTTCGCCTTCTTACGAACAATTTGCCAAATGTGTTTCGCAAAAGTTAGCAAAGCTAAACGAATTTTTCTTCGGCACTTTCCGGCGATGTACGTAATATGACGAAATATGTCGATAATTACACGGTCCCTATTTTGCATAAGTAACAAATAATTTTTAACTTATAGTTCCCGCACTGTCTGCGAAATTTAAGTTTCAAACGCATCGCCACAATGTTGCATTTGTGTGCAAGTACAGTCAAGAAATATGCTCCGAAAGAATTGCAGCGCTTGTCAACCTTTCAACAAAAATGCCCCGACCCACACCTCGGACAGCAAAATACCATCCCTGTCCTTCAGGATCCCGTAGATGTCGATCAGTGTATTTTACTCGGATAGCTTCTACCTTAGAATCACCTTAATGCTTCCTGTTAGTATATGCAGAAATTTTGTTTTTTTTTACAAAGGAGTCACCATTAATCAAGGCTCGAAAGCTACTCGAGGATAAGAGGTAATGAATGTAAGGTAGTAGTGTAGTAATCGTTAATGGCGTAAATTGCGAAGAACTTGATTATTTATGGGGACGGCTCAACAAGAATTTGTTTACATTAGATTTGAAGGCTACCATGTTGTATTCAACTAAAAAGCAGGCCAGCGGAGCAATGTTCCACAGTAGAATACTTCTGGGAAATAAGCTTTGTTCATGGAATCTGCGTTTAGATTTAGGCACAGATAGAGAGAGCGGGAAATTGTTTATGATGGTTGTTGCTAGTTGAGTGTTTTGTGAAAGTCTGGCAGGGTGTTACCATAGATTGGAGTTCAATCGAACATTTAAATATATATGAACAAATATCTTGCTACTTAACTTCCCAATTAAAATCTAGGATTCATCATAGTAACCATGTACGCGTCATTGGCAATATGCTTTGTAATGAAAAAAAACGTAAAAAATGGAAACAATGATAAAATAAGGAAAAAAGCAAGTGACAAGAAATGGAATTAAAAATGGAAAAAACACACAGAAAAGTTAGAAAAATGTAGAATTACATAAAGAAAAAATGAAATAGAAGAGAAGGAATGTATCTGAAATTAAGACACACACGGAATGAAAGAACATAAAAGAAAGAAAGAAGAAAGAACATATGAGAGAGGAAAAAAGAACGAGAACTCTCATTTTCTACAAATCTTATTTCAGAGAAACGGAAGACGACGTAACGATCTATTGCTGCTGCGACGGACTGTTCATCGTTCACAATGGAACGTCATTCAGATCTCGTCGCACGAAAGAAATATATATATATATATATATATATATATATATATATATATATATATATATATATCCCTCTTTACGTCTTTCTCAATATTTGTTCGATAGTGTATAACATCGCCCGGGGTTCGCGAGCGGCACATGTATGGATGGAAGAGTGTGGAATGGAGCTTAGTGGTCTTTAGAATCTGTATAGAAAGACACCATAGACCGACCGGCAGCAATTGGGAAGGGGGAGCGAAACGGCATCGGCTGTAAGACGGGGAGATAATCCCTCTTGTCCTCGGCTAATTCTGTGGTGCTTTATCTCGGTCTTTGAATGCGAATTCTTTGGCTCAGAGTGAAATCTAAAAAAGCCGATGGCTCTGTTATTATTATAAGCGATGATGACACAGAATGAAGACCATAGAATTTCTTTCCTTGGTGGGATTTCTTTCATTTGGCGTTAGTCTTAAGCATACAATAAAAATGAATAGATTAACGGAGAAGTAGAAGACGGGGAAGAGTGGAAAGAAGGGAAAGGAGAGGAAAAAAAAAGGAGAAAATGAATATTTAAATATACCAGAATAATGAAAGATGATAATAAAGCAGAGACAATGATAAAATGGACAATGGAAGAAGAATTAAACCGAATGAGACTAAATTGAAACAAACAAAAAAATCATAGAACACAAATAAAAAAGAGGGAAATAAAAAACGACACAGAAAAGTAAAAGAAGGAAAATAAGAAAGAAGGAAAGAATGTTTCGTTTTAATGAAAAATTAGATTGAGAAAAGTTATTTTTTTCTGATACATATAGAAAAAAAAGAAATTATTGAACAAGAATGAGAGAAAATACATATGTAAGTTATGCACAGGAGACAGAAACTGATAATAATAATTTGTTCAAGATGGGGATAGACTAGAGGGCAATTAAAGTCAAATATCTATTTCGGTCATTTACCATTTAGAGTAGCATCGACTCTGACGTCGATTTGCTATTACTCACAACTAACTTATTTTTACTTAAACGCTACTTTAGTAAAAAATAGAATTAAAAACAACCAGTTGTCAGTGACGCTCTACTGAAACAGTAACACTCAAAAGGTTTTCAACCTTCATACTAGCATTATCCATAAGGATCCTTGGTCTAAAAGATAAAGAACTCCGTAAAATTCAGTGTAAGTGACACTTCTGTAGGCTAAAACTACACTCCTACGTCAGGCGATACGAAGAATTACTAAAGTCTTTTATTCTGACGCAACGAAAGCATGCAACCTCCCCCTCTCGGTGAATCAAATTAAGAATTCCATTTGAAATTCTGTGCCGATTCCAGAGTTCGAAATCGACAGAACGATTCCCACGTTTCATTAAATAGACCTGAAAATCTCCGAGGTTACACGAACAAAAATATTGTATGAATAACACTCAAGATGAGATTAGTAGTCCGAATAATCCAAATAATACGAATTAAAATCCGCATTTAACACATTTAAACGCCGGAAACTTTTATTGTTCACGTCGAACACGTCGAACACTATGATAAATATCGTCGCGATTTTTTAAGTGAGCACAAAGAGGCTAGCTATGGAAAAAAAACCTTTAGTCAAGTCCAAATTTATTGTGTTAAAGGAAAATAATTAAAGTACATAGCACTTTAAAGAGACTTTTTTTATAAACATAAAAAGAGTAAGATCATGAAAAAAGAATGGAAGAACAACAATAAAAGTAAAAAGAAAATACGAAAAAAAAAACGAAATTAAGACAGACAAGATAATTGAAAGAACGTACGTAATAATTATCTAATAAACTATCAAGTTGACAAGAAATTTCTTGCGGTTTTTAACTTTTAAATTCAGATAAACATATCTCGGCTCAAGAAGAATTTATTGATCGGAATAAACAACATCAGAATCAACACACTGATGTAAAAATTTTGCTTTCTGGTGCAATAAAGTCGCTGAAGGATCATTGATATCGCTTAGTTTTTTTAAGCATTTCTCACGCAGATATTTGTCGAGATGCATGAAAAAGTAATAGTCCGATTATGAGGCGTCTGGCGAAGACGGCGGATGAGAGTTTCGTATCCCCATTCTTTCAATTTCTCCAGGCTCGGTTTAGTAACGTGCGGTCGGGTTTGTCGTGAAGGAGAATTAGCTCTTTATGTTGACTAATGCTGGGTGATTTTGTCGACGTTTCTAATGCCTTTCATCAATTTGGTTTCGCCTGCATTAAAAAAAATGTAATAGATGAGACGGATCGAAGACATCTAAACAGTCAGCATGAGTTTTTTTTTATGCAACTCTGGTTTCGGGAAGGTGCTGCTTTTTCGTCGGCGTCTAACCACTGAGCTGAGTGTCGCCGATTGTTGTAAAGAACATATATTTAATCGCAAGATACAACACGGTCGAGAAACGGGTCGTTCTTGTTGCGTAAAAGAAGACACTCATAAATATGTTTCTCTTAGTTGTCATTGAATTCGTGAGATACTCATTTATCAATTTGTTTTTTGTCTTTCCAATGTCTCTTAAGTGGTTAGAAATCGTTATGTCTATTTCAAAAGCAAGTTCTCGAATATTTGTGCGTCGATTAGCTTCGGCTAAGACTCTTAATTGATGGTTGTCAACATCCGATAGGCAACCACTACGCTCATCATCTTTAAGACTTTCGTCGCCGTCATGATATGTATTATGTGACCATTGTGCTATGCGTTTAGTAGTGATTCCTATGTCCAACGCTTTGTTGATATCGCGAGCTGATTCAGCAGCTGTTTGGTTTAGATTATATGGAAAAAGAAAGTTGTGCGAATTTGCTTTTTTTCATCTTGTATTTAGCGTTTTGTAGACAGAATTGTTTTAAAAAGAATTGTACTTCAAACAATTAGATATAGCGAAAAACACTCTTTACAATAATATATAAAGTAAAGGTATTATAACGCACACTTATTTGAAAATAGATAATTTAAAATCAAAATTTAAACTTGCGCAATAACTTTCTACTCGACCTAATACTAGAAATGCTGCGTTTATGTGAGACTAGCAAACAGACTCGAGGTTGTCCGAGATAGAATTAGGATTAACAAATCGTCCACCCTTTCATATTTTTATTGTCATCGAGATCGGCGAAATTGCCCATCTATAATTAAATCGATTAATTGCATGCTCTTATAAGTGAACTTCCGTAGTGTCCCGAGGGGAAGCTTCACATGCATCCCACGGTGACATAATCCCAAATACATTGTATTCTACATTGCACTGTAGAGAATCTACTGTTGATTCTATAAAATTATGGCTCTACTTAAAGTTTAAAATACAAAAGTCAAGTGCCATGGTTCAGTTCTCCTCTAAACAGACACGTTCATTTCGAAAGCAACACTGTTTATCAAAGAACTTACTGTTGATTTCATCAACTGGGTCTTTCTGTTTGTTAAGTGAAAAAATTCCTCAAATGCACTTGTGATGCTAGGTTATATCAAACTGTAAACTTTGGTCAAGATCAAACTTCATTTTTAAATCAGACTTTTCTATTATCGATTTTCGATACATCAGATACATATTAACACAAAACGCTCTCATACAGCTCAAGTACTTTCCTGCGAAATGTCAAAAAAATTACCCAACCGTTTCCGAGTCTGTACGGAATGAACTCACAAACTCAGAATAATTCCATTTTATATAACAGAAGATAGATATATTAAGTGATGCAATAACAGCAATCTATATTAATATTAATAAAATAACGAAAGAACGTGACGTGTGTCTTCTTTGACATAAATCAAATATTGAATAATTATTTTAATTATTTATTTAAATTAAATGCAATAGCAAAAACTTAAAATCTATTTATATTTTTATATCTCCATTTATATTCAATTTTCTTACCTTATCTATCATAAAATACTGATGCTACTAAGTTACATATCCTTGCAATTCATACTTTAAAGTTTTAACGTCTATGAGAAAAGAAAGATGAACTTGAAGTAAAAAGGAAATTTTAAGAAATGGCCGAGGTAAATCCGGATAGAGATAAATAGTAATAGATAAAGTAATGTCAATACCTTACCATTGCAAGTGCAAAATTGTAATAATCAACTTCAAAATAAACTTATTTTTAAGTAAAAACATTAATCAACTCCAGAATGAATTAATTACCTTCCAAATGGATTACTCAACTTCAAAATGAGAAATAATCAACGTTAAATTGAGAATTGAATAATATAAATAAATTTAATATTTAGTCTTTTATTTTTACTTCAAACGGATACAAGATAAAATAAAAATTCCATTATTTATTTACAAAAATGTAATATCCTCTAAGTTAATTACAGCGAGGAGTAATCTCTGTATTTCAGATATGAAGTTAATGCAAGTCTCAGGGAAAATATTATTAATAGCCTCGAAGATCATCAATTCTAACTTGCTGAGGCGAAATTCTGTAGTTGTTAAAAGCCCCTGGCCATTACTCAATATAACTCTAACAATTGATTCTGCCAAACCTCTTTTTTTCGTCAGCTTTTATGAATGACCAAACCTTTTCAATAGGATTTACCATTAGACTATGGGGATCCAGTCTTAAAATTTGGTGTTACTAAAATTCATTTTCTCCCACAACTTTTTCAATTGAAGTCCAACAAATGAGGTTACCAATAACTAAGAAAACACAACTGGTCCATTCTTTTGCATCCACTTTTTAAAAAGAGGCTCTTCTAATTATATGGTGAATAAATTCATTGTTACTAATGCACCCAATAAATTGGATGTTATTTCCCCTATATCTGGCTTCGATTGAAGTGCATGTTGTACCTTTTTTAGAGTGATCCTCTCTTCTTAGAATATAGAGATTAAAATTGGTTTCATCCATATAAAAAGTTGGCAGACTTTGGGATTGAAATTCTATTAAAACTACTTTGTTGTTTTGCCTTATTGATATTATTCTTGTCAGCTTCTGGTTCATGATGAACCGCTTTTAAAGTAAAAGCCATCGAGTCCAAGTGCGTTATTATGCAATCTTCTGTCACAAGAATCTCATAATTTTCGATTAACTAATTTGCGATGTCTTGGAGTGTAACCTAGGTGATTCTTGAATTAATTCGGCCATGCTTTTGCATAAATTTACATTTTCTTGCTTCTCGCCTCGAGTCAACCTTATCAGCATTCTGGTGTATTTAATGGTACGCTATTGGCAGAGGCACACCGATTTTTCTTGCCAGGTCTTTCTACTTTCCTGCTGCTGGGCCCTTATTTTGACAACAATCGTTTTCCTAAAGTAAATCCTCTTGTTTCTAAAGCTTCTTTTGTTGAGGATTCATCATTCTTACCGATATAGGACTTTCTTCTTTTACTTTTATGGTTTATTCGCCTAATGATTTCTTGACCTCTAATTTTTTTTGTATTTTGTTTTTCTTCTTCCTTTGCATATATATATATATATATATACATATATATATAATAAAAAGAAACAGTCAAAGTTAAGTTTATTGAAAAAAGAATTATCGAGTTACTAAAAATATTTGAATTTGAATTTGATTATTCCATTTTGCAGTTGCTTACTATTATTTTGAACTTGAAATAGTATAGACACGTTTGATAAGTGATCCTCATATATATGCGCTGCTCGTTTGAGTCGTCCTTACTCTAACGTTCCCCTGTCTAAAATTTTGTCTTTGTTGCATATGGATAAGTAGTTTCCCTTTTGCCCTCCACACGTGGTCAGCCATACCTGACTTTTCAATATATCCACGTATTAAGGATTTTCCATGTTCTTGTAACCTTACTTTAAGTGAGCGGCATGTCGCCTCTTTGTATAGGTTTTCACATTTACATGGAAGCGCATACCTACCGTTCTTAACCATGATTATTTATTTCGGATAGTCGGGTCGTTCCTGCATATTGTGCTGATGCCATATTTATTACTTTATCTTTGTGTTTTTTCCAACAGCCTTCCATACATTGCATAGAAACTCTTTTGTGTTGTCATGCGGTGTCTTTCGATGTTTGGTCCTAATTTCTTAAAGCCATGCCATACTCTCTGGATAGTTATTCTGGCCGAGTGTTTTTCTCTGTTTACTCCATCTTGATATGTATTTCTGTTACCACACATTACATTTCTGATGTTTTATGCAATGGCGGATTTCTTTCTTGATATTATATGAAGTTTAGATATTGTCCAGTGAAAATTAGTTTATGATATGCGGATGACTGATCACTGCGAGTTATCAGCACAGCTAAGAATGACACTTGTTTTTATTATGTTCTTTTTTCATTGGGAATTATATAATCTGAATACTTAAATAATACAAATGATCAATCTTATTTTTAAAAATCAGAAAGCTCGATTTCTGTTCATTTGAAATGATTAATTAAAGACAAGTTGCCTTTTCTTAAATATATAGAACCTACTAAATTTTTATTCTGCTTATCCACTGTGTATATTCACATTAAATGAAACGTGTTAGCTAATGAAAGTAAATAAATAGAAAGTAAAATAACATTCTTGATGTAAATGCCTTCGGGTTTTATTAAAGAACAGTAAACAGAAAAAAGCAAAAGAACTTGCAAAATAAGAAATACGCATGTCAAATATAAAGTACAGTTAATTTCTAAAAACGGATCATTAGTACATCCGTAAATTGAAATTATAAATATAAATAATATAACTAAAATAAACTTACCGCAACAGGGTCATAAACATGTAGACTATCAAGCTCGTTTGTTTATGTCCTTCCCACGACGGAAAGATGTGACACAAAATTCGTAAAATGGAATTAAAGAGCCAACTCCCTAGAGGAAAACAACTCTGCTCTGTAAAAATATGTGCGCAATCACGTCAGAATCCCCGATAGGTGCGCTTCATTTGATAAGCATTAACTAAATAAGAAATTCATAATATATCTCTAGGTCCTGGATATAATCTTAAACTATATCCGGTGGTGAAGCCCCAGCTTACGGGCTTTGAGGAGTGTGGACTCACCCTTTAATTGCCATTGCTCCCAGGTCCACTCTGACCCAGAGTGGTATTATTGTTAGGGTCCCAACTATGGATTAAATAGAAACCGGCTTGAAAAAAATATATTCTTAAAAAAAAATTCTTCAAAATAATTGGATTTGACATTAAATAACCTGAAAAAGGGTTGATATGCCATAAAACAAAAGCAACCAAACTATAATATATGTAAATAAGCAAGATAATAAGTTCAGGTGGGAGAAATTGTTCAGAAAATAACAATTTGGTATACATTTTACGAATCTTCACTAATAATAATACGTAATAATATGAAAGCTGTTGGTGAAAGCAAGTTATAAAATATTTTCTTACATAGTAAATAGTAATTCCAGTCGTATTAACTTCATGACCTGAGTTCTACACACTATGTGCGTATAAAACTATCGAAGAATACTATCCCTATTACGAACCAAGATGGCGAATGTACCCTGTTGTACAGACGCTTATATTTAGAAAGGTAAGACAAGCTGACCATATATTGTGTATATTTAGATTTGACCATCTACATTTAATTCCGTATGAAAGATCTTTCTACAGACTTGAGGTCGTTAGAGTTGGTTCAGTGTCATTATATCGATATTATTTCATGGACCTCAACATACAGCTTGTTGTGCAACGGGTTAGCCTTAGGAGTAGAGTTAGAGCAAAACATATTTAATATGTCAGAATGGTACAGTCAAAGCGCTTGTCTGAATTGAAATGCTGTCACTTGTAACATAATCTGCATCAATCTAGAATGACTGTGAAGCACACATTAAAAATCTTGCAAGCTGTAATTACACTAAATATATTTCTACAAAGCATTGCCGCAGAAGTAAATACATTTACATCTAATAGATTGTTACCTTGCAGTTCGAATTTTTTTTTTTTTTGCGTTTTGTGTATTTTCACCAGTGATTTTGTCTTTATATTATAACAAATAAAGATTAAAATTTATTTTAATTATATTTGGAAACACTACAATATTCTAAGTACAGTATGTCCGGTGATTGACCTTTTCTGAAATAGTTTTGGGTTCTGATTTCACCATCCTTTGATCAGCAGATTCCGAACTGTTTCTTCCGCATCGTATATTGGATGCAATGAATACACTATCTGGTATTTTCGAAATTGAATAAACAAAAATATCTATAAAATACTCAGTTTCTCCGATCAAGGCGATTACGGAATTTAGTAGTAGATCATTTTTCTAAAAGCTGTTTCGCACTAAAGACGCGTTGCTAGTATTTCCCTAATCTGACAGATATAGTATGTGCTGGACTGAAGTCGTATGTATGTCCTGGTAAGGGAGATGACGACATTAGATTTTTCTAACTCTTGTAGGGAGGTGTCGACGTTCACATACATACAGTGTCTGATATTTCCAAATCGGTCAACAAGCTGGTATTTCAAAACTGGTCACCTATCTGGTACTAACCATGCCCAACGTTACTTAACTTCCGTAATCTAACGAGAACCAGTGTGTCAACTTGATAATGACATGCACACACTCTTTCGTGTAAAGATTTACGTTTGTTAAAGATTAATTGAAATCATGTTTTATCTATCGTTCGGGAGGTAATTGTAATATCAGTTTATTAATTGGACGATTCATTTTATTGATGTAGCAAAACTCGTTAAGCTACAACCAATGCAAATGGCTTTCTTTACTTCCTTTACGCAACTAAAACAATGTCTCTTCCATGAACAGTTTTTTTAAAACTTCTAATATGTGAAAGACAATACCACGGGACTGCTGCCTTGATGACTACACCATGATTGTTCTAAAATACCGGTGTAAACGGATACATGTCGATCTGTCTTCATAAAGAAACAAATT
This sequence comes from Euprymna scolopes, assembly GCF_053919585.1. Lineage (NCBI taxonomy): Eukaryota > Metazoa > Mollusca > Cephalopoda > Sepiida > Sepiolidae > Euprymna > Euprymna scolopes. Next base: position 118,888,913 of record NC_136492.1, on the reverse strand, counting down.
CTTCCCATCCTATCGTGGTTAATCCGTTAATATTATTGCTCCTCTTAGAACTGACAATCTCAATAACTATACTCGAGTTGTGTTTGGTCATAAATTAATCGAATTTACATTCTCTGTTCAACTTACATGTTGAGAGACTTGCGTGGTAAGTCACACACAAGGTTTACTTTTCAAGGTGCGAGTGAAATTAACATAATACACCGATCGCTGCAGTGCGCTTCACAATTGAAAATTTATTGCTCGCTGATTGGTGAGATTAATACGAACATTATTTTCCGTTGAAGACGAGCATTGGTTGGTTGTTGGGGAAAAAGAAAACAAAAGTCGGAGAAAAAAGTGAAATGAAATTGCGATGAACAGGGAAACACGAAAACAAAACTATTGAGAGCATTGTATGAAATATCCATTGTGCTTCATCTCAGTAAGCATCAATTGTACTCGCATCAATTGTACTTTGCCCTATTGAAATTGCATTGTATTTTTATCAGTATAGATCAGAGGCGACAGAGATATAAATATATAGATACACACACCGTTGTATACTGGTGAAAGTCTATTTTAACAATCAAACTCTCACCCGCCACACACACACACACACACACACACACACACACACACACACACACACACATGAATATGAATAGAATGTGCATGTGGAATATCGCTATAGAAGATTCAGTATGTGTATAGTCTAAATGTTGCTTTGTACAATACTCACTCCTAAATAAACCAATCATTATGAATTTCGGATAACAGCTGTTAAGCGCAAGGGATAGTAATGTGAACTATATTTATTTTACTTTTCTTATATATGAAAAAGAGTAGAATGAGAGTAGACCCCATTCGTTAAAATTCAGATACTCTAATATTTGTGAGCATAAAACTATATGTAGTTGATCATAGTTTGTAAATATTCTTCAAATTTCAGTTTTGTATTGTATTTTAACAGTTTTTGTTATATTTACTTCTTCTTCTTATTCTTATTATTCTTATTCTTATTCTTCTTCTTCTTCTTCTTCTTCTTCTTCTTCTTCTTCTTATTATTATTATTATTATTATTATTATCAGTTAGTATAATTGTCCTGTCTAATTAGGGACCAGAATAAAAGCACGCTGGTGCGTTGTTTTTTTTTAAAGTTTACGTCATGTAACAGCTCGAAAAACAACCTTCCTTCACCATTCTATGCGAAATATTCAATGTCAAAGAGTACTTAGACGACTGCAGGAGATATACAAGTTGTGGTTCTTTTCCGTTAAAACGAATGTTGAATTTCTTATACTTTTCTAGCGGGAACCACGTTGGGACTCAGTTGATCGATAGAGCTTTGTCCGGCACGTTGCCTGACATGATACTACTCCGGGTAGCCTGATGGTGACGTTTTTTCTACGGCGTTACTCATAGGGTCGATGAAGCAACCATATTCAAGGTGTCGATGCAAGATGCGTTCTTGTATACATTAAGGCAACTTATTGGTTTGTGATGAGGGAACGATGGATCCGGATATATTATTATTAAGCTTGGGTAGAGGCCGATCGTTGTTCCTGGATGAATGTCTATTCTTGAACTGGAATAGAAGCATATTGTTGGACCTGAGTGAATATTATTCATCAGCACTGGGTGAATACACGTTAGTGTTCCTACATGTACGCCTATTATTGAATGAATTTGAAAGGAATCTATTATAAGGCCATACTATTAGAAATCGTTATTTTAAATTTCCTACTTTTTCAGAGCATTTGTAGTTTTGTACGATAGTGATTCCACCATATGCGTGTCTTTTTATCTGCTGATCCTATTTTTTTTTCTCATTTCTCAGCGTTTGTGTATTTTTGCTTGTGTTTCAGTCGTGTTATTCATTACAGCAGTAGCTATTCCGTTTCTCTGTTAAAATGTTATGAAAAATATTTTCAGTGCATTTTCTTTAGTAAGTTTTATAAATCGTTCATTTATTTCTCTTCAAATCTTTATTTTCGTGGCTATTTGCTTCCAGTTTCCTTGTGTTTTATTGGTGATGATTGCCGAGATGATCAGTCGTAAACCATACTAGCAATAGTGGTATATTCATTAGTTATTGCTATGGCTTGCAATAAACCACAAAGAAAACAGAACAACGGAATAGAGTTTAAACAATGTATTACTGGAACAACAACGTAAAAAGGTTACAACTGAAAAGTGTAGTAAGCGTCCCCGAGCAGGCGAGGGTCGCTCTGGTGTTTAATCCACACCTGGGATAAAAAGGTCTATGGTTTATATAATGGATAGAACAGTCCATTTGGAGGATAGTTCCCTACACCCCCCCCTCCCAAGCTGATTTCCGCGGTTGTGAAAATCAGTATTTCTTCCTTTTGGGGGAGCCCACTAAGAGGTCTGTGCGCTTCCTCTTTCTGCCGGAGCGTCTCGGTTCTGACATCCCTTTTGGAGGGTCTATGTTAAAACAGTCATACACAGTATCAATCGCCTAACTGCCGTCATGAGGTGGTTCTTTTTGATCCTCGTAGAAGCGCTTCCTGATTCGGTTCAGGTACCTCTTATGTTGGAACTTTGGGTCCTGAATGATGTATGTAACATGGCCGATTCTTCGTAAGATCGTGCCCTGATCCCCCAAAAAAACGTTATTTCTAAAATGTCTAAAATACACGTTATCTCCGCGGTTTCGTTGGCATTGTAGAGGCTCTGTTGTGTACTATGTGTTTGGGTAGCAGTTTATCAAATACGGATTTTATTTTCCGTCCAAACATGATTTCTGCTGGGGATCCCGCATCTGGTTTGTTCGGATTTCTCGTAATTCTGTAAACCTGCAGAAATTGCTGAAGGGCCTTTTCTGTCGGTGTACCGGACGCCTATTTTAATGCCCATTTTAGCGTATCGACGAAGCGTTCGGCCTGGCCGTTGATCTGGTGTGGGGTGTCGTAATATTCTTAGCTTGATACGTCTCGCAGAATTCTCTGAACTCTGTCGAGGTGAACTGTGTAGTGTTGTCGCTAACCAGACAGTCTACAACCCCAAACCGAGCAAACAATTTCAATTAAAAATTGTCGTTGTTGCCGTGGTCGTTTTTTGGCATCTTAGTACCTCCGATCATTTAGAGTAAGAGTCAACTACTATCAGGTAGTAAAAATCCTCCACAGGTCCCGCATAATCGATGTGGATCCTCGACCATGGTTGTTCAGCCTTAGGCCAAGGTTTATATGTTATCGGTGGTGCTTTTGCAGCCCAAGCACAGCCTTTGCATCTGTTCACCATGTCGGTAATATATTGGTCCATAGCTGGCCAATAAACAAAACTTCTCATTAGGCTTTTCATTCTGTTTATTCCTGGATGCCCCATGTAAAAATCCCTGATAATTTTTTTTTGAAGGGTTTGGGGGATGACAACCCTTTCACCCTATTACAGTATTTCGTCGCAACCAGAAAAAATGTCTGAACTGGTGTCACCCAGTGCTAATTTCTGTTTCATGGTTTGAATGAAATTGTCATTTAGAGATTCTGACTTAATTTCCTGAAGTGTGACCGGAATTCGCGGATAATATTGTTTATCATGGTTTGTACATCACTATTAATACGTAGTGCCGCGATTACTGAATCTTCAAGAGGTTCTATTTTGGCAGGAATCAGTCTCGATAGACTGTCTGTATGGGCTGGTTGTTTTGAGGGGAGAAATTGAATTGTAAAATTATAGTTCAACAGAATAGTTCGCCATCTTAATAGTCGGTTCGCAGTGAATGTTGGAAGTCCTTTTTCTTATCCAAAAATGGATATCAACAGCTCATTGTCGGTTTGTAGAAAAATGTCTTCCGGACAAGAACCGGTGGAATTTTGAAACTGCAAATATAATTCCTAGTGCCTCTTTCTCGATCTGAGAATAGTTCTTTTCCGCTGGCAGAGAGTCCGTGATGCGAAAGCAATAGGCTGTTTCGAGCCATCCGGCATTCGATGTAGCATGCACGCCCCGACGCCATATTGACTAGCGTCGCTAGCTACGATTATGTCCAACTGCAGATTGAAATGCGCTAGGAAGTCAGGATTCTTTTTATTTATTGGAATGATCTCTGGCAATCTTCTGTCCACTCCCAAGCCTTATTCTTTTTTCAGCAATTCATTAAGTGGTGCGCGCAATTTGTGAATATTTGGGATGAACCCCTGGTAATAATTTGCCAAACCTAAAAAAACTCTGCAATTGAGTTATGTTTACTGGTGCCGGCATTTCTTTAATAGCGGTCGCCCTATCTGGGTCTGGGCGTCTGCCATCTTTATCTATTATTTGACCCAGGTATTTAATTGTTTGTAAAAGAACTCGCATTTATCTGCTTTTATCTTAAATCCATAATCTTGTATTCGACTGAATACTTGTCTGACATGTTTTTCATGTTCCTCCCTGCATTTGATAATGTCATCAAGATATACGATTGCGGTGTCCAAGCTGGACAGCATAGTATCCATTACTTGCTGGAATACTGAGGGTGCCAACTGGACACCAAACACGAGTATTTCGTATCTACAAACCCCGATGAGTGTTAATACAGAGGAGGTTAGCACTTTTGTCGTTTACCGGAATCTGTAGGTAAGCGTCGCTTAGGTCGATCTTAGAAAAAATCTTGCTGCCATTTAATTTCGTGAACACTTCTTCTGGACTAGGTAATGGATAGTGAAAATCTTCTAAGGACCCGTTAAGTCGGGTCGCGAAGTCGGCGCAAACAAGAATTTCCCCGGACCTTTTCTTTACGTAAACTGCCGGAGCAGCCCACTCACTATATTCAATTTTAGCCAGTATACCGATGCTTTCTAATCTGCCTAGTTACTAATTTATTTTGTTCAGGGAAGCGAATGGGACATTACGTTTCTTTTTAAACACTGGTTGTGTGCCAGGTTTCAACTTGAAATCTGCGGCCATTTTTGTACATCTTCCCAGGCCAGGAGTAAATACGTTTGTGAATTCTTTTTTTAAAACAAGTTATAAGTTTCTCCGTTTCTGCTGGGCGGGTATCTATTTTCTTGCAGAATGTGGATATAGGAAGATCCCAGCGACCAAACTCCTACATGCTGTCAGAACCGAACAGGTTCTCACTATCTTTTAGCACATATAATCTTAGTTTTTTTTGTTTCCCTCGTAAAGTGACGTTTGTAATTAATTCACCTTGTAAATGAATTTTTGTACCATTAACGGCCGTCGCCGATCTGTTAGTTTTTAACATAGTCGGCTTTTGTAATATTTTCCACGTTTTGAGATTTATTATTGAAAGATCCGATCCACTGTCTAATTGGAATTTAATAACCTTGCCGAAAATGTAAACCGTTACATATTTGCGTAGATTTTCATCTACGACGTCCTTAGTTCTGGTTTGACGTACACGGCTTCTATTCTGAGTTTTCCTACAGTGCGAACTTTTATGACCGATCTTATTGCATAAATGGCATCTTTTTGTTAAAAATGGGCAATCCCTTACCCAATGTATTCCACCACATCTGAAACAAGCGCTCGGTGCCTTTAGTTTTTCTGAGTTTCGGTGGTTTCTGAGTGCAATTTCGACGTTTTTTTCTTAGTTACTTTTTTATATTCGCGATACCTGCTTCTTGCATGTTTTTTTTTTTTTAATAATTTCTACTTGTTGACACTCCTCAGCCAACTTTTAAAATGTTAAGTTCGGTTCATTTTCTAATTTTGTAAGGATTCTGCGCCTTATTTCCGCATCTTTTCCCGTGGTTAACCCTTGCGCAAACACAAGACATTTAAAATAGTCTGCTGTTAGTTCAGACAACTAAAAGTCATCACAGTGTTTGTTCACTACAGCTGCGTAGGTGGCAAAATCGTCATTATCGTCTTTTACTACATTCAAACATCTCCAACGCTTATGGAAAAGAGACGTTTTCGGCGAGGAAAGTTCTGTTAACAAATTTACCGTCTCATTGAATGATAAATCTGCTGTTTTCCGAGACAAGATCTAATCCACGAATTTATCATGCTCAGCCGTTTCCAATTTTCGTAGTAGAAATCAGGTTTTCTTTTGCTGCAGTCAATATTAAAAAAAATTTCATAACGCCGAAAATACGCTGCGAATGATTTTTCCGCTTCCTCGTATTTAAAATTGTCTATCGCGGTCCATATTGTATTCTGAGAAAATGCTGAATTGCTTTCCGTGTTCGCATTATTCTTAACAATTTCTGTAAGTAACTCCTCTGTTTGTAATGGATGTTCGGCTAACTGTTTTTGCAATTCATTTCGCTGTTCCTCGAATAGTATTTGACGTTCAGTCCAGTGTTTTTCGGATTGTGACGGACGCTTTGCGGCATCGATATGCAACTTGGTCAAATGTTCCAACGCTACTTTCAATTTGTCCATTTCGCTTTGTCAGCATTAGCAATTTCAAAACGTTCGCTGAATTTTACAAAACCGTTTTATTCTTTCTTATTTCTTCCTCCAGACAATAAAACATAAAAAACATAAATATATAAAGTTCATTGTCTAACGAAAAAAAATCAAGTGTACATTTTTCTCCAGAGAAAAAAAATAACGCCCGATTTTAGCAGCGAAAACCACAAGTGACGAATTCTTTTTCCAAAAGTATAAAAAATGTACATTTCTAAGTTGCGACGAACCTTTTTGTATTTGCAAAAGTACAGCGCTACCTTTGAAAGTCATGACGAACCTGTTTCTTTCAACTCTTTTTTTTCCGTAATGATCTGCGTTTTTTGTTTTTTTTTTAGTTGCAAGTGTTATGTTAGACACTTCCTTAGGCTTGATAACATTTGAGTCCCACATCGTTAGTATTTTTAGAATACTATTTCAACGCGAGTATTTTTTTTCAATGTCCTTACTGGTTTCGATTTTAGTATGCTCCTTGAATCCGATGTTGTCAGTGTTTAGTATTTTTAGAACACTGTTTTTAAACGTGTGTACCTTCTCCGAATCCAATATCGCCAGTGTTATGGCTTGCAATAAGCCACAAAGAAAACAGAACAACGGAATAGAGGTTAAATAATGTATTACTGGAACAACAACGTAAAAAGGTTACAATTGAAAAGAGTAGTAAACGTCACCGAGCAGGCGAGGGTCGCTATGGTGTTTAATCCACACCTGGGATCAAAAGGTCTATGGTTTATATAATGGATAGAACAGTTCATTTGGAAGGTGATTCCTCCACAACAGTTATCTTTTTTAATCTCCATTTTTTATAGTTAGTCAGTCAATATACAGGGTCTTTCTTAAAGTAATGCCTCTTACTTTTTATTTCATGTGAATGGATCAGAGCAGATTGAAAATTGTATTGTATCATAACTGAACTTATGCATTAATAACATGACATTTTAATTTCATTGTTGCAGATATTGACGGCGTGAGACTCCAAGATAGCAACCGCTGTCATGGTCGTGTATGAAAAGCATCAAAAGCAAAAAGGCGTCATTGAATTTCTTCATACAGAAAAAATGAACCGAACAACATTTATTGGCTCTTGTTGAACGTTTACGAAACCAATACAGTTGATATTACACAGTTAGGGGATGGGTTAATCAATTTCAGAATGGTGAGAGAGAGATCAGTGCTAATACGTGCTCCGGACGCTCATATACAGCAGCCGTTTATCGCTGATAAACATACATTGAGAATGGTGGTGACTATGTAGAAATATAAATTCTGTATTACAAAAGTTCCCTCATTTTAATGCTCTCCCAGTCTTCGCAGCTCTTCAACTTTTTTGGTAAGAAAATATATATATATTACTTTTACAACGACCTCCGTAGTTGTACATAGTCCATATTTCCTACTCTTCTAGACCACTTCTTTTAAATATTTTTTGTTAATTAAGCATATAGATGCTTTGGAGTTTCATAGTATGGACACTGTCCACACATTTCTTTCTTTTTATCAGGAATCCTCTATATAACAAGGCTTCTAAGAGTATTTCGTATACGGAGGGAAAGAGAGAGAGAGAGAGAGAGAGAGAGAGAGAGAGAGATAAATTGATAGATACATAGACATATTCAAAAGCACGAAGTGTCTCTGTTTGATTGTTCTATTTTTGAGTTTTTCTAATTTTCGTTTTCTTCCTTGCTTACTTATAGTCATAATTAACAACAACCTTTCAAAACAAAAACGTATCAGAAAAAAAGAGCAAGTTTATCCATCACTTTAATTTCCCGTTGGGAGAATATCTGCCCCAAAATCATAACACTAATAGTTACATTCGTCAGACTACCAACATGGTATCGAAAACTTTCTCTTCAGTTTTCTGACTATAGTTTATATGATAGCACTTAAATAAACATGGTCTTCCTACATACACAATTTCAAAAAAAAATCATGGTCAAAAATATTGAAATTTTACCTGGTGATAAAAACATGAAAATGTTTAAAATACTAGGAGCACGGTACATAAAAGCCAAACAAGCACAAACAAATAACATTAATTATGAATCTAGCCGTAATATTGTAAAATGTCTACTTTGTAATTGACTACAAGTAAGCGTGCAAAAAACTTGTAAATTTTAGATTTTAATATTTTGTAGGGATTTAAATTATCCGCTTTAAATGACGTTCATGCATTTATTAAGTCACATTTATTAAACGTGACCACGATCTTGCACTCATCCATAATTTTAAAAACTATAAATTTTCATACATTTTTAAGTTTCAAAAGAGAGTCGCAAATCTGATAGGCCCTAAACTGGCATCTAAACTTCAGCCTCTGTCCCATCGTCGAAACGTTGCATCCCTCTGCCTGTTCTACAAGTATTATAATGGTGAATGCTCTGAAGAACTGCAAGCACTTGTGCCCCCACGACGTGAACACCCTCGACAGACCCGACAAGCTGCAAAATCCCACCCCCACACTGTAGAGATCCCTAGATGTAAAAGATCTTTCTACTCCAGTAGTTTCTTCCCCAGAACTGCTAGACTTTGGAATTCCATTCCAGGTCACTGCTTCCCCAACTGTACTGACATGCGTAAGTTCAAGTGCAACGTGAACCAACATCTCGCTGCCCTAATCCCTAAATAGTACCCCAGTAGATGTTTCCCCTGATAGTAGCCCCCTACACCAAAGTGGCAATGTGCCTTGTTTGGGGTGAAAATGTAATAATAAAAAAAAAAGTTTAGTCGACATAATCGCCTGATGACGAGTAGTTGACTGTGTTGAAAATGCTTTTTTTTTTAATTTTCAGAGGCACTTCGTGCTTCTTAATAATATTTTACTAAATAAAAGTATGCTATATATATATATATATATATATATATATGTATGTGTGTATGTGTGTGTGTGTATCTTGTGTCCTGCAGAACTGAAGCTGGTCTGCAGGACATTGTATATACAAACGTAGGCACATTTTGCCATATTTTATTGGTGTGAAAATATAGGTAATTTTTTTTACCAATTGTCATAAAACTTTAACCATAGAATAGTATCATAATCTTCAAAATAGCTGCAAATTGTCTTGTAGTTTCGTCCGATAGAACTAAAGATGTAAACATTTCCACATTCAATGTGTCTACCAGCATATATATATATATATATATATATATATATATATATATATATATATATATATATATAATCTTTCTTGGCAATTTTATAAGTTCTTAATCGTAATTTAACAAATAAAGGCTCGTCGGAAAGGTAATGATTTTAATTGGGTAGTGCCTTTAAGATCGCACATTAACAGAATCATCCATCACCTGAATTTATTTTTGGCACTTTTTTACAGCCATAAAATGTTTTAATTATAGTCATTTGTTTTCCTAGTTTTGCATATGAAATACAAAATATCTGATATTCCCCCAAACCATTGGTCTTGATTACGAAAACTTGCTGCTATGATTTGAGATAATCTGAAATTACAGCTAGGGGAGACTTAATTCAAAATATTTCTCGTATGTTATTTCTCCCCTATTTGGTATTTATACATAAAGTAAAATTCTACAGTGTATAATGATTATATGACACCAGAGATATACATAATCGTATCCTATTAGCAAAAGAGTTTTAATCTCACCTCTATCAAGATCAGAGTTTTGGGGAAATATATATTCATATATATATATATATATATATATATATATATAAGTGTATTTGTTTACTTTTTCTAATACGTGTATATATAAATATATATATATTTATATATACATATATATATACATATATATGTATATAATAAGTTATGAAATAGATATGGCAATTAAGCTATACAGTATATTTCGCGTTTCATCCACGCTAGGATTCATCAGGCTTATGCATAAGCCTGATGAATCCTAGCGTGGATGAAACGAGGAATATTCTGTGTAGCTTAATTGCCATATATAGTTTATAATTTACTACCTAGCTCTACCTGCATACTGAGCACTGTTGAAGTAAATACTTAAAGTTTACGCATAAATTTATACTTTCGTATATTAATTTATGTGATTAAATGAAGTAGTCATATATATATATATATATATATATATATATATATATATATATATATATATATATAATAGGAGATAAAAAGGTTACCATATTCAGGTGACTACAAGTAATCGAATAAATTTCTATAGTTTAAGACACGAACGTGTAAGTGTATAATTGAGATTGACGTCTTACAAATAATTCTTTGTACAAATAAGCTTAAAATAGCTTACCCCATATGAGCACAGTAATAGTTTGATATTTATATACTCCGACAGCATCATTCTAATATAGGTTCATAAAAAACAAACAAAAGTCTCGTATGTGTTCTAGAATTGGTCACGACATACTTGTAAATGGAAGTCTGGTTATTCTTTTTATGTGGGTATATTAGTGGTAACAATTTCTGAACATTCTAACTATAAAAAAAACTATCACAAAAACACAGACGAATAGAAAGACACACACGCACATGTGTAAATAGTTGACGATTTTTTACGGAAAAAGTTACATCCCGTTGGATTAGAACAAGTGCTTTACATAAGATTTATGGTTCAATACGGTTAAATCTCTACTAATTTCTGTATTAAACACTAATTCCTATTAATCACTAACTATGGCACTATACTTTCCCAGAGAGATTTACTTGGTTGTGGAACGTCCTGAGAACGCAACCAGCTCCCCGTGGGAATAAGCGACATCCAACGATAGGCACATGGAAACATCAACACAACGGGTCGAGATGTCGTCAGCTATAACCGGCTGGCATGGGTCGTTTCTTGTCTTCATTACGTCGTAACAGGTACCTTTCCATCGTCAGCATTAATGGTATGCTGGAATTTAACGCTTATACAAAAATAGCGAACAAATGCATGTTTATAAAAATATAATTTATTTTAGATTTAACAATGAGGGCATATTTTTATAAAGACTAGTTGAAAGCAGACGTATGCTATGTCGCGTCCGCCGACTCCAGAATGCAAGCGTCAACTATTTTTACACTACAACATTATTTTAATGCTCTCATTCAATGAAGAAAGAGAGAGAAATGGGAGTGAAAAGAGAAAGAGAGTGAGAGAGGAAGAGAGAGAGAGAGAGAGAGAGAGAGAGAGAGAATCCGTACACAACATTTAAACATTGTTTTGTTTTTGTACCCATGAGTTCTTTCGGATTTGACCTTTCAAATTCTAAGGTCCTATATCGTTTTGCTTTGGTTCAATATTATAAACAAATTGTCGTTCTTGGCTTGAGTCATAGCAATACATTTTCAAAACCACAAGCACCTGCTTAACACATCTGCACCTCACAAGTACATAACAGGTTAGGCACAATGTCTATTAACGTAGAGCCCCCAGCTCCTTCAAAAAGGAGCCACGTCATTGTGGCACATAACTATGCATCTCACGGATCCGATAATCATCTATTCGTAGCACCTCAGTATAACAGAAGTCTAAACCAAATTTCACCCAAATCGGGCCAGTAGTTTCCGAGGAAAAAAAAATGACTGACGGGCCGATCTGGATGAACCTTTGTATGGACATTTTTTAGTATACAAAGCAATTCTCTTTATGTAAAAAGATAGAGCTCGTGCTATTGGACAATGTTTAAACATTGTAATTCCGCATGCCCATCTAGCATAATGATAAGAAGTGCTGATTGTCGCCTAGACGGCCAAGTTTCAGTCCTTGTTTGAGGACGTTGCTAGTCTAGCCGCACTGATGAGCTGTGATACAGCGAAACAGTGCTGTATGTGGATGACTGAACATATACATGTATATCCAAAATACAACCAATACATCCCTTACTTTTATTGGTATGAATAAATGGTAAACTATAAACAAGCCCAAAACTATATGGCGCCCTAAATTATGCTTTTGTCATGTTTTTGAATAAAAGGTAATGAAGTAATTTTAGTAAACGCCCAATAATCACACAAGGCATTAATTTTTTTTTATATTCTAGATGTTTTTTGTCATTTTATTGATATGAAGTAAATGAATCAAAACAGCTATAAAGTAATCACACATTAAAGTACAAAACAACGTGATCACTAAATGGGCTTGAAAGCCACAGTGCTGGTGAAGAAGAAAGTTCTGTGTGAATAATTATCCAATATACGACTTACAATTTGAGTGGTGTAATTTGAACGCTGCAGAAATTGTTGAGATCCGTTAAGGAATTCTATTAGTGCCATATTGTTTGCAAGAAGCTGATTCAAATTGAAATCACTGGACACAAGTACCCTTATAACAACAGGCAAGTTGTTGAGTTCATCGGTGAGAAGATTTAAAAAAAATCACTAGTAGGCCAGGCTTGCGATACACGGGCATAGAACCAATAGCACGTATTAAAGTTCTATCTACGAATATATTATCAATATTTGTAAAATCGAGTCTACAAGAGTTACTTCCCCTGTACTGTTAGCTAAAATCACTCGTAGAACAATTACCTGTTTAGCTCATTTGAACCCCTGGTTGATGTAGAACATTGGGCTAAAACAGCCAAATGACATCGTTTCATGACAAACGATGCCTTATTTTATAAAATTCGGTACCATTTAAAACCCCTATTTAGACACAAATATGAATTTTAGGGGGAAAAAGTTCCAAAAGGTGGGGGTTCTCCCATAAAATATCCTGGCGATCAAGCCCCAGAATATTCTCAGGGTCAAATATTACGTTCAAGATGTATATCTATGAAGTCTTGCTCTTGTGTAATGTTCAGAAAAAATCTAATTGTCGGAAAAGAATTATTTTGCCATATTGACCCCTTTTGACTCTCTGGGGACGCAACCAGAATTTTTATATAAATCCGAGAATGTTGTATTTCTCCAGTAGGTTGTTGTAACTTCATGCAAAATTTCAGAAAAATGTAATAAGTCGATATTGAGAATTTTTTAAACGAACGGAAGTACGGACGAGGGTGCATTCTAAGGTCCAAATCCGACTAAGTCGGTGGACCAATAAATATAAAAAATACATTTTATTTGTTTTTAATAAAATGTATTTTTATGTGGGTTCTAGCACGAAACAGATCTCATAGTGTGAATAGATTGAAAGGAAAATGAGTTTCTTTGTATAAATCTTAAGCGCGAATGCAGACCTCACAATAATGTTGGTAAATTAAATGTAAACTTAGTAGTTAAAAAAACTATATGTTGACGCATTATATATAATTATATATAATTCTTTCATTTATATAAAAATGAATTAGTAGAGATGTACCGTTTCTATCTCTTTGACAAAGCTAAAATTGTAGTATCTATTCTCCACAACCTTAGCGCAATTTGACGATGAGGTCTGATGTAATTATTAGAGGATTATAGAGACAGGCTCCTCTCTAGGTTGGTGTGTAGGTACGTTGTAGTTAGCTTGAAAATTACATATATATGGAATTGCTGCTATCACTTATAAATGCCGAATATATACACGGTTATAATTAAAGTGGCTTAGAAGATGGTTGAGATGTGTAGCACCTTATCAGCAGGAAACTCTGTGGAAGATTGCTGTACAATTTGTACGTTCCAAATAAACTTGTTATAAGGCTATTATATGTCTTTTACTTAGACATCATTCTGACGTCACGTTTTTTGCATTTATTTAAAATAGGACTGAAAGACATCTGGAAATCAGGCAACCTTCATTTGATGAGTGGGATATTTTTATCTTTCAGATTTGAAACGCGGGCTCAAAGGACTGTGATGTTCTGCTGGTAAGCTTGTATAAATATAGAATTCTTAATATTACTTTGATTTAATGACAATGCTGACAATTTATTGTCTGCTGCTAGTGGCTAACGTGACTTTGACTTCATAAATTACGAATCGTACAGTACAGCCTCATCCAGTGAGTAAACCTCTTCGATACCAAACTATGAGGCTATGTTAACCGAGTTATTAACAGTCTCAGTATTAGGGACTTTCAACGGCCCTAGCAGGAATAACTCATTTTAAGCGAATATTTTAATGGAAATCGTTCAAGATAAAGCATAAATGCACTTTACGCAAAGAGTTAACAAAAACGGATAATAATTGGTGCACATACAGAAGATTTCTATTGACCTTAGCTTAAAAATACCAAGGCTGTCAAAAGGAAGAAAAACAGCAAACAGGAACAGAGTGTCACAACGTTGTAATTCGTAGAGAGAAGCTACTGGAATGAGAAGCTGTGTTAACATGGTTTATTAAAAGCGTTTGCATAAAGACCATTGAACCATCGAGTGAAACGAGCTGGAACAAAGGAAACAAAGAATATATAAAACAGTTCTGGAGAATGCATAACATAATAGTATTTATATCAAAAGCGAAACTAGCAACATCACGTCTGGAGGAAAACGGCTGTAGTAAACAATGAAGAATCGGGCCAATTGCAGATACGTTTCTGCACTATTTAACAAACCTTAAAATGAGACAAGGATGCAAAACCCCAATATGGCAATAGTGCTTTATACAAGGTCTGATAGTAGATTTGTAGAGATAGGTGGGGGGGAGGTGTTTAAAACGATAGAAAGAACCGATTTTATGGGAAGCAACTACAACAATGAATCTAACATATAGTCTCCAAAACATTTGAGAAAGTTTTAGAATCGATTCCTCAGCGAGAGCAAAGCCATGTATTAGAATCACAGAAAGAAAAAAGATTTCATATATGATTGAAAGATAAGAGTTCAGTCTTAACAGGATGAAACAAGACAAGTTATTTCTTTGCCCAAACTCAGACTAACTTTTTAGACTAACTGCATATTTTAACTGATTCGGGGAGGATTTGTGAGAAGCAACATCATAGAGGATAGTGTCATCAGCATAAATGGTTATTTTGTGAATAATAGTATCTGAAAGGTCAATAGAAAACAAATAGTATAAAATAAAAGAGAGCCTTGGAAAACACCGGCATTTATAGGAAAAATATAAAAATACACCAATCAGGGTTAATCGCATGCTTATATCAGGAAGAAAAGACCTAATAATGTCAAGAACTATCGTTAATACCATAATCACGAAGTCTATGTAGAAAACCAGAACGCTACTCTCTGTCGCACGAATTCAAAATGGCAATTGTATTCGTCTTAACTTCTCCTGAATTTTCCATAAACCGACAGATTTGTTTAGCTACAACAGTTAATAGATTAGATGCTAAGCGAAAACTTCAAACGTTATATTGAACATCACTAAAGTGGTTCAGATGTCCAGAAACTCATTTTAATTTTGCTGTTTACTTAACTGTCAAAAGCCGATAATAGAAACGATGCCTAGTAAAGTCAGACCGATCACCAATATTTTTAAAGATACAAACAAGAAAAGACTTGTTTCAACAAGCAGGGAAACAGAATTGACACTAAAAGCGATTGAATAATTTAGATATAATATCTAAATTATTCAATCGCTTTATATGAGAAAGTTCAGGAGCACCACGTTCGAGAACAACAACAGATCCCGAAGCCTTGCAATGTCTAAGACAAGAAAGAAATTGAACAAGCATTTTTTGAGTGATAATTACAGAATGAATAGTCTCTGAAGGAAAATAGAAAGAACAACACCAGAATCATTAAAACTGGAATTGTCAGCAAAAGAAGAGCAAAAAAGTCAGTCCCATCTTTAACCGATGAAATGACATAGCAACCATCAAAAGGAGGAGGAAAAGCATACTTGCTACTATAAGTAACGCTATTATAGATTGTCCAAAGATTATGAGAACAAACCTTAGCTACATTTAACATTCAAATGAATGCTTTGTCGATAATTACGAATTTCAAAAGGTGAACCATTATAAGGTAATATATATATATATATGTCTGTGCTAAATTTTCTTAAAAAAAACATTTTATTAAACCCAATTCAGCTTTATAAGTTTATTCTAATTTTTTATTCTCAAATTATCTAACTTTGTTCATTAACATCAATAAGTAATTATTTTCCTTTATATTTGAATATTTTCCAGATACATCTGCCGTACTTAAAAAAATGCTAGGTTTATTTTGGTGTCTTTAAAAAAAAACACCCAATATTTTTGCTGATGAGGAGACTTTGTTTCAAAAAACTATATGTTAAAATTATTGTCCATGACTTAATATTTATCTCTATAAAAACATCGTTTCGAAACGATCGTACAATTTATGACTTTGATCCGTTCCTTCTTTTGAAACAGACTTTATATAATTTAATTTTAAATTATCAATCATCTTACTATATATATATATATATATATATATATATATATATATAAAGCTGAATGTGTGTGTGTGTGTTTCTGGTCACGAATAGGCTCCTATATGGGTAACTATTAAAAATACCTGATTACATATAATGATAGAAGATATATCGAGACATAAGAATGGGTATGTTTGATCTGGCAGAACGGTGGTTCATTAAAATGTTGGGGCCTGCGTTCGCGCCTGGTCCACAAAGTATAGAAATAAAACATTCAAAATTAAGAAAGAACGTTTACAAGTGTTTTGATATAGATGTACATTAGAATACTTTGATAAGTATGTTTTAACTTAAATAGGGATGGTATAATAAAA